>NC_140337.1:32885175-33259969 GCF_963514085.1 Chelon labrosus
CCACAGAAGTGTAAATCTGTCCTTTTTGGCTCGGATGACGTCCTCAGCATCAGGGAGATCTGATAGCGTGGGTCTGTTCAGTGTTTGGACATGGCACCTTTATGGCTAAGGTGTAAAAGGTTGATCTGTTAGAAGAATTCTTCTGCAAAACAACTTCGTAAATTTAAATTCCAGAGAGGGGGAGAATAGAGAGGATGACAGGACCCCCTACATGTGTTAGACTTCAAGAGAGACCATACAGCTGTCAACAGTGTAAGATAGCAAAGCACTACAACAACAGAAAATCAAGAGAGCCTGTACAGCTGCCACCAGTGAAACAATGTCAAAATGTTTGTCCAGTATAAAATCTATCAGAGACCACACAACTGTCATAAGTTTGCCAAAGATTTCCTAACTGCGCATCAATTTAAGAGCTGACATAGGATTCAAGAGAGACTATACAGCTGTCAACAGTGTAATATTTCAAAGCACTACAACATCACAAAATCAAGAGAGTGTATAGCTGCCATCAGCATGAGAATGAATTTAAAATGCCTCTTTAAATCTATCAGAGAAACCATACAGCTGCCACTAGTTTGACAAATATGTCCAAACCGCTCGTCAGTTTTAGAGCTGTCACATGTTTCAAGAGAAACCATACAGCTGTCAACAGGGTAAGATTTCACAGCTCCACAAGAACAGAAAATCAAGAGAGACTGTATAACTGTAATCTATGTGAGAACAATTTTAAAGCTGCTCAGCAACATGAAATCAATCAGAGAGAAGATAAAGCTACTATTAGTTTGAAAACAATTTCCAAACAACTCATCAATTTAAGAGCTGTGTGAGTCTTCAAGAGAGACTATACAGCTGTCAGTAATGTACAATTTCAAAGCACCACAACAACAGAAAATCAAGAGAGACTGTTTAGCTGCCATCACTTGGAGAATATTGTCAAAATGCCTCTTCAGTATCAAATCTCTCAGAGACCATACAGCTGTCAATAGTTTGTCAAATATTTCCTTACCAATCATCATTTATTACAACTTCTTACCTCTGTATATTGTGAATACTTGTGCAATACTGTTTCTTTTAATTTAAATGCATCTTACTTATTTTTATATATTTATGTATTACTTTTATTCTGTTGTATTTGCTGTGTCACCTTGCAACTGTCACTTTAAGGGAGCAACAGTAACAAAACAATTTCCTTGAAGGATTAATAAAGTATTCTGATTCTGATTCTGATCAGTTTAGAGCTAAGTGTCATTATAAATGACACATCTCCATCTTATTGTCCACTAGATGTCCTACACGAGCACTGTGTGTGAAGTGATGATGACATTCGAACTCTCACTCAGACAGTGTGATCCCAAACTGCTTTAAGAAGTTCATAATAGTCCCCTGTTCCAAAGAAACCACACCCCAGCAGTCCCAACGACCTCAGGCCCATAGCCCTCACAACTGTGGTGATGAAATGATCAAACTGAGCCTGAACTGGACTTCAAGTATCACTGTATTACTGGACCTGACACTTTATTGACACAGCTGCAATATTGTTGTAGGAGCCATGTTTCATTTATAAACATTGTATTGCCAAACCACTAGGCGGCAGTATGGGACTTTTGTGTTCTGACCTGAACCGGATGTTGGTGGGGTGTCAGGCAGGTCATTTAGCTTGCTCAGTGTTGAGACCAGAGGGGTATTGCACAAAACCAAGATAAGGGATTAAGCCGGGATATGTTGGTTATCCCGGCAGAATTTAGCCTCAAGTCGGTTGCATGAAAGCAGCTCAGACTTAACCCGGCCAAGTTACTATGGTGATTTATTCACTGCAGCTAGCCTGCTCCAGACCAGGCTAACAGCCAGGCTAAGATTAATCCTGGTGATCCACCTGTATTTCCACCGTCAGTCCTGTGAGGAATGAATGTGTTTTACAGCATGTCCATGGTCTTTCTAAGTATGTTGCCTCATTTTAATTATCCTGTATTAAAATATCACATATACATAGTCATTTCTCATTTCATTTAAATATGTTGGCTGTTTGTAATTGCAATAGTCTTTTTATATTGATTTAAGTGGTAGTATTATTACTCAGGCCAAGTGTTATATTGCTATGCTAATGAAGACTGCTTGTCAAATAGCTGTCAGAGGTTTCATAAATATGTGTTTTATTGCAGTAATTGAGATTACAAAACACAACTGATGAAGTTGCAAAGGTGTTTTCAATGAAATCTGTGACAAAGGCAATATAGTATATATTGGTCCAACTCCCATTCACCTGTTCCCTCTTCATAATGGCTTGCCCTTTTTTGGATGATGTGCTGGATGAGGAAGCCCTAATCCTCAGATGAGCATTTAGGCGTGAAAGAGTCTTCCGGGACAGGTCAGACCCGTTGGCCTTTGGAAATGACTATCTCATTGAAAGATACAGATTCTCAGGTGATGGACTAAGATATTTATGTAGGCTGCTGGGTCCAAAAATCCAGCACCAGACGGCGCGAAGCCATGCTCTCACTGTACCACAGATGGTCTGTGTTACATTGAGGTGGTTTGCAAGTGGGAGCTTCCTTTATTCTGTTGGGGATGCAGAAGAACCTCAATTAAGGAACCATTTGCCGCACGATAAGACGTGTTTGTCTGGCGCTGAAATCATTTAGCAACATATTCATCACCTTCCCTGGCCACAGAAGACCCCTCTACATCAAGGAGGAGTTTTACAAGATTGCAGGTAACCTCAATCTCAATGTGCAACCATTAGTTTCTAATTTGATCAGTCACAGTTGGATACTCACTATTCTTTGTTACAGCTTTCCCTAACGTCATTGGTGCAGTGGATCGCTCACATGTAAGGATCAAACGCCCCTCAGGAGAACATGAGGGAGATTACATTAACAGGAAATCCTTCCACAGCATCAATGTTCAGGTAAGAGTGATTTGTGGTTATGGCCTACAGAAATTAATTCTGTGCATTTAATGACCTTAATACGTTACAACTTAACATTTCAGATGATCTGTGATGCTGACTGCCTTGTGAGCAATTTAGAGGCAAAGTGGCCTGGCTCAGTGCACGACTCCAGAGTCTTTCGGGCTAGTCCAATTTACGAGTGGCTTTCACAAGGTAAGCCACACATTTTTTTTTATATGTACTGTAAGCACCTTGGACATCGTGTGTGTGTAACTCTGCTGTGTTTTCTAAATGATACCTTGTATTGTCAGGCGAATTCTCTGGTGTGCTGCTGGGAGACAAAGGATACGCCTGCGAGTCATTCCTCTTGACTCCCCTTGCGGACCCCCAAACCCCACCACAGTAGGCCTACAACCATGCACACAATAAAACAAGGGCTCGAATCGAGATGACATTCGGCCTTCTGAAATCTCGGTTTCAGTGCCTGCACTACCTGAGGGTTCCCCCGGACACGGCCTGTGACGTTATGGCTGCATGTGTAGTACTGCATAACATTGCAGGCCCCCCGAATGGCTGTTGATGTTGACTGGGAAAGTGCTCCCATCTTCCCAGACAACACTAATGGCAGACTCATGAGGGAGCAATATATTGCAAGTTTTTTCACTTAATTTTTGGATTTAGCCTCTCTTTAGTTAATAAAAGATCTTAAATGTCACTTTTTGTTGTGTGCATTTTGCTTAGCATTGGTGGCTCCTACTTTACATTCATGAAAGAGGGAGGACACCACAATGTTTTCTAGTTTTTTAAAAAAACAAAAACAAATTACTGATTGATTTATTGATTTGATTGTGTTCCATGTGCAGTAGTGCTACAATATGTACCTTGTATGAAGCGGACAGCTTCTGTGGCAGGGACAGAGTCAGTTACTGTCCCTCCCTGATCCCCTCCATCACTGGCCTCCCTTTATTTAAAGTCACTTACCAGCCTGCAAAATGTTCTTATATTTAATTTTAACTTGCTGCCAGCCCCTTTTATGGCCAGACAAGTTTGTTCTTTATTAAAGATAAAATAGATAAAAACGTAACATGAGAAAAATAGATTAAACACACACATTGTGGATACTTGTTTGCACTTAATCATACTCTACATTTCCTGAGTAACTTGAAAAGTAACTCCTTTAGTCCTTTTTAATTGTAGCCTAATTATGACGGTTCCAATGGAGCACTGTTTATTAATTGTACAGTTTTGGACTACTTACGCATTAAGCCGGTCCGCTATTGTCTGCCAGGCTTTCTCGCGTTCTTTAATTATGGCAATAGTATTGCCTTTTTTCATATTGAATCTTTCACCTTGTTGCATCTTCAATAAAATGATTGAGGTCCACACATTATGAAGGGGTTTTCTTTTGGTTTACTCAACACTTGCAGCATAACAATACGGACATCAGCGAACTCCCCACATATCTCTTCTTCTACCTCTTTAATACAAAACTTGACCTTCAACACTGTCCCAATACGCCCCCTGCTGGATTCTTAAGTATACAACACCAGATACCAAACATAATCAACCAGCCTGTATTGTAGGTGTTAAAATGAGACGTGGGCATAACCCAAAACGTATGTAACCCTGCAAATAAGGACTGTAAACGGTTAGCTGCGATACCACACACCTCTTCGTAAAACTGCATCAGGAGCTGTTGTTCCGCGGCTGTGAAATATGACGCGCGACTTTTATCCATGTTCTCATCAGTGATTCTGTGAGCGATCGCGAGGTCTGTTTAAGTATCCCGTGAATGCGCACTTATCCCAGCTATCTTCATCTGGTTTAACATAGCTGAGCCTTTTAATCCTGGCTCGGCAAACGTGCAACCAATTAAGCCAGGATGCGCCGAGCAGGCTAAGTCAAGCCGCGCTTGCTCAATTATCCTGGATTTCTTTATTCTAGTTTTGTGCAATACCCCTCAGGGGGGTATTCCAGAAAGCAGGTTCAACAAACTCTGAGTTGACTTACTCTGAGTCGGGAAACTCTGAATATCCGGTTCCAGAACAGCTGATCTGAGTTAGTTCAATCAACTCTGAGTATGTTAACCTCGAGTTACGCGCGTGCACAACCACTATAAAAAGCCATCATCAATGGAGCCCCGATACCACGAGTCACCATGACAACCGAGAAAAAAAAAAAGATCAACTTCCCTGCAAACATTTCATCAACCTGGGGGTTGACGGCAGGTCTAAGGGGCGACCTCTACCGTGAAACGAGTTTAAAATAGGTCTAGGTTGCGCCTCGACCACAAACCAACTAGATGAAAAAAAATAAATGTATACAACCAATCGGGTGAGAGCCCTTCTAGCCAATCAGAGGCGAAAAGGGCGGGACCTTCTACTTCAAACTTGGCAGCGGAACACGACTGCAGAGAAGGGGGCTGATGAACTGTGGAGAAGACGAGAAGAAGAAGAAGAAGAAGGTGTCAGTGATCGAGCTAGTTGAAACGGTTTTTGGGCCGCCAGGGGGAGCGTTTGAAACTGGACTGGAGGAAGGACGGAGTAGGAAGTAATGGAGGTTGAGGGTGCGAGTGTGAGTGGGAACAAGCGGAAGAAGAAGAATCCAATGCACATGGCAGATGGTTTTGATTTTTCTGAGGTAAAAGATAGGGAAAAGGGAATAGAGTTAAAGGCATTTATCACACTGGTGAAGGAGGGAACAACTTTTGATGTGTGGAGTCCTATGCAACTTTCGAAAGCCATACATAAAGAAATTGGGGAGGTAAGGAGTGTGAAGAAGTTGAGGAATGGATCATTGTTGGTGGAGTGCAAGGATGAGGACCAACTAAAGAAGGCACTCAAGGTAAATGCATTAAATGGACAGAAAGTAAAAGGGGTGAAAGTTCAAAGTAGAATCAGAGGAGTAATAACAGGGATCCCTGAGAAGGAGTCAATGGAAGGAATATGTGCAAATATAAAGAATGTAAAGGTGAGCGAGGCGAAAAGATTAAAAACGAAAAGGGATGGTGTAGTATGCGATAGCCTCTCAGTACTGCTTTCCTTTGAGGAAGAAAGACTTCCAGAGAAAGTGTTTATAGGATACATGAGCTACGATGTTAAGATGTACATACCCCCCCCGTTAAGGTGCTTCAATTGTCAGCGATATGGGCATGTGGCAGCAGTGTGTAAAGGGAAAATAAGGTGCAGTAAGTGTGGCGGTGAACACAAATATGATGAATGTGAAGAAGGGGAAAGGAAAAAATGTTGCAATTGTGGCGGGGAGCATAGTGCTGCATATGGTGGGTGTGAGGTGTACAAGCGAATGCAAGAAGTGCAGAAGGTTAAAGTGTATCAGGGAATCACGTATGCTGAAGCAGCCAAGAAAGTGCCAAAGACATCACCAAATGCAGTGAGCCAAAGTAAAGGTAATGGTGGATATGTAAAATGTGACAGGATTCAGGAAGAAACTTTGACAGTGAGCAAAGTGGGATTTGTGCTGTTCATGGCAGAAATCATTAATTGTTCTGCCCAGACGACTAGTAGGACTGAAAGGATTAAGATTATAGTAAAAACAGCTGAGAAGTATCTGGATGTGAAAGGGTTACAGTGGGAACATATTAGAGAAACCCTAGAGGAAACTCAACAATCACAGTCATGGGGTGGATCCTCTTAATGGTGTTAGCAATACTCCAGTGGAATGCCAGGAGCTTAATTGCGAATGGCCAGGAGTTTAAGAAATATGTGGAAGATATTAAGGAAAAGCCTAATATTATTTGTGTTCAGGAATCATGGTTAATTCCCAGGTTAGATTTTATTATAAAAGGGTATACTGCTATAAGAAGGGATAGAGAGAATGGTAAAGGTGGAGGGGTTATAACTTTTATACAGAGAGGGCTGCAGTATAGGGAAATTAAGAAAGGAGGGGAACTGGAATATGTCACTGTGGAAGTGTGGGCAAAAGAGGGTAATATTAAAGTTATTAACTTTTACAATCCATGTAAGCAGTTAGAAAGCAGCCAGCTTGAGGAAATTTGGAGCGATTTGGATGGTAGAGTCATTTGGTGTGGTGATTTTAATGCACATAGCACTTTATGGGGTGATAAGGATGACGTAAATGGGAGCGTATTGGAAGGATTTATAGAAGAGGAAGAGTTAGTTTGTCTTAATGATGGATCTGGTACAAGGATAGATGTGTCTAGGGGGACGGAGTCAGCGATAGACTTAACCTTTTGTACAAGAAATGTGGCAGACAAATGTGAATGGGAGGTATTAAGAGGGAACACAGTGGGTAGTGATCACTATCCTATAAAGGTGCATATAGGTGTGGAGGTGGAGAAAGAGATTGAAGTGAAAGCAGAGAAGTGGTTTGTAGAGAAAGCTGACTGGGATAAGTTTGCAGAGCTAAGTGAGGAATGGCTATCAGTTGTGGATGGCAGTGAAAGCATTGAAGTGCTAACTAGAGAAGTCAGGTCAAGCATTATAGCGGCAGCGGATGCCACTATACCAAAATCTAAACCTAAATACTTGAAAAAAATAGTACCATGGTGGTCAAGAGAATGTAAGGAAGCTGTTAAAGAAAGAAATAAGGCATTTAGAGTACTTAAGAGAACACATAATTTCCAGCATTTGATAGAATATAAGAGAGCGCAAGCAATGGTAAGGCAAAATGTCAGGAAAGCAAAAAGGGAGTACTGGAGGAAGTTTTGCGACTCAGTAGGACGAACTACTCCAATAGAGAAGGTTTGGGGGATGATTAGGAAAATGAAAGGAAATGGTAGGGAGTATGGGTATCCTGTGTTGATTAATAGAGGTGACAGCATAACATCTAGTAAAGGGAAAGCTGAAATTATAGGGAGGACACTAGCTAAAGTACGCAGCTCAGAAAATCTTAGTTATGAAGAGAAAAAAGGGAGAGAAGAAACTGTGTCTAGATATCAGAGAGTGTTTGAGAATGGGGATGGGGAAAGGGATAGTCTGAATGTGCCATTCACAAAAGGAGAATTGAATAGAGCGCTGAGGAAATTAGGAAAGTCAGCTCCAGGGAAAGACAATATATGCTACTCCATGTTAGAGAACTTGAGTGACAGAGGTAAGGATGTCCTGTTGAAACTGTACAATAAGATATGGGTGGAGGGAGTCATCCCTAAAGAGTGGAAGGAGTCTATTATTGTACCAATTAAGAAGCCGGGGAAAGACCCTCATAGTCCAAGTAGTTATAGGCCAATAGCATTGACATCTCAGATGGGTAAGACAATGGAGAAAATTATAAATGATAGGCTGGTGTATTGGGTAGAGTCAAAAGGATGGCTGCAATGGTACCAGAGTGGATTCAGAAGGGGAAGGGGGACTATGGATCCAGTGGTGTGCCTGGAGGAAGCCATAAGAAAGGCCCAAGTGAATAAGGAGACTGTGGTGGCAGTATTTTTTGACATAGAGAAAGCCTATGATATGATGTGGACAGAAGGGCTATTAATTAAATTATGCCAGATGGGAGTTAGGGGGCGGATGTATCAGTGGATCAGAGCTTTCTTAACTGAAAGAACATTGAGAGTTAGAATTGATGGGGAGCTAAGTGAGAGTTTTAGAGCAGAAAATGGTACCCCTCAAGGAAGCATTGTGAGTCCTTTATTATTTTCAATCATGATAGACCAGATATTTAAAGACGTGCAAGGCCCAGATGGGGTAGCATTATTTGCGGATGACGGTGCAATGTGGAAGAAGGGGAGGAACATTGAGTTTATTGTGAGTAAGATGCAAGATGCTGTAAATGAAGTTCAGCAATGGGCAGTGCAATGGGGATTTAGGATCTCAATAGAGAAAACAAAGGTGATGTTCTTTACAAGGAGGAAAATTAGTCAAGAATTAAAAATAATGGTGTCAGGTAAAGAACTGGAGAGGGTTGAGATGAGGCACATCACATTCAAAAGATGGTAGACAAATGTAAAAGAATATTAAATGTCATGAGGTGTCTGTGTGGGGTAGATTGGGGGGGCTACAAGGTTAGCGTTAAAAACCATCTATACAGGTCTAATGAGATCAGTGTTTGACTATGGCTGTTTAGCATATGGGTCGGCATCCAAGACAGGATTAAGCAAACTTGATGGTATGCACAGTCAAGCGATGAGGGTGATTAGTGGAGCAATGAAAACATCACCAGTGGCTGCAATGCAGGTAGAGGTGGGGGAGATGCCCCTGCATTTGAGGAGGGATCAGCTAGCACTGGTATACTGGGCAAATATCAGGGGACATAAAGAGAACCACATGTCTCAGACAGTGTTAAGGGAGTGTCAGGAAAAAGGAAATATTAAAGTTAAAAGCTATGGGTGGGTTATAAAAGATAAGGTGGGCAATATGGGAATTGGTTCTCTGAACATCAGTCCAACTGTGGCGTATCCTGTAGTGCCTCCTTGGATGTTAGAAGAGGTGAAGGTTGATTTAGGACTGTTGGAGGAAAGGAAGGAAGGTGGAATGGATAAGTGTGGGATAAACAACTATATATCAGGAAAGTACAAACAATATGTAAAGGTTTTTACAGATGCATCTAAAAATACTGATAAAAGAGTAGGGGTAGCCTATGTAATCCCTGAGGTGGGCCTAGCAGAGGCAAAAAGGATAAGTGACGACCTAGCAGTGTATACTGCCGAAATGGTAGCCATATGGCTAGCGCTTTTGTGGCTAGAGACTAACAACTGTGGGCAGGCAGTGATAGCCTCTGATTCTAGTTCAGCACTGATTAGTATTCAGAATTTTCAGTCTGAATCAAGAGAAGATATTTTAATTGAAATTTTACAGCTAGCAAGTGGAATGCAAGCGTCAGGGAGGAGAGTGACATTCTTGTGGGTTCCAGCACATATAGGAGTGGAGGGGAATGAACTGGCTGATGAGCATGCAAAGAGAGCGGCAGGGAAAAACAATATAGATATAGATGTTAAATACAGTAAAGCAGAAATAAAAAGTATAGTCAAGGCTAAAACCATTCAAAAGTGGCAGCATATCTGGGACAATGGGTGCACAGGAAGACATCTATATAGGATACAAGGGAAAGTGGGAAAGGACACACACACAACCAGGTCTAGACAGGAAGAAATTGTGCTGACTAGGATGAGGCTGGGGCATACAAAATTGAATAACACACTGTTCTTAATGAGAAAGCATGGGGATGGGAGTTGTGAGTATTGCCAGAGCCATACACCTGAAACAATAGAGCATGTAATACTTCACTGTCATAAATACAATCAGGCTAGGCAAAGGCTTGTTACTCAGCTGGAAGCAAAGAAAGTGTCTCTAGATATCAAGACCTTATTGGGAAAAAGATCAGGGGAATTTTTTGGTTTCTTACTTTCTTTTTTGAAAAGTACAGGCCTTTTTAAAAGAATATAAACTTTATTTTATCTGTTTGTTTTGTTTATTTGTTTGTTTATTTAAAACAGTACAGAATAGCCAGTAACTCCTTAAAAGAATATAAATTTTATTGTAGCTGTTTGTTTTGTTTGTTTATTTGTTTGTTTATTTTGTTTATTTGTAACAGTACAGAATAGCCAGTAACTCTCGTTCCTTACTCCAGTCCAGTGGTGGCGGTAATGCACAAGCAATAGTTGCCAACCGCCAATAAAACGAGAAGAAGAAGAAGAAGAAGAAGAAGAAGACTGCAGAGAAGGGTTCGGCAGGTGGCGTTGTGTTTGCGAAAGGAAGGAAGTGGAATTGCGGTTTCCGGTGGAGAGGACAGCGAGTGATGGCAGGTGGTGGTCGACAGCGCAAACGGAAGAAACTGAATCCGAATCAGGCGGTTGGCAACAGCTGGGCTGTGAATGGTCAGGAGATGGAGGAAGGGAGTGAAGGAGTAGGAAGTGAGACAGGAGAGCTGGAAAGTACTGGAGAGTTGGAAGAAAGCGAGAGTATCGAGGGGTGGAATACTAACCTAAGTAAAAAGAAAATGAAAGAAAACAATACATCTGGTTGTGGTGAAAATGCTTCTTTAAACCCTTTAAAGGATGATGGTGAAAAATATAAGGTGTTTGTTAAGCTGGGGCAAGAAGGTGCTTCGTTCAGAGATTGGAATCCGATACAGATCACAAAAGGTTTAAGTAAAGAAATTGGAGAGGTAAGGAGTGCAAAAATACTAAGAAGTGGACAACTACTGGTCTTTTGTAAAAGCGAAGAACAACTTAGGAAAGCAATTAAGATAAGTAAAATTCATGACAAGCACGTGCAATGTTCAAAGGCTAACGATAAGAAATTAATCAAAGGAGTCATTACCGGTATTCCGGTAAATGTAAAGACAGACGCAATAATAGCAAACATTAAGCACTTTAAAGTATGTGAAGCGAAACGTCTTAAAACTAAGAGGTATGGAGACATTTGCGACAGTTTATCTGCCATGCTTGTGTTTGAGGGGGACACCTTACCAGACAAGGTTTTTGTTGGCTTTATGAGCTATGTGGTGAGATTGTATATTCCTCCACCACTTCGTTGTTATAAATGTCAACGGTTTGGGCATATCGCGGCTGTGTGTAAAGGTAAGAAGAGGTGTAGTAAGTGTGGAGGAGACCATGATTATGATGAATGTGACAAAGATCGAAACCACTGCTGCAATTGCGGAGGGGAGCACAGTGCAGCTTATCAGGGCTGTGAATTTAGCAAAGGAGCTAAAGAGGTACAAAGAATTAAGACAACAGAAGGCATTAGCTACTCTGAAGCAGTAAAGCTGGTCCCCAGAGTGAAAGTAATACCAAAGCATAACGAGGGCAATGGACATGATATAATAGATGAAGAGGATGAAAAGAAACAGAAAGACAATTTAGTTGTAAGCAAACATGATTTTGTAATTTTTATGGTAGAAACTATAAATTGTTCAGCACAGACAACGAGTCGTACCGAAAGGATTAAAATCAGTAACGTGCAGTGAGGTCCATGGCTGGGTAGGCAGGATCAGTCAGAGCTTAAATCGCATACAAAAATATATATTATGTAGAATTCAATATTAAAACCACTGCCGCTGTCAGAAATGTAGCTAATTACTGACATCAGCGGATTATATCGCGCACACAATTTATATCAGTCTGTTTGGAAAGTCCTCAAAATGTTTTGTCCCTTCTTTTGGATTAAATCCTTTAGTTCAGGGGTTGGTTTCTCAGTTAAAATTAATTTTTTTTCCCCCTCAAAAGTCAAGGTTGGAAGTTTTCTCAGCTCAGAAATCTCCGTCTTCGCCGAAAACACTGCACAGCGGTGACAACAGCATCACGAGACCTTGGGGGGTTCGGGACATGTCGGGATTCCCGCCGAGATTCCCGAAATATCCCGACTCGGACTGTGGAGGCAGAGAAGCGTTGTGACTCCATGAAGCCCATTGAAGACAGCGTGAGAACAGACTACGCATGCGCGAACCTCGTAAACTGTTTGCGTTCATTTCACACAGGGCAGAGAGGCAGAGGTTGAGTCTGCCTCAGCCTCCTGTGTTCACATACGCCAGCTTTGAAGACAAGCTCTCCTGAGTAGTGGCATTCCTTATACCGTTAAAACAACACATTTCACGTTTTCATTTTTTAATTTTAAAACAATAAATCAACAATGAAAACAAAATTATAAAAATATATATTTTTTTAAATATTATTTTTATTTATTTTTTCTCATTAGCCTAGGTGAGGCACTGCCTACCCTGCCTCACCTGACTGCACACCACTGATTAAAATCATTGTGAGAGCAGCTGAGAAATACTTGGGGATAAAAGGAATGGTTTGGGAAACAGTTAGGGATAACTTGAGTACAGACACACAGTCTACCCAGCACAGCTCTGGTATGGATTAGTGATGGTAAATGTAGGTATACTACAATGGAATGCTAGAAGTTTGATAGCAAATGGCCAAGAATTTAAGAAATATTTAGATGATGTAAAAGAAAAACCTAATATAATATGTGTACAAGAGACATGGTTGAAACCAGAGTTAGATTTTATCATTAAGGGATATTCAGCAGTTAGAAGAGATAGAGGGAATAGTAGAGGGGGAGGATTAGTAACTTTCATACAAAATGGTTTAAGTTATAAAATTATACTTGTAAATGATAAGAATGAGTCAATTACGATTAGGATATGGACTAGCAAAGGTTCTATAGATGTAATAAATTATTATAATCCGTGTGGAAAAATAGAGGATAGTATTATGGAAAATGTTGTGGGTTCACCACATAATGAAGTAATATGGTGTGGGGATTTTAATGCACACAATACATTATGGGGAAGCAACAGCACAGATGCAAATGGTTCAGTGTTGGAAGAATATATTGATGATAAGTGTTTGGTATGTCTTAACAATGGTGAGGGAACTAGGTTTAACAGTATAAATAATACTGAATCAGTACTAGATTTAACTTTTGTGTCCAGTGCAATAGCAGGTATTAGTACATGGAGTGTAGATAAGGAAACTACAATAGGTAGTGATCATTTCCCTATTCTAATTAAAGTTGGATCAGGAGTGTGTCAAGAAAGGATTAAAAATATTCCAAGGTGGAAATTAGAGAATGCGAATTGGGAAAATTTTCAGATCATTTGTGCAGTAAAATGTCTTAAACTTAAGAAGATTAAAGAATTGGAAATAAATGAGTTTAATAAGGCATTGGTAAATGAAATAATATTGTCAGCTGAGGAAACAATACCTAAAAGTAAAGGAAATAGGAAATGTAAAAATGTACCATGGTGGAATGATGAGTGCAGTAAAGCAGTTAAAGCAAGAAATAAAGCTTTTAGATATGTTAAGAAATATCATTCTCAGGATGCTTTAATAGAGTATAAAAGAAAGCAGGCAGTAGTTAGAAAGACCATTAAGACACAAAAACGCATCTTTTGGAGGGAATACTGCAATAGTATAGGAAGGGAAGTGAAGTTATCTGATATATGGGGTATGATAAGGAGGATGGGAGGAGTTAGAAGGAATTATGAATTACCTGTATTAAATAGTGGTGATAAAGTGGCAGTTACTAATTTAGAAAAGGCGGAAGTGTTAGCTCAAACATTTAGGAAAGTGCATAGTTCTGAGAATCTCAGTAAGGAAGCACAAGTGAACAGAAGGAAAGTGTTAGAAAGGTTCCCAGATGTTTTAGAGAAGAAAGGACATTCAGGAAATCCATTAGACGTACCTTTAAATATGTTTGAGTTGAAAAAAGCAGTCCTTAATGCAAAACAAACTACTCCAGGAAAAGACATGGTATGTTACAAAATGATAGCTAAAATGACAGATGGGACACTAGAAATAGTACTAACATTTTTAAATAAAATTTGGGAAACTGGTCATCTTCCAGCAGTGTGGAAACATGCAATTATAGTTCCTATCTTAAAACCAGGGAAAAACCCATCTGACCCGACTAGTTATAGACCGATTGCTTTAACATCGCAGTTGTGTAAAATAATGGAAAGAATAATTACAGTGAGAATGACCCATTATTTAGAGAGCAATGACCTTTTTTCTCCATTTCAGAGTGGGTTTCGTAAGGGCCGAAGCACTATGGATTCATTATTATGTTTAGAATCTGATATTAGGAAAGCACAGACAAATAGGGAGGTGGTAATAGCTGTATTTTTTGATGTTGAGAAAGCATATGATATGCTTTGGAAAGAAGGTTTATTAATCAAATTACAACGACTGGGAATTAGTGGAAAAATATACAATTGGATTTTGGATTTTCTGTTTGATAGGAAAATACAGGTAAGGGTAGGTGCAGAAGTCTCTGAGGAATACTCAGTTGAGAATGGAACTCCACAAGGTAGCGTATGCAGCCCATTATTGTTCAACATCATGATTAATGATATATTCTCAAATGTTGACCAGAAAATTGGGAAATCCTTGTATGCTGATGATGGAGCATTATGGTTTAGAGGCCGTAATGAACCTTATGTTAAATCAAAAATGCAAGATGCAATTACTGAAGTGGAAAAATGGGAAAACGAATGGGGATTTAGACTATCAGTGTCTAAAACACAAGTCATATGTTTTTCAAAAAAGCACAAGATCACACCTATATCTTTAAAACTGTATAGTCATCCTCTTGAGCAAATGAAGGTTATAAGGTTTCTTGGGATGTGGTTTGATGAAAAATTGACATGGAAGATTCATTTGGAAAAAATGGTTAGTAAATGTAAAAAGATTGTTAATATCCTACGCTGTCTATCAGGACAAGCATGGGGAGCAAGCAGGGCATCGTTACAAAATATATATTGGGCATTAATGAGGTCTGTCTTTGACTATGGGTGTATAGCATATACACTATATTACCAAAAGTATTCGCTCACCTGCCTTTACTCATTCCATGAACTGAAGTGCCATCCCATTCCTAACTCATAGAATTCAATATGATGTCGGTCCACCTTTTGCAGCTATTACAGCTTCAACTCTTCTGGGAAGACTGTCCACAAGGTTGAGGAGAGTGTTTATAGGAATTTTTGACCATTCTTCCAAAAGCGCATTGGTGAGGTCACACACTGATGTTGGTCGAGAAGGCCTGGCTCTCAGTCTCCGCTCTAATTCATCCCAAAGGTGTTCTATCGGGTTCAGGTCAGGACTCTGTGCAGGCCAGTCAAGTTCATCCACACCAGACTCTGTCATCCACGTCTTTATGGACCTTGCTTTGTGCACTGGTGCACAGTCATGTTGGAAGAGGAAGGGGCCCGCTCCAAACTGTTCCCACAAGGTTGGGAGCATGGAATTGTCCAAAATGTTTTGGTATCCTGAAGCATTCAATGTTCCTTTCACTGGAACTAAGGGGCCAAGCCCAGCTCCTGAAAAACAACCCCATACCATAATTCCTCCTCCACCAAATTTCACAGTTGGCACAATGCAATCTGAAATGTACCGTTCTCCTGGCAACCTCCAAACCCAGACTCGTCCATCAGATTGCCAGATGGTAAAGCGTGATTCATCACTCCAGAGAACGCGTCTCCACTGCTCTAGAGGCCAGTGGCGGAGTGCTTTACACCATTGCATCCGACGCCTTGCATTGCACTTGGTGATGTGTGGCTTGGCTGCAGCTGCTCGGCCATGGAAACCCATTCCATGAAGCTCTCTGCGTACTGTACTTGGGCTAATCTGAAGGTCACATGAAGTTTGTAGCTCTGTAGCAATTGACTGTGCAGAAAGTCGGCGACCTCTTTGCACTATGCGCTTCAGCATCCGCTGACCCCTCTCCGTCACTTTACGTGGCCTACCACTTCGTGGCTGAGTTGCTGTTTTTCCCAAACGCTTCCATTTTGTTATAATAGAGCTGACAGTTGACTGTGGAATATTTAGGAGCGAGGAAATTTCACGACTGGATTTGTTGCACAAGTGGCATCCTATGACAGTTCCACGCTGGAATTCACTGAGCTCCTGAGAGCGGCCCATTCTTTCACAAATGTCTTGTTTCACAGTCTGCATGCCTGAGTGCTTGAATTTATACACCTGGGGCCAGGCCAAGTGATTAGAACACCTGATTCTGATCATTTGAATGGGTGAGCGAATACTTTTGGTAATATAGTGTATGTCATCTGCAGAGACTAATATCAAAGCATTGGATGTCATGCAAGCTCAGGCGCTAAGGATATGTAGTGGATCTTTTAAAACATCCCCAGTGTCTTCTATGCAAGTGGAAATGGGTGAGATGCCACTGAGTATAAGAAGGGTACAACTAATGTTAGCATACTGGATCAATGTGAAGGGGCAAGTTGATAGTCACCCAGCTAAAGCTATCTTAAAAGACTGCTGGGAACATAGTAAATCCAATTATAGAAGTTTTGGGTGGATTGGTGATGGCAAAGCTGAGAGTATTGGGTTACATAAATTACAGTACTGTTCAACGGTTTCAGTCCCTCCTATTCCCCCATGGTTCTTCCCTATACCAGATGTAGATTTAGACATTCAGAAGGAAATCAAAAATAAATCAAAGGAAGTAGCAGTGAGGGATATTGTTCAATATTATCTGGATATACACTTTTCTGATCACACATTCATATTTACAGATGGTTCCAAAGATCCAAAGACAGGACGTGTTGGGTCAGCAGTGTATACTCCAAAGAATGGGGTAATATGTCAGGAAAGACTAACAGATCATTTGTCAGTATACACAACAGAGCTGGTTGCAATTTTGTTGGCCTTGGAATGGGTAGAGGGAAATGATTTAAACAAACCAGTGATTATATCTGATAGTTATTCAGCACTAGAAAGCATAAAAACTGGGAAATCTATAAGAAATGACATCATTCATGAAATTAATATGGTTTTGTATAGGCTAAATGCAAAGGGTTTAAAAATCAGGTTTCTTTGGGTACCTGCACATGTTGGAGTGAAAGGGAATGAAGAGGTTGATAAACTTGCAAAACAAACACTGAAACACAATAGAATATTACAGGTTCCATATAGCAAATCTGAAGCTAAAATGTTCATTAAAACATATGCGAGAGCAACATGGCAGGAGTATTGGGTGGATCATGACAAAGGGAGACATTTATATAATATTCAACCAGAAGTGAATATTGGAAGGACAGAGTGTAGGAGTCGAAGAGAGGAGAGTATAATTACACGATTAAAAATAGGACACACAGGGCTCAATTCTTCATTGAAGATAATAGGAAAACATCCAACAGGGAAATGTCAACATTGCAGTCATTTAGAAACGGTAGAGCATATTTTAATTCATTGCCCAAGGTATAGCCAAGAAAGAAATCAGCTTTTTCAGTCACTCAGAATGGTCAAGCAGAACAATTTTACAATGAAAGGTTTACTAGGGAAAATATCTAGTAACATTTATCACTTTATTATTAAGTTCCTGAGAGATACAGACTTAGCCAAAAGGATTTAATTTAGTTGGTTTATTTTAGTGTTATTTTATTTTTATTTAGTTATTTATTTTATTTCCTCTCCTTTTTGTTTGTTTAATTTATTTATTTAGTTAGTACTAAATTCCAATATCTCTTGATTCACACTCCAGCCCAGTCGGTGGCGGTAATGCACCGTTAAGTTGGTTTGCCAACCGCCATAAAACACAAAAGAAGAAGAAGAAGAAGAAGAAGAAGACTGCAGAGAAGCACGCACGGCACGAACCGAACAGTGTTTTCGGCAAGTTCATTGACATAAAACATTAGAGACGGTTTATATGTGTTCATATCATAGACTGTAGGTTCATATACAACTTTCTGTGTTTTAAAAAGTGGCATTGACCGACCGTGCGTTATGTGTTTAACTGTCGAGTGCATTTCAAGCTAGCTGCTCACTCGGCTAACATAAACAGGGCTCTGCAGTGTGCTTTCTGTCTAATATTCTGATATTTTTGGACTATTGGAGTTCAGAAATCCAGACATAAATCAGTGAAGCACTTATACAGACCAGCTGACATGGAGGTGTCCAGAAAATGCATTTTTTCCCCCAAGATAATTTGAAAATGTTAATTTATCTTCATTAAAAAAAAACAAAAAAAACAATGGTAGCCTAATCTATTGATTAGCTGTTAAAATGTTAATATTCAGTGGATTGTGAATATAAAAAACTTTGACTCCCAATGCAATGCCTAATTGTCTGCTTTGTTAATCAACAGTGCTTCTTCTATTTAAAATCATGTAATGTTTTTATTTTATCATTATCTGGGACTTTTTGGCCTATGTAAATATAACCAAAAAGCAATTTATGTCTGTTTCATGACTTAACATTCATGTGATGTATGTAGTATGTATGTAGGTGAATTAGATGGTAAAACGGTGTACAATTTCCCAAGATGTGTTTAAGAATTGTTAAGTAATATACTTCAAATGTTTTTCCAGCTTCACATGACAGAGTGAGGATCTCCACTCCAGTTGAAGGAGCCATTGATAGGAGGGAGAGGGGGCCAGAGGAGATCGTGATCGCCTACAAAGTGTTTTTCAACTGTGTTGGTGTTTTTATGTTTATTGCACATACAGCTAAAAATAAAGAGACCACTGCTGCGATTAAATTGGGATTATTCCACCAATGTTGATTTCTAAACTCCTCCTAAGTTTGAAAAGTAGTGTTGTGTTCTAAAATGAATATGAACCTGTTTTCTTTGCATTATACAACGTCTGAAAACACCAGAATTGTTTTGTCATTTTGACCTGTTGCCATTTTCTACAAATACATGTTCTAAATGACAATATTTTTATTTCCAGTTTGGGAGAAATTTTGTCAGTAGGTTATAGAATGAAACAAAAGTGTTCATTTTACTCAAACACATAGCTATGAATAGTAAAACCAGAGGAACTGATCATTTTGAAGTGGTCTCTTAACTTTTTCCAGAGCTGTATGTGTAAGAATCATGTTGGTCTCATTATTTTATTATTTTTTTAGTTTTTCAAAAGTGTAATGATTATGTTTGTGTAATAAAACTTTAAAGAAATTGCACTTTTGTGTTGTCAAACTTATAATTTCCCCCCAAAGGTAGGTTCTGTTACTACATTGTATTTATATAAATGTGTTAATTTATAGCAAAAAATATTTTTAATATCATTTATTATTCATTAAATGTATTATCTATATGTAAACACTAATTGTTTTTACAGTTAATCAGTCAGTTTGAACAGATAACATTTCGACGTTGAACAAACGTTAAAACGACGTCGAGACCTAGACGCAGCCAGGGGCTTTAAAAGTAATGCTGAAATGAAGGTTGAAAAGACGTCAGATCGCAACGTCAACATCTTCTCTACCTGCATTTGTCAACCTCTTTTTAACTCCACTTCACTGCAGAAACGACATCTAAAACTCGACACATACAGCTGTAAATATATATCAGAATATTTACTGGATCGTTTTTAGAAGGTGAATAATGCGCGTTTAGAAGACATCTGTGTTACAACGTGACGTTGTGGAGACGTTGTTTACGACCGTTAAAAAGACGTCGAGGTTGCAACGCGACGTCGTTTCAATTTGCATTTCAGCATTACTTTTAGACCTCCTGGCGACGTGTACGTTTATACGTCGTTTCAACGTTTATTAGACGTCAAAATGTTTGCAGGGTTCACTCACAGCCTTAAGTTTCGTTTCTCTGCCGACCGAGTGAATGGCTGTTGACGCCTGCTCTCGGTTAAGCAGGGACTCATGAGTAGCGGATTCATGAGTGGCGGATCAGATTCATGGTGGATCCGCCACAGATTCGCTACTCATGAATCCCTGTTGGCTGAGTGCAGGTGGTGCTACTAGTGGTCAGGTCGAATAGTACACCTTGTGATCTCACTCAGCAGAGAAGCAAAATGTATGTTTGAATGGTGCCGTTTATTGATTATATATTAATCAAATTTGGTAGGACTCAACTGAGCCAATTCAATAGATGTCTAGATTCATGATTTTTGAGTCTTCTTTCGTGGCGGTGTACATGGGAAAAAAAACGAGTAAGCTCTACCACTGGGATTTTTAAGCCTTCAGGGGTCAGAAATTCCCAACTGCGATGCGTACATTTTTACTGTGTTCGCTAATTTGGATAGTGAGATTTGTGTGGAGGAAGATCTGTCAAGAGTCACATTCTGCACCAGACTGAAGTCCCCACCCATGATAATGCGGTGACTGTATGGAATTTTTGCAAAGAGCCTCGTAAAAAAACTGGTCGTTGTCCCAGGTCGGCGCATAAACTGAAACTAAGATCACTGGTATATTCTAAAGTGTGCCCGAAACTATGACATAGCGGCCATCAGTGTCTAGAATCACCTTTGTTGACATACAAGCAACACACACACGATGCGTGTGTGTGTTGCTTGTATGTCTTTATGCCACTGTCAAAGACAATTTTCCATTTTATGTAAGTTTTATGGATATTAAAGAAGTCTAAGTCTTGTTGGTTCAAACAGGATCCTTTTCTCAATGATGATGGCCGTCCCTCTAACCTTTTCTGTAAATTTTGGAATAGGTGGCTCATCCATGCCCTCTAAATACGTGTCAGGCGTTTTGAGATGTGTTTCTTTCAGAAACATCACATTCCCTTTAAGGTGCTGTAACTGTGTCAAGACCTTAGTTCATGCCCTTAGGAAATTAGAGACACACCATTGCCTGTCTTCACAGCATCGGCCATCTATAGGGATAGCAATACCAAGTTAGAATGACACCGCATGATCCAATGTATTCTGTAGTATAGTGGAATGAGAGAGAGAATGGGGAGGAAGGGTAAAAAAAAACAGAGACACAATAATGTGACTACCCCGAGGGCTACACCCAAGACAAGGAACATCATCAGAGCTCTCCAGCTAATAGCTAACAGCTAAACTAATCTTCTGGGGTCTCCTCCCTTGCAGTAACAATAATTGACCCCTTAAGTCTGAGAAATATGCCTCAGTTTCTTTTGTATCCTGAGAGTGAATGGCCTGTTTACCAGGAAGATCTAAGTCACCTTTCAACTGGCGACCCTGAGGTCAAGAGAGTTGCAGTGAATGTTGTCCAGGCTAGGGAAGAACCCGTAACTTTCCTGATTGAGTACTTTTCCTCCTGGACAAAAGCTGAAGAAATCAGTGTCATGGCTCTTGAGGATTAAAAGCTGGCTCATGTCCTGTGTAAAGAAGAGAAGACAGTTACATCTGACCTTTGCACAGTCTGATATCAACAAAGAACAACAGGAATCCTCTGTGGAAAGGCAGATGAAGGATTTTAAGAGGACAGCAGTGCACAGGAGCCTCTCAGTGAAAGATCTGGACGAGGCAGAGCTAGCCATCATCAAGTTCTGCCAGGGAAAGAGATTTCCTGAAGAGCTAACCAGTCTGGTGAAAGGACAGCCTGTCAAGAAGTCCAGTCACCTCCATAAGCTCTGTCCACAGCTTCAAGATGGAATCCTGAGAGTTGGTGGTCGACTCAGTAGATTGTCTATGCCTGTGGAAGAGAAACATCCAATAATCCTAACAAAGGATCTCCACATCTCAGAGCTTTTACTTAGACATGTACATCAGGAAGTGGGAAATGGTGGCCATAACCATATGCTGTCTAAGCTGAGAGAGAGATACTGGATAGCTGGTGTGAGTTCAGCCATCAGGAGGGTGCTGGTCAAGTGTATCACCTGTCACTGCCTGAATGCTCTGCCAGTTCACCAGCAGATGGCAGACTTGCCTCATGAGAGAATTGTCCCAGATGAACCACCATTCACCCGTGTGGGAGTTGACCGCTTCGGACCTTTCGAGGTTAAGAGTAGAAGGAGCATAGTAAAGAGGTATGGTGTTATACTTACTTGCCTCGCCATCAGAGCAGTACACATCGAGGTTGCATCATCATTGGACACTGACTCCTTTATTAATGCAATCAGACGTTTCACTGCCAGGAGAGGACAAGTTCGTGAGCTACGCTCTGACAATGGAACGAACTTCGTAGGAGCAGAGCGAGAGCTGAGGTGCGCCATCGAACAGTGGAATCAGGTGCAGATTCATGATGCCATGCTGCAGAAGGGAATCCAGTGGAGCTTTAATCCACCTGCCGGTTCACGTCATGGAGGAGCTTGGGAGCGGTTGATATGTTCTGTGCGAAAGGTTCTGAATTCAACCCTGAAAGTACAAAACTTGGTCGAAGAGGGTCTTCATACAGCATTTTGTGAGATTGAAGCCATAATAAACAGTAGACCAATTACCAAAGCCTCCATGGTCCAAATGACCTGGAAGCGTTGACGCCAAACCATCTGCTACTATTGAAGACCTCACTAACATTACCACCAGGAGTGTTCGAACCCTCAGACATTTATACACACAGGAGGTGGAAACAGGTTCAGTATATGTCTGATTTGTTTTGGAGGAGATGGGTCAAGGAATACCTACCTCAAATGCAGGAGCGTCAGAGATGGACAGGAGTGAAGAGGAATCTCGTCGTGGGAGATTGGCATTAGATGGTGTGGGTTTTATTTGTGTGGGACGTACGGTTTGGGCTGCAGGCTCCTCCGAGCGAGGAGTGCACCGGTCAGTTTTCGAATTTTTCTCCATGTGTGTGTATGTGGAAAGCGAGGGGGATTTTTCGACGATTTTTCTCGTCGCATACTTTTTTTTCTAAAACGACTGCGGCCACAATTTTCGCAGTACGCGCGTGGGAACAGCACTAAATTGTAGAGAACCCTTGGCTGACGCTCACAATGTGTTCGTTTTCTCGATAGGACTTGTAGTTTTTGATTTATGAGCATTTGTTCTGAGGGCAAATCCTAGGGTACAGGAGAGAAGGGAGTATAACATATAGAATATCATGTGCGCGTTGTCGTCGGCGTGGCAACGGCCCTGAGGAGCAGGCTCAGCACAGGTGCACACAGAAAGTGGAGGGAAAAGGGTTCTCAGTGGATAACAGGATCTGCCAATACA
Source organism: Chelon labrosus (assembly GCF_963514085.1). NCBI lineage: Eukaryota > Metazoa > Chordata > Actinopteri > Mugiliformes > Mugilidae > Chelon > Chelon labrosus. Next base: position 32,908,319 of record NC_140337.1, read on the forward strand.
TTAGAACTACCCCTTCCACTACTGTAGGGGCCAGAACTGACACTATGACCCCCCCACTCCAACCCCCCCCCCCCCCCCCCCCCCCACTATAGCATTACAGACACGGACTGACAAAACATTAGGGACTCTCAGCCTATTACAATGGGGAGGCAGACCACTCCATGACTCCCCCCCCCCCCCCCCCCCCCCCCCCCCCCCACACACACACACACACACCCCACTCCTCTCCCTCCCTCCCTCCCTCCTCTGTTTTTGCTTTCACACAGCTGCTAGGCCTGGTAGCCATTACATTATATTCACTACAGTAGGGATGCAGAACACCCCATGACCCCCCCCGCCCCCCCCTCTCTCTCCCTCCTCTGTTGGTGCTATCACTTTATTAGGTAAGTGAGTTTCTAGAATTATTTGTATGTTAAGTGTTTGTGCCCAACATAGCTGAACTGTTAATAGAAGTTAACTACTAGCCACCCAATGTTTTAGCCTTAGGCTAGCCTTCCAGCATAGCTCATGTATGTTAGCGAGCTAGCGGAGCTAGCCGCTAGCTAACCGCCGCGGACTCAAACGCGGAGTTAGCCTCGAGCTAACCGCGAGCTAGCCTCGAGTTAACCGCGAGCTAACCGGGATTTAACCGCAGACCCGCGGGACTTAACCGTGAGTTAGCCGCGGGAGTTAGCCGCGAGCTAACGCGGAGGCTAGTGGGGTTAGCCGCCTGCTAATTCGCTGCGTTGCTAGCGGGAGCTTATCACAGTCATCAAACCGGCACTGAAGTTAAAACATAATGTTGAAGTTTTACATTTTAAAGGGAAGATTTTTTTAAATAAAACTGTGTCAAACTGAAAAATATTATTCCACCACCTAAAGTAGGAAACATTTATGGCTTGCAACAACATTAATGACATTTTATATATAATTGGAGTAATTTAATATTATATGATGTTTTTAATTAAATAAATAATGAGCTGTTGAACACTCATAAGAGTTATATTAAGTATGTTACATAACATTATTTGACATGTCTATTTGTCTGCGTATAGTTTTCCTCCAGAACCTGACACTATGACCCCCCCCACTCCAACCTCCCCACCTCCCCTCTCACTATAGCATTACAGACAGAGACTGACAAAACATTAGGGACTCTCAGACTATTACAATGGGGAGGCAGAGCACTCCATATAAATAAAAAGGTTCAATCTTACGGGGTGGCCACAGTTTTTGAGGTCCAGAGATAAAAAGTACATAAAAACGTAGGGATTTTTGTTGGCTTTCAGATGGTGTGGGTTTTATTTGTGTGGGACGTACGGTTTGGGCAGGAGGTTCCTCCAAGCGAGGAGTGCGCCGATCAGTTTTCGAATTTTTCCCCATGTGTGTGTATGTGGAAAGCGAGGGGGATTTTTCGACGATTTTTCGTGTCGCATACTTTTTTTTCTAAAACGACTACGGCCACAATTTTCGCAGTAGGCGCGTGGGAACAACACTAAATTGTAGAAAACCCTCGGCTGACGCTCACAATGTGCTCGTTTTTCCGATAGGACTTTTAGTTTTTGAGAAATAAGCATTTGTTCGGAGGGCAAATCCTAGGGTACAGGAGGAGTATATGTGCGGCGTGTAGTCGTGGCAACGGCCCTGACGAGCAGGCTCAGCACAGGTGCACACAGAAGGCTGAGGGAGACAGAGGGAGACGATCAGCCAAAACATTAAAACGACCCCTTCCAATACTGTAGGGGGCCAGAACCTGACACTATGACCCCCCCCCTCCCCCTCCCCTCCCACTATAGCATTACAGACACAGACTGCCAAAACATTATGACCCCTCAACCCATTACTGGACTATAGTAGGGTGGCAGAATCTGACATTATGACCCCCCCCCCCACTCCATTTTAGCATTACAGTAATAGACTGCCAAAACATTATGACCCCCTAAACCCATTACAGGACTATAGTAGGGACCCAGAACCTGACACTATGACCCCCCCCCCACCCCCCCACCTCTCCTCCCACTATAGCATTACAGACACAGACTGACAAAACATTAGGGACTCTCAGACTGTTACAATGGGGAGGCAGAACACTCCATGAACCCCCCCCCCCCTTCCCTCCCTCTCTCCCCCCTTCCCTCCCTCTCTTCCTCCTTCCCTCTCTCTCTCTCCCTCTCTCCCTCCTTCCCTCTCTCTCTCTCCCTCCCTCTCTCTCTCTCCCTCTCTCCCTCCTTCCCTCTCTCTATCACTCCCTCCTTCACTCTCTCCCTTCCTCTCTCTCTCTCCCTCCCTCTCTCCCTCCCTCCTTCCCTCTCTCTCTCCCTCTCTCCTTCCCTCTCTCTGTCCTTCACTCTCTCCCTTCCTCTCTCCCTGCTTCCCTTCCTCTCTCCCTGCTTCCCTCCCTCTCTACCTCCTTCCCTCTACCTCTCCCTCTCTCCCTCTCCCTCCCCCCTCTGTTGGTGCTAACACACAGCTGCTAGGCCTGCTAGCCATAGCTCCTCTCATTGAGTGAATGACAACTTGTCAGCCATTTTTCAGATTTCCTCCATTTTAAATACAAATTATATCTTTGCTGTAACTCCTGACAGAACATCTCTGACATATTTCCTTCACTTTATTAGGTAATTGAATTTCTAGAATTATTTATATGTTAAGTGTTTATGCCCAACATAGCTGAACAGGTAATAGAAGTTAACTATTAGCCGACCAATGAATTAGCCTTAGGCTAGCCTTCCAGCATAGCTCATATATGTTAGCGAGCTAGCGGTCCTAGCCGCGGCGGCTAACCGCGAGCTAACCCGCGGTTATAGCCGCGGCGGCTAACCGTGAGCTAACCCGCAGCTATTTCGACGGACTAAACCACGAAGCTAACCCACGGATCTAGCTGCAGAGCCAGGGTTTTTAGAAGGGCATAAAGGACGGCCCTTCTCAGTGTCTCTCTCTCTTTCTCTCAGCCAGGCCTTTAGACCACGCACACTTGAAAGTGGACGTCAGCATCATCGGCACAGTCAAAATTTCCGCAGGAATTTTCTAGTTATTCTTATATTTCTTCCGTAATTTTTCGGTTCGCTACTCCTCCCAGAGTTTTGGAGACAAATAGACAAATTGTATATCCAGACGTGCGCCTTAATCGGGACAAGTGTGCTATGACTTTTCTAAGCGATTCTTCCAACGGGGCGAGAATAATCGGGCAAAAAGCGGGCGTTTTGGCCCATTGAAATGAATGGAGACGCCCGAAAAAAGCGGCAAAATTCCAAAATGTCCTGCTTCGCTTTCCTGAGCGATTACTCGGCCGTGCTTCACAGTAGAAAAATGCTTGGAAGTTTGTACGAGGCACGGGAAGTAGGGCTTTATTTTCCCGAAAACGGCGTTTCGATACCTTTTACGGTTTGGTCAGGGTCGCAGTTTACGTTTTGGGGAAATTTTGGAAAAAACGTCAGAAATTATCGTTTATAATGGATCTCTATGAGCACACTCTGGCGCTAACTCTAACTTCAGAGTTTCTTCGAAATTCTGAAAAAAAAAAGGTTCAATCTTGCATGGTAGCCACAGTTTTTGAGGTACAGAGATAAGAAATACGTAAAAACGTAGGGATTTTTGTTGGCTTTCAGATGGTGTGGGTTTTATTTGTGTGGGATGTACGGTTTGGGCTGGAGGTTCCTCCGAGCGAGGAGTGCGCCGATCAGTTTTCGAATTTTTCCCCATGTGTGTGTATGTGGAAAGCGAGAGGGATTTTTCGACGATTTTTCGTGTCGCATATATTTTTTCTAAAACGACTACGGCCACAGTTTTCGCAGTAGGCGCGTGGGAACAACACTAAATTGTAGAAAACCCTCGGCTGACGCTCACAATGTGTTCGTTTTCCCGATAGGACTTGTAGTTTTTGATTTATGAGCATTTGTTCGGAGGGCAAATCCTAGGGTCCAGTTTTTTTTGGACCTCCCTCTCACTCAGTCAGAGGTGAGAGGCAGAAGGAGACTCCAGCAGCATCTGGCCCTGGTAGCCATGACAACCGGACCCTAACGAGCTGACACACGCAGCAGAAGAGGAGCACATTCACACAGACACAGAGTGCCAAAACATTATGACCAATCCTGACGAGCAGACTCAGCACAGGTGCACACAGAAAGTGGAGGGAAAAGGGTTTTGAGTGGATAACAGGATCTGCCAAAACATTAAAACCCCTCAAACCATTACTGCAGTACTGTAGGGGGCCAGAACCTGACACTATGACCCCCCCCACCCCAACCCCCCCCCACCTCCTCTCCCACTATAGCATTATAGACACAGACTGCCAAAACATTATGACCCCTCAACCCATTACAGGAGTATAGTTGGGCTACAGAATCTGACACTATGACCCCCGCCCCCCCACCCCCCTCCACTCCATTTAAGCATTACAGTAATAGACTGCCAAAACATTATGACCACTTAACCCATTACGGGACTATAGTTGGGCTACAGAATCTGACACTGTGACCCCCCCCCCACTCCATTTAAGCATTACAGTAATAGACTGCCAAAACATTATGACCACTTAACCCATTACAGGACTATAGTAGGGTGGCAGAACACGACTCCATGACCCCCCCACTCCTCTCTTTCCCCCTCAGTTGGGATTTCTAGAATTATCTATGTGTTAAGTGTTTGTGCCCAGCATAGTTGCACTGCTAATATATGTTAACTATTAGCCGACCAATGACATAGCCGGCGGCTAGCCTTCCAGCATAGCTCATGTATGTTAGCAAGCTAGCAGGGCAACCCGCGAGCTAACCCTCATTGCAGGCTAAACCGCGGAGCTAGCCGCAAGCTAACGGACTACACCGCGGAGCTAGCCGTGAGCTAACGGTCTAATCCACGGGAGTCGCCGTGAGTTAACAGAAAACTCACACCCATCCAGTCACTTTGTTTCCAGCCTAGAGTTGAGTGATGTGATATAGTATGATGATTTACCACGCACACTTGAAACTGGACGTCAGCATCATCGGCACAGTCAAAATTTCCGCAGGAATTTTCTAGTTATCTGTGCCGATGCACTAGCTCCCATTGCTCCCATTGCTAGTGCTCCCAGGCTGCGCCTGCCTGTGCATGGCACATATATTGTTATTGCTTTGCGTTTATTATTCTTATATTTCTTCCGTAATTTTTCGGTTCGCTACTCCTCCCAGAGTTTTGGAGACAAATAGACAAATTGTATATCCAGACGTGCGCCTTAATCGGGACAAGTGTGCTATGACTTTTCTAAGCGATTCTTCCAACGGGGCGAGAATAATCGGGCAAAAAGCGGGCGTTTTGGCCCATTGAAATGAATGGAGACGCCCGAAAAAAGCGGCAACATTCCAAAATGTCCTGCTTCGCTTTGCTGAGCGATTACTCGGCCGTGCTTCACAGTAGAAAAATTCTTGGAAGTTTGTACGAGGCACGGGAAGTAGGGCTTTATTTTCCCGAAAACGGCGTTTCGATACCTTTTACGGTTTGGTCAGGGTCGCAGTTTACGTTTTGGAGAAATTTTGGAAAAAACGTCAGAAATCATTGTTTATAATGGATCTCTATGGCCACACTCTAACTGTCACTCTAGCTTCAGAGTTTCGTCGAAATTCATAAAAAAAAAAGGTTCAATCTTACGGGGTGGCCACAGTTTTTGAGGTAGAGAGATAAAAACTATATAAAAACGTAGGGATTTTTGTTCGCTTTCAGATGGTGTGGGTTTTATTTGTGTGGGACGTACGGTTTGGGCTGCAGGCTCCTCCGAGCGAGGAGTGCGCCGACCAGTTTTCGAATTTTTCCCCATGTGTGTGTATGTGGAAAGCGAGAGCGATTTTTCGACGATTTTTCGAGTCGCACATTTTTTTTCTAAAACGACTACGGCCACAATTTTCGCAGTACGCGCGTGGGAACAACACTAAATTGTAGAAAACCCTCGGCTGACGCTCACAATGTGTTCGTTTTCCCGATAGGACTTGTAGTTTTTGATTTATGAGCATTTGTTCGGAGGGCAAATCCTAGGGTCCAGTTTTTTTGGACCTCCTTCTCACTCAGTCAGAGGTGAGAGGCAGAAGGAGACTTCAGCAGCAGGTGGCCCTGGTAGCCATGACAACCGGACCCTAACGAGCTTACACACGCAGCAGAAGAGGAGCACATTCACACAGACACAGAGTGCCAAAACATTATGACCAATCCTGACGAGCAGACTCAGCACAGGTGCACACAGAAAGTGGAGGGAAAAGGGTTCTCAGTGGATAACAGGATCTGCCAAAACATTAAAACCCCTCAAACCATTACTGCAGTACTGTAGGGAGCCAGAACCTGACACTATGACCCCCCCCACTCCAACCCCCCACCTCCCACTATAGCATTACAGACACAGACTGCCAAAACATTATGACCCCTCAGCCCCTTACTGGACTATAGTAGGGTGGCAGAATCTGACACTATGACCCCCCCCCCCACTCCATTTTAGCATTACAGTAATAGACTGCCAAAACATTATGACCCCCTAAACCCATTACAGGACTATAGTAGGGACCCAGAACCTGACACTATGACCCCCCCCCACTCCAACCCCCCCACCTCCCCTCCCACTATAGCATTACAGACACAGACTGACAAAACATTAGGGACTCTCAGACCATTACAATGGGGAGGCAGAACACTCCATGAACCCCCCCCCCTTCCCTCCCTCTCTTCCTCCTTCCCTCTCTCCCTCCTTTCCTCTCTCCCTCCTTCCCTCTCTTCCCCTCCCTCTCTTCCTCCTTCCCTCTCTCCCTCCTTTCCTCTCTCCCTCCTTCCCTCTCTTCCTCCTTTCCTCTCTCCCTCCTTCCCTCTCTCTCTCTCCCTCCCTCTCTCCCTTCCTCCTTCCCTCTCTCTCTCCCTCTCTCCTTCCCTCTCTCTGTCCTTCACTCTCTCCCTTCCTCTCTCCCTGCTTCCCTCCCTCTCTCCCTCCTTCCCTCTACCTCTCCCTCTCTCCCTCTCCCTCCCTCCCTCTGTTGGTGCTAACACAATAGAATTATTTATATGTTAAGTGTTTATGCCCAACATAGCCGAACTGTTAATAGAAGTTAACTATTAGCCGACCAATTAATTAGCTTTAGGCTAGTCTTCCAGCATAGCTCATGTATGTTAGCGAGCTAGCGGGCCTAGCCGCGGCGGCTAACCGCGAGCTAACCCGCGGTTATAGCCGCGGACCCGCGGGGATAGCCGCGGCGGCTATAACCGCGAGCAAACCCGCAGCTATCGCGGAGCCACTGTTTGTAGAAGGGCATAAAGGACGGCCCTTCTCAGTGTCTCTCTCCCTCCCTCTCTCTCAGCCAGGCCTTTAGGGCAGACACGACGCACACTTGAAACCGGACGTCAGCATCATCGGCACAGTCAAAATTTCCGCAGGAATTTTCTAGTTAGTGCCGAGTGCCTATGACACGAGGCACTACCCCCATAGCAGCAGCTATGGGAGTAGTGCCTCGTGCCATAGGCACGAGGCAACTATTAATCTTCTGCGTGTTTCTTTGCAGTTTTATTTTTACTTATTCATTTTCCGCCCTTTTTCGCCGAAGAATGCGGCCCGGACCAGCGAGAGGACCCCAACACATGATATATCAAAACGTGTGTTTTGATCCCGAATCCCGTGCTATTACTTTTATAAGGGATTCGTGAGTTTTTCGCGAATTTATTCGCGAAAAACCGCGATAAATTTCCCATTGAAATGAATGGAGAAGCCCGAAAAAAAAAAATAATCAACAGACATTTTCAACAATGAACTGCTCTGGCATACTTTAACCGAGAGACTTCATTTGAACTTTAAAACGTAGGTACTCTTGCCTTCTCTTCAGAGATTCACTTCACTTATCGACAACTTTTACCGTTTTTAAACTATGAAGCCTCAGAGTTGTGTAGGTTTTTACTCAAATTTCAGGGTTTATAATGGGTGTGTATTGCGCGGAATGTTTGTGCTAGAGTGGATGACATCATCAGCTAGAGTGAGGAGGAGAGAAGAAAATTAGTCAAAAAACTGTACAGAAACTGCTCCCGTGGCCACAAATTTCACACGACAGACATTATTTATACATAGAAACGTAGGAAAATTTGTCTTCTCACTCAAATTCGTCTGCTAAAGCTGTAAGTCTTATAGTTTTGGCGTCAGACACAAAGATGCGCCAGCAACACCCATCCACAGCTCCATAGGCTGCCATGTTAAAAAGGTAGGGAAATTTCTGGAGGAAAGCAGACGTAACCTTTCTTTGAATCGCTTTAAATAGGTCACATTTCTTCATTTTACCCACAAATTGCATATGTAGACGTTCAGGAAAGCCTCAAGATGCCCAAAGTTAAGTCGGTTCAATGATTGGAAATACGGTTTGGCCACAAGTCCTTCCTGTTCGAGGCGTTTTTTCAGCATTTTCTCTCTCTCTCCTCGTCCTCCAACTGACATTCTGACAGGAGCAGTTGACCCTGGTAGCCATGACAACCAGACCCCAACCAGCTTACACACGTTCACACACGCAGCTGCAGGGGACGAGAGGCGGGAAAAGAGCTCTCAGTGGAAAACATGATCTGCCAAAACATTAAAACCCCCCAAACCATACCTGTCTCCCATGGTGCTTTCACACAGCTGCTGGGCCTCTTAGCTATAGCTCTTCTCATTGACTGAATGACAACTTCATGTTTGACCTTTTCCTTTATTTTAAACACAAATTATATCTGGCTGCTTTGCTGAAACTCCTGACACAACATCCCTGACCCGTTTCCTTCATCTCATTAGGTCAGTGAATAGCTTAACTGCTAACAGACGCTAACGACTAGCCGCCGAGTGATTTAGCCGACGACTAGCCTTCCAGCATAGCGCATGTATGTTAGCAAGCTAGCGGAGCTAACGGAGCTAGCTAGCCGCTACCTTAACGCCGCGGACTCAACCGCGGAGTTAGCCTCGAGCTAACCGCTAGCTAACCGCTAGCTAACCGGGATTTAACCGCGGACCCGCGGGAGTTAAACACGAATTAGCCGCGGCAGTTAGCCGTGAGCTAACGCGGAGGCTAGTGGGGTTACCGCCGGCTAATTCGCCGCCTTGCTAGCGGGTGCTTATCACAGTAATAATGTTGAAGTTTTACAATTTAAAGGGAAGATATTTTTAAATTAAACTGTGTCAAACTGAAAAATATATTATTCCACCACATAAAGTAGGAAACATTTATGGCTTGCAACAACATTAATGACAGTATATATATAATTGGAGTAATTTAATATAATATGATGTTTTTAATTAAATAAATAATGAGCTGTTGAACACTCATAAGAGTTATATTAAGTATGTTACATAACATTATTTGACATGTCTATTTGTCTGCCTATAGTTTTCCTCCAGCTGATCCAGACAGACTGCAGTGACGTCCAACATGAGACAAAGAGCTGGACTCACAGGACAATTTGAAGGTCTTCACTTCATCGCTGATTCCTTGTTACAGCCTGGATGTGTTAAGTTTAATATTATTGTTTATCTAACTGTAAGACTGTGCCGTAAACTGTTAAACTATTGCTCAGGTAGGAGTAATGAGTTTTATTGTTAAAATTATTATGATTAACGATCAAATTGTTACGATTTGCTCGTTCTTTGTCTGGGGATCCTAGTGAGATCCCTCCCACTCTCTTCCTTATGTGATGCTGGCTTTCAGGTGGAGCTGGGAGGGGTCTGCTGCCTGTACCTGCCCTTCAGTTTGTAGAAGGGCATAAAGGACGACCCTTCTCAGTGTCTCTCTCTCTCAGCCAGGCCTACTGCATCCTCCTCATCCTGTTTGGTTTGTTGTACCCTGCATGACATCAAACTCACACCCATCCAGTCAGAAGGAACCAGGCCTTAAATGACTATTTGAGTTGTGCTTTTTGTTATAGCTGCTGCTCATGGTAGTAAAGACATGCTACTTAGTAAAGACATGCTAATTGCTAACATTAGTGGCTAATGCTTTACTACCAAGAGCAGCCAGCATGCTAGCTGCTCATGGTAGTAAAGACATGCTAATTGCTAACATTTGTGGTTAATGCTTCACTGCCATGAGTAGCTAGCGTGCTAGCCGCTCGTGGTAGTAAAGACATGCTAATTGCTAACATTAGCGGCTAATGTTTGACTGCATGTAAAGACATGCTAATTGCTAACAATTGTGGCTAATGGTAGAATTAGTGGCTCATGTGTGTAAATATACATGTTAAAAATTACTATTTGAGGTGTGCTTTTTCAATACACAACCCCGGCAACAGCCCACTCGGCACTTCAAAAATTTCCGCGGGAATTTTCTAGTTAGTGCCGAGTGCCTATGACACGAGGCCACTCCTCCCATAGCAAGCTATGGGAGGAGTGGCCTCGTGCCATAGGCACGAGGCCACTATTGATCTTCTGCGTGTTTCTTTGCAGTTTTATTTTTACTTATTCATTTTCCGCCCTTTTTCGCCGATTAATGCGGCCCGAACCGGCGAGAGGACCCCAACACATGATATATCAAAACGTGTGTTTTGATCCCGAATCCCGTGCTATTACTTTTATAAGGGATTGACGAGTTTTTCGCGAATTTATTCGCGAAAAACCGCGAGAAATTTCCCATTGAAATGAATGGAGAAGCCCGAAAAAAAAAAAAAAATCAACAGACATTTTCAACAATGAACTGCTCTGGCATACTTTCACCGAGAGACTCCATTTAAATTTTAAAACGTAGGTACTCTTGCCTTCTCTTCAGCGATTCACTTCACTTATCGACAACTTTTACCGTTTTTAAACTATGAAGCCTCAGAGTTGTGTAGGTTTTTACTCAAATTTCAGGGTTTATAATGGGTGTGTATTGCGCGGAATGTTGGTGCTAGAGTGGCAGGTAGAGTGAGGAGGAGAGAAGAAAATAGGCAAAAAATAAAACAGAAACTGCTCCCGTGGCCACAAATTTCACACCTCAGATATAATTTATACATAGAAACGTAGGAAAATTTGTCTTCTCGCTCAAATTCGTCTGCTAAAGCTGTAAAGTCTTATAGTTTTGGCGTGAGACGCAAAGATGCGCCAGCAACACCCATCCACAGCTTCATAGACTGCCATGTTAAATTTCTGGAGCAAAGCAGAAGCAATCCTTTCTTTGAATCGCTCTTTATAGCTCACATTTCTTCATTTTACCCACAAACTGCATATCTAGACGTTCAGGAAAGACTCAAGATGCCCAAAGTGAAGTCGGTTCAATGATTGGAAACACGGTTTAATTTTTAGTGGCTTAAAAGACTAACACTAAACCAATGTTAAAATTAGTGGCTAGCGGGTCATGTTAATTGCTACCATTAGCGGCTAATGCTAATTTTTAGTGGTAGAAATTGGTGGTAGCATTAGTGGCACCATTAGCATGTTAGCGAATAGCTAGCCACTAATTTCTTGCCACTAAAAATTAAAGACATGCATTAACCTAATGCTAACATTAGGCAGCCATTTTAGTAGTTCTTAGCACTTAATTTGAACATGCGTGTGTAAAATGACAGACAGAGAAAGCAGAGCAGCTAGCGCGTCAGCGCTAGCCACTATTTAAGCTCCCAGTGGAAAACAGGATCTGCCAAAACATTAAAACCCCCCAAACCATCCCTGTCTCCCTTGGTGCTGTCACACATCTGCTGGGCCTCTTAGCTATAGCTCTTCTCATTGACTGAATGACAACTTCTCAGTCATGTTTGACCTTTTCCTTTATTTTAAACACAAATTATATCTGGCTGCTTTGCTGAAACTCCTGACACAACATCCCTGACCCGTTTCCTTCATCTTATTAGGTCAGTGAATAGCTAAACTGCTAACAGACGCTAACGACTAGCCGTCCAGCATAGCGCATGTATGTTAGCGAGCTATCGGAGCTAACGGAGCTAGCTAGCCGCTACCTTAACGCCGCGGACTCAACCGCGGAGTTAGCCTCGAGCTAACCGCTAGCTAACCGCTAGCTAACCGGGATTTAACCGCGGACCCGCGGGAGTTAAACACGAATTAGCCGCGGCAGTTAGCCGTGAGCTAACGCGGAGGCTAGTGGGGTTAGCCGCCGGCTAATTCGCCGCGTTGCTCGCGGGAGCTTATCACAGTAATAATGTTGAAGTTTTACAATTTAAAGGGAAGATATTTTTAAATGAAACTGTGTCAAACTGAAAAATATATTATTCCACCACATAAAGTAGGAAACATTTATGGCTTGCAACAACATTAATGACAGTATATATATATAATTGGAGTAATTTAATATATGATGTTTTTAATTAAATAAATAATGAGCTGTTGGACACTCATAAGAGTTATATTAAGTATGTTACATAACATTATTTGACAGGTCTATTTGTCTGCATATAGTATTCCTCCAGCTGATCCAGACAGACTGCAGTGATGTCCAACGTGAGACAAAGAGCTGGACTCACAGGACAATTTGAAGGTCTTCACTTCATCGCTGATTCCTTGTTACAGCCTGGATGTGTTAAGTTTAATATTGATGTTTTTCTAACTGTAAGACTGTGCCGTAAACTGTTCAACTATTGCTCAGGTAGGAGTAATGAGTTTTATTGTTAAAATTATTATGATTAACGATCAATTATCACGATTTGCTCGTTCTTTGTCTGGGGATCCTAGTGAGGACACCCCTCTTAAAAGTGGGGGTGTGACGATCCGTCCCGCTCTCTTCCTTATTTGATGCTGGCTTTCAGGTGGAGCTGGGAGGGGTCTGCTGCCTGTACCTGCCCTTCAGTTTGTAGAAGGCGAAGCATAAAGGACGACCCTTATCAGTGTCTCTCTGTCTCTCAGCCAGACCTACTGCATCCTCCTCATCCTGTTTGGTTTGTTGTACCCTGCATGACATCAAACTCACACCCCTCCTGTCAGTAGGAACCAGGCCTTAAATGACTATTTGAGTTGTGCTTTTTGTTATAGCTGCTGCTCATGGTAGTAAAGACATGCTACTTAGTAAAGACATGCTAATTGCTAACATTAGTGGCTAATGCTTTACTACCAAGAGCGGCCAGCGTGCTAGCTGCTCATGGTCGTAAAGACATGCTAATTGCTAACATTAGCAGCTAATGCTTGACTGCATGTAAAGACATGCTAATTGCTAACAATTGTGGCTAATGGTAGAATTAGTGGCTCATGTGTGTAAATATACATGTTAAAAATTACTATTTGAGGTGTGCTTTTTCAATACACAACCCCGGCAACAGCCCACTCGGCACTTCAAAAATTTCCGCGGGAATTTTCTAGTTATTCATTTTCCGCCCTTTTTCGCCGATTAATGCGGCCCGAACCGGCGAGAGGACCCCAACACATGATATATCAAAACGTGTGTTTTGATCCCGAATCCCGTGCTATTACTTTTATAAGGGATTGACGAGTTTTTCGCGAATTTATTCGCGAAAAACCGCGATAAATTTCCCATTGAAATGAATGGAGAAGCCCGAAAAAAAAAAAAAATCAACAGACATTTTCAACAATGAACTGCTCTGGCATACTTTAACCGAGAGACTTCATTTGAACTTTAAAACGTAGGTACTCTTGCCTTCTCTTCAGAGATTCACTTCACTTATCGACAACTTTTACCGTTTTTAAACTGTGAAGCCTCAGAGTTGTGTAGGTTTTTACTCAAATTTCAGGGTTTATAATGGGTGTGTATTGCGCGGAATGTTTGTGCTAGAGTGGATGACATCATCAGCTAGAGTGAGGAGGAGAGAAGAAAATTAGTCAAAAAACTGTACAGAAACTGCTCCCATGGCCACAAATTTCACACGACAGACATAATTTATACATAGAAACGTAGGAAAATTTGTCTTCTCACTCATATTTGTCTGCTAAAGCTGTAAGTCTTATAGTTTTGGCGTCAGACACAAAGATGCGCCAGTGGCGGGAAAAGAGCTCTGAGTGGATAACAGGATCTGCCAAAACATTAAAACCCCCTCAAACCATTACTGCAGTACTGTAGGGGGCCAGAACCTGACATTATGACCCCCCCACTCCAACCCCCCCACCCCCCCTCCCACTATAGCGTTACAGACACAGACTGCCAAAACATTATGACCCCTCAATCCATTACAGGACTATAGTAGGGAGCCAGAATCTGACACTATGACCCCCCCCCTCCACTCCATTTAAGCATTACAGACACAGACTGCCAAAACATTATGACCCCCTAAACCCATTACAGGACTATAGTAGGGAGCCAGAACCTGACACTATGACCCCCTTACTCCAACCCCCCCACCTCCCCTCCCACTATAGCATTACAGACACAGACTGACAAAACATTAGGGACTCTCAGACTGTTACAATGGGGAGACAGAACACTCCATGACCCCCCCCCCCCCCTCTCCCTCTCGCTCTCTCTCTCCCTCTCCCTCCTTCCCTCTCTCTCTCCCTCTCCCTCCTTCCCTCTCTCTCTCTCTCTCCCTCCTCTGTTGGTGCTATCACTTTATTAGGTAAGTGAGTTTCTAGAATTATTTATATGTTAAGTGTTTGTGCCCAACATAGCTGAACTGTTAATAGAAGTTGACTACTAGCCGCCCAATGTTTTAGCCTTAGGCTAGCCTTCCAGCATAGCTCATGTATGTTAGCGAGCTAGCGGAGCTAGCAGCTAGCTAACCGCCGCGGACTAAACCGCGGAGTTAGCTTCGAGCTAACCGCGAGCTAGCCTCGAGCTAACCGCAAGCTAACCGGGATTTAACCGCGAGCTAACCGGGACTTAACCGCGAGCTAACCGGGATTTAACCGCGGACCCGCGGGACTTAACCGCGAGTTAGCCGCGGGAGTTAGCCGCGAGCTAACGCGGAGGCTAGTGGGGTTAGCCACTAAAACTGTGTCAAACTGAAAAATATATTATTCCACCACATAAAGTAGGAAACGTTTATGGCTTGTAACAACATTAATGAGCTGTTGAACACTCATAAGAGTTATATTAAGTATGTTACATAACATTATTTGACATGTCTATTTGTCTGCCTATAGTTTTCCTCCAGCTGATCCAGACAGACTGCAGTGACGTCCAACATGAGACAAAGAGCTGGACTCGCAGGACAATTTGAAGGTCTTCACTTCATCGCTGATTCCTTGTTACAGCCTGGATGTGTTAAGTGTAATATTATTGTTTATCTAACTGTAAGACTGTGCCGTAAACTGTTAAACTATTGCTCAGGTAGGAGTAATGAGTTTTATTGTTAAAATTATTATGATTAACGATCAATTGTTACGATTTGCTCGTTCTTTGTCTGGGGATCCTAGTGAGATCCCTCCCACTCTCTTCCTTATTTGATGCTGGCTTTCAGGTGGAGCTGGGAGGGGTCTGCTGCCTGTACCTGCCCTTCAGTTTGTAGAAGGGCGTAAAGGACGACCCTTCTCAGTGTCTCTCTCTCTCAGCCAGGCCTACTGCATCCTCCTCATCCTGTTTGGTTTGTTGTACCCTGCATGACATCAAACTCACATCCCATCGTAGCATCGTACTATCACAGCAATATAGCATGGTATCGCAGACTGCTGCGGCCACTGCATCACTCTCGCGATTTCCCGCAGGGGAATTGTCTAGTTAGTGCCGAGTGCCTATGACACGAGGCCACTCCTCCCATAGCAAGCTATGGGAGGAGTGGCCTCGTGCCATAGGCACGAGGCCACTATTGATCTTCTGCGTGTTTCTTTGCAGTTTTATTTTTACTTATTCATTTTCCGCCCTTTTTCGCCGATTAATGCGGCCCGAACCGGCGAGAGGACCCCAACACATGATATATCAAAACGTGTGTTTTGATCCCGAATCCCGTGCTATTACTTTTATAAGGGATTGACGAGTTTTTCGCGAATTTATTCGCGAAAAACCGCGAGAAATTTCCCATTGAAATGAATGGAGAAGCCCGAAAAAATAAAAAAATCAACAGACATTTTCAACAATGAACTGCTCTGGCATACTTTCACCGAGAGACTCCATTTAAATTTTAAAACGTAGGTACTCTTGCCTTCTCTTCAGCGATTCACTTCACTTATCGACAACTTTTACCGTTTTTAAACTATGAAGCCTCAGAGTTGTGTAGGTTTTTACTCAAATTTCAGGGTTTATAATGGGTGTGTATTGCGCGGAATGTTGGTGCTAGAGTGGCAGGTAGAGTGAGGAGGAGAGAAGAAAATAGGCAAAAAATAAAACAGAAACTGCTCCCGTGGCCACAAATTTCACACCTCAGACATAATTTATACATAGAAACGTAGGAAAATTTGTCTTCTCGCTCAAATTCGTCTGCTAAAGCTGTAAAGTCTTATAGTTTTGGCGTGAGACGCAAAGATGCGCCAGCAACACCCATCCACAGCTTCATAGACTGCCATGTTAAATTTCTGGAGGAAAGCAGAAGCAATCCTTTCTTTGAATCGCTCTTTATAGCTCACATTTCTTCATTTTACCCACAAACTGCATATCTAGACGTTCAGGAAAGACTCAAGATGCCCAAAGTGAAGTCGGTTCAATGATTGGAAACACGGTTTGGCCACAAGGCCTTCCTGTTCGAGGAGGTTTGTTTCAGCATTTTCTCTCCCTCTAGCCATCTTCTAACTGAAATTCAAACTGGTAACCGTGACAACAAGGCCCCAACGGGCATACACACGCTCACACGCAGCAGAAGAGGAGGGTCTCCACAGAAAGAGGCGGGAAACTTCCAACTGACATAAGTAACTGGTATGTGGGGCAGCCATTTTGGCTTTTGGCACCTAAATTGAACAATGACAGGTGTCTGTCTGTCATTGGCTAGCGCGTCATGTTAATTGCTAACATTAGCGGCTAATGCTACTTTTTAGTGGCAAGAAATTGGTGGTAGCATTAGTGGCAGCATTAGCATGTTAGCGAATAGCATATTAGCAATTAGCATGTTAGCAATTAGCATGTATTTAATTTTTAGTGGCTTAAAAGACATGCTAACACTAAACCAATGTTAAAATTAGTGGCTAGCGCGTCATGTTAATTGTTACCATTAGCGGCTAATGCTACTTTTTAGTGGCAAGAAATTGGTGGTAGCATTAGTGGCAGCATTAGCATGTTAGCGAATAGCATATTAGCAATTAGCATGTTAGCAATTAGCATGTATTTAATTTTTAGTGGCTTAAAAGACATGCTAACACTAAACCAATGTTAAAATTAGTGGCTAGCGCGTCATGTTAATTGTTACCATTAGCGGCTAATGCTAATTTTTAGTGGTAGAAATTGGTGGTAGCATTAGTGGCACCATTAGCATGTTAGCGAATAGCTAGCCACTAATTTCTTGCCACTAAAAATTAAAGACATGCATTAACCTAATGCTAACATTAGGCAGCCATTTTAGTAGTTCTTAGCACTTAATTTGAATCTGCGTGTGTAAAATGACAGACAGAGAAAGCAGAGCAGCTAGCGCGTCAGCGCTAGCCACTATTTAAGCTCCCAGTGGAAAACAGGATCTGCCAAAACATTAAAACCCCCCAAACCATCCCTGTCTCCCTTGGTGCTTTCACACAGCTGCTGGGCCTCTTAGCTCTTAGTATATACTGTCTGGCTGTCCAAATAGCTCTTTAAAATGCCTCCAGTTGATTCAAAATGCTGCAGCAAGAGCATTGACAGGAATTAGCAAGAGAGATCATATTACTCCAGTTTTAGCTTCTCTTCACTGGCTCCCTTTAAAGTCTAGAATAGAATTTAAAATCCTCCTCCTTACATACAAGGCCCTTAAAGGCCTAGCTCCATCGTATCTTAAAGACCTCATTGTACCATATCATCCCAGCAGATCACTTCGGTCTGAAAGTGCAGGCCTACTTGTGGTTCCTAGAATTTCAAAAAGTAGAATGGGAGGTAGAGCTTTCAGCTATCAGGCTCCTCTCCTATGGAACCAGCTCCCAGTTTGGGTTCGGGAGGCAGACACTCTCTCTATTTTTAAGGTCAGGCTTAAGACTTTCCTTTTTGATCAGGCTTATAGTTAGGGCTGGACTAAACCATCCCTTAGTTATGCTGCTATAGGCCTAGGCTGCTGGGGGACGATGCACCAAACACATGTCCTCCTTCTTTCTTCTCTCTCCTCTCTCGCATCCTCCACTTTCTTTTCTCTGGCACAGAGCTCTTGCC
This sequence comes from Chelon labrosus, assembly GCF_963514085.1. Taxonomy (NCBI): domain Eukaryota; kingdom Metazoa; phylum Chordata; class Actinopteri; order Mugiliformes; family Mugilidae; genus Chelon; species Chelon labrosus. The sequence continues at coordinate 32,926,372 of NC_140337.1, forward strand.
CTCTAATTTCCTATATACTACTAGTCATACAATTCTGTGCTATTACTATGTAGAATGTTTACTGCTGTGTGTGTCCCACCCCACCTTCCCCCCCCCCCCCCCTTCCCCACCTTCCCCCCTCTTCTTGTGAGTATCTCTGGCCTGGAGTGGTGTGTTTCCTGTGGAGCTCTATACTACATCTGTTGCCGTGGTCTCATCAGCCTGCCTAGTCTTCATGGAATCCTGCAGTTATCCACTCCTACCTGAATGAACAATTCTCCAACCTGCCTATGATTCCTCTTACATTTTCAAACTGTCATGTAACATCATCAGTTTGTATCATAAGATTCCACATGTACACTTTAGTCAGATATGTGTATCTATGACAGATGTATGTTTATCTTGCTGTTCTCTTCTCTTCTCTCTTTGCTGTTCTCTTCTCTCTTTCTTCTGTCTGTACCCGGCTGGCCTTAGGCAGATGGGTCCCTCCATATGAGCTGGGTTCTGCTCGAGGTTTCTTCCTGTTAAAAGGGAGTTTTTCCTTGCCACCGTTGCCTTCAGGCTTGCTCTGGGGGTTTCAGGCCGGGTTTTTGTAAAGCGTCTTGAGACGATTTGTATTGTTATTGACGCTATATAAATAAAATTGAATTGAATTGAATTGAATTAGCTATTGCTCTTCTCATTGACTGAATGACAACTTCTCAGTCATGTTTGACCTTTTTTCTTTATTTTAAACACAAATTATATCTGGCTGCTTTGCTGAAACTCCTGACACAACATCCCTGACCCGTTTCCTTCATCTTATTAGGTCAGTGAATAGCTAAACTGCTAACAGACGCTAACGACTAGCCGTCCACCATAGCTCATGTATGTTAGCGAGCTAGCGGAGCTAACGGAGCTAGCTAGCCGCTACCTTAACGCCGCGGACTCAACCGCGGAGTTAGCCTCGAGCTAACCGCTAGCTAACCGCTAGCTAACCGGGATTTAACCGCAGACCCGCGGGAGTTAAACACGAATTAGCCGCGGTGGTTAGCCGTGAGCTAATGCGGAGGCTAGTGGGGTTAGCCGCCGGCTAATTCGCCGCGTTGCTCGCGGGAGCTTATCACAGTAATAATGTTGACGTTTTACAATTTAAAGGGAAGATATTTTTAAATTAAACTGTGTCAAACTGAAAAATATATTATTCCACCACATAAAGTAGGAAACATTTATGGCTTGCAACAACATTAATGACAGTATATATATATAATTGGAGTAATTTAATATATGATGTTTTTAATTAAATAAATAATGAGCTGTTGAACACTCATAAGAGTTATATTAAGTATGTTACATAACATTATTTGACAGGTCTATTTGTCTGCGTATAGTATTCCTCCAGCTGATCCAGACAGACTGCAGTGACGTCCAACGTGAGACGAAGAGCTGGACTCACAGGACAATTTGAAGGTCTTCACTTCATCGCTGATTCCTTGTTACAGCCTGGATGTGTTAAGTTTAATATTGATGTTTTTCTAACTGTAAGACTGTGCCGTGAACTGTTAAACTATTGCTCAGGCAGGAGTAATGAGTTTTATTGTTAAAATTATTATGATTAACGATCAATTATCACGATTTGCTGTTCTTTGTCTGGGGATCCTAGTGAGGACACCCCTCTTAAAGGTGGGGGTGTGACGATCCGTCTCGCTCTCTTCCTTATTTGATGCTGGCTTTCAGGTGGAGCTGGGAGGGGTCTGCTGCCTGTACCTGTCCTTCAGTTTGTAGAAGGCGAAGCATAAAGGACGACCCTTATCAGTGTCTCTCTCTCTCAGCCAGGCCTACTGCATCCTCCTCATCCTGTTTGGTTTGTTGTACCCTGCATGACATCAAACTCACACCCATCCTGTCAGTAGGAACCAGGCCTTAAATGACTATTTGAGTTGTGCTTTTTGTTATAGCTGCTGCTCATGGTAGTAAAGACATGCTACTTAGTAAAGACATGCTAATTGCTAACATTAGTGGCTAATGCTTTACTACCAAGAGCATCCAGCGTGCCAGCTGCTCATGGTAGTAAAGACATGCTAATTGCTAACATTAGCGGCTAATGCTTGACTGCATGTAAAGACATGCTAATTGCTAACATTTGTGGCTATTTGAGGTGTGCTTTTTCAATACAGAACCCCGGCAACAGCCCACTCGGCACTTCAAAAATTTCCGCGGGAATTTTCTAGTTATTCCTAATCTTCCGCCATGGGAGTCTATGGCAGCCCATAGAACCGTATTGTAAAAAGTTGCGAAATTTGGCACATAGCTTATGGGCAGTCTCAATATTACTTTGAATGAGTTACATGTAAGCAGTAAGCACGGTCTAGCGCCACCAACTGGTCAAAGTTTGAAGTACATTTGTGCATGTAACATTTGAACCGTATGTCCGATTTTTGAAAACAAGGCATCATTGGAATCGTTGGATCATGACAATTTCAACTCACCCTATGACGTCATAATGCGTCATGATAGATTTTTCGCAATTGTCAGCGTCACAAATGTCCGATTCTCACGAAAATTGGCACAGACCGTCTTCTGACCAATGCGCACAAAAGTTAGTATAAGGTGTCTTCAGCTTCGAAACGGTTTGGCTGCTACAGCCAATCAAAATTGGAGGCAAAGGCACCGTTTTCCATTTGAGCTCATATCTCGGCAATGCTTTCGTGCAATGAAACCAAATTTGGTAGCACGCTTCCAGACGCTGTCCCAAGTGCACAACAAAAATCTGGTGTCATGTGGCCCCTAGGGGGCGCTATAATTAGCAAAACATTGTTTTTGCTCCATATCTCTTGATGCATTTTTACTTGAAATGAAATTGTGATATCTGCAGATACCGTGGGTAGCCCCAGTGACAGTTCATGCCAATGAAATGAATGGCAAAGCCGCCAAACAGGAAGTTTGCTTATATCTCGGTGACGCTTTGACTTCCGAAGACCAAACTTGGTCACACGCTTCGACACTCCTTTAGATGTGCGCAATAAAATATTTGGTGTCATTACGCCACTAGGTGGTGATGTAATTAGCAAAATTGCGTTTTTGCTTGTAACTATTGACCCGTATGCCTGATGTTCAAAAACATGGTACTGTTCAACTCCTGTTGGATTCGCCCAATTGGATTCTCCGCCATATTGGATTTTGTTGAAAGCGAAACAAAATTTTCATCGGTCGCAAATTTTGTCCGATTCTCACCAAAATTGGCACAGACCGTCTTCTGACCAATGCGCACAAAAGTTACGATCAGGCGTCTTCAGCTTCAAATCCGCTCGGCCGCTACAGCCAATCACAAATGGCGGCAAAGGCGGCAAACGGGATACAAGCTCATATCTCGAGAACGGTGTGACGTATTGAAATTTAATTTGGAAGTACGTTTAAAGACCCCTTCCCGAGGGGACGTGCCAAATTTGGTGTCATTTGGCCACTAGGGGGCGCTGCAATTAACAAAAGTCTCTTTTTGGCTCATATCACTTGATGTATTTGACTTTTAAACCTGAACTCTGATATCTGCAGATACTGTGGATTCCATGGCGAAATGGTGAAACAAGAAGTCACCTCGTATTTCCACCAATCTTTCAAAATTCATGCCAAACTTTTTGTCGGTGCTTACAGTCTTCATCACATCATGTAGTGTTCACACCCTTCCTCTTGACACAGTACTATTGCAGGTCTCAGGCCAGGAGTGGCTAGTCGGGAGGACCGGGACAATTCCCGGTGGGCCGGTCTGACTTTCGGGCCGCGAGGGCCGGTGTTCAATTATTATTTTTTATTTGTTTGTTTATTTTGGGCCGGTGTCAAATTATTATTTTTATTTGTTTATTTATTTTGGGCCGGTGTTAAGTCATGGCACTGAGTGGGTATCACGTGTATGCTGTTACCGCTGTCGCTAGGCCGTCTCCACTTGCAGATCTTTTCTTTTTTTCTTTTTGCAGACGCAGCCTGACATAACACGTCCGTTCACACGACACACTGTCAGTGGTGTTTGGAGCCTGGCTCCAGCCCTAGAAGTGCAAGGGTGTTTGCAAAATGGAAAATAAAAAGAGCAAGGGTGGCGCAGAAAAAGCGAGAATTAAAAAGAGAAAAGCACTGGAGACAGATGCAGCCAAATGTGCAAAAATCGGCAGCTTTTTCAATAAAATGTCTGAAACGACCAATGAAGATGATGAAACGGGTAAGACAAGATGTTGAACAAAATGCAACTTTACCTGCACCGTTCAAGTTAATTAATTAGCCTATCAAGTCAATGAATTGCGTGGCGTTGTAACATATAGCCTGTCTAACCTAACGTTACATAATTTAAATAATCTCATGCTGCTCTATATGATAAATGCCCTGAGATAACTGATAATGACAGATGATTCAGCACTACAATAATGAAACTGACTTGAATTATTGACTTAAAAAAGGGGAGATTTGTGTTGAGATTTCTGACCATTTTTATGATTTAGTGTCAGAGGCAGAGCCAGAAGCCAGTGGTGAGGAAGAAACAGGTGAGCTAGTGTGTTAACAAGCAAGCATCAGTTCCAATAAAACCACTTTCTATGCCCAAATGATAGTAGTGGCCCGTTATACTTTTTATCATTAGTAATATATATGGAATAAGCCTGCCTATTTTGCCATTGAACAAAATCTTGACTGAACCAATTACATTATTTTAATATAATAGGTTGTGATCTAAAGTGGGCCGGTCTGAGGCATGAAACTCCAGGGCTGAAAATGAGTCCCACTCTGGCCCTGGCAGCTCTATCCCAAACGACCTGCTTGGACCCTTCATTGCTGCTTGCAGCTATATTTACTTTTTATGTTTTTTTTTTTGTTATATGTATATAATTTATTATCAGATTTAAACCACATATCCATGAAGTGTAGTCAAACAGGAATGTGCATGGCAAATCAAGTCCCATACAAGCATGAACCAGTAAGATATGTCTCAATTGTGCTACATTTTATTGTCCACTAGATGTCCTAATTAGTAGGGTAGGAAGGGGGGGGGTCACCTGCACCCGAAAGGTATATTTTTTTAACCTAGTTTTTTGTAATCCTTAAGGTGTCTAGAAAAGGAATTTTGATGTTCCCCACGCAGATTATTGTCCCATATGTGATTTTTTGTATCATCTTTTGTGTCCGTGCCTGATTTTCGGCTGTGAAAAATGAAAACTTTAAATCTACATAGAATCTGAACAATACATCCTACAGACACAATCCACCCCATTTTCTCTTCATCTTTGCATGAGGAATTGATAGATATGAGGATTATGATGATTAGATGATGTATGGTGCATAAAAACTCAAATAAACACCAAAAAATGTAAAAAAACGGTGACATTGGATCACTGGAACTCCTCCCCTATGGACCCTATTGGTATATGTTTTCTAACTTTTGTATTTTTACAGTCTGTAAGATGTCTAGTAAACAAATGTTGATGATCCCCACCTGAAATATTGTCACATGTTGGTCGAAATGAACATCTCCCATAATAAGGAGTTACTATTCAAACCGTTATATTGGTATTATATGTATTGAAACAAATCAGAAAACCACTCATATGTCAAATATGTGTATATATAGGGTATAACAAATCCCCATTAGAATGAACTGAAATAGAAAAAAGTGATTTTAATCAAAGGTCAAAAGGTCAAGAGCAATGATGTCTATTCATCATACAGCAGGTCTTCATAATCGATGTCTTGCTCCTCGTCTTCTTCACCATCTCCATCCATCTCCTCGACTGTTTTCTCCAGCAAGTCAGTGAGTGAAGTGGGGAGGATAGGTCCACAAGACCACACTGGTTCCAGGGTACCCTCTTCAGTCTTTTCCCAGCCTTGGCCAGGATCATGGGGCTTGGGACACCAGAATATCGGTGTGGCTGCTCTCTTGTAGATGGCCAGACGGTGGTTGACACGGTTGATGTGTGGGACCAGGTTGGCTCTGCAGGGTGGGAGTCGGGACAGAACCACCTTGGATCTGGTGGTAAGCGTCTCATCCTCTCCAATCATTTTTTTCAGCATGATGCTGCGCACGTTGTTCACAGATTGTTCGCGGGCCTGCCCATACATTACACATGTAAATGCCTCGGTGTCCTCCACCACATCTGGCTCCACAGACCACTGATCACCAAGTTGTCTGAGAACATAAATAATTATGGTATTACAAAGTCACAATGTATCAATACCTATGTTCAGCATTAATTGCCATTACATGCTACAGAATATCTAAACACGGATTGGGCGTGTATTGATATATAGGATTGGAGCTCCTTAAGTTCTGTGGTCTCTGCCAGGTTTTCAAGGCTTGAACCTTTTCAGGGTCAGTCTTCACTACATCGCTGGATACAATGTGCCCCAGGTAGTGCACAGATGTCTGAAAGAACTTCCATTTATCAGGCGAAAGTTTCAAGCCATATTCCCTGAGACGGCTGAGGACGTGGATGAGACTCGTCTCATGATCTTCGAGAGTGTCCGAAAACACTATAAAGTCATTCAGGAAAGCCAGGCCCTTCTTTAGATGGATGTCACTCATGCATTTTCCCATGAGCCCTTGAAATGTGCTCAGTGCATTGGTGACTCCCTGGGGCATTCAATTGAATTCCCAGAATCCAAAGGGGCACACAAAAGCGGTTTTGTGCTTGTCACATCTCAGTTTGATTGTACCCAGACTTTAGGTCCATCATGGAAAACCACTTGGATCCAGCGTGAAGTGGCTTATCATTTGTATCTCCCTAGTTAGTTTTTCACTAGTTTGGCTCTGTGACTTTCAGGAACAGTTGTGAGTACTTCGAGGCTGTTGCTTACCCATTTGGTGAGAGTAAAACCTCCTTGGGCGCATGCTTCCATGAGGCCCTTAGTAAGCTTGACTGCCTGCGTGATGGAGGGCACCGACTTGAGACGATCATCCACATAAAAGCTTTGCTTAATTGTATCAAGTACATCCATGCTGAATTTGTCCGAGTTGTCTTCTCCTGTTTGCTGCAGGGCAAAGTTGGCAATGCTAGGAGATGATACCGCACCGAAGAGATGAACGTTCATCTGATACACTTCCAATGGCTTAGTAACATCCCCTTGTGGCCACCATAAGAACCTAAGGAAGTCCCTGTACTTGTACTTGGTAGTACATTGCTTCAATGTCTGCCATTATTGCAATTTGTTCCTGACGGAACCTAAGCAGGATACCTAAAAGTGGGTTTGCCAAATCTGGACCTTGAAGGAGTTCTCCATTAAGAGATTTGCCTCTGTATGATGAGGAACAGTCAAACACAACTCTCAACTTCTTCTTTTGTTTATGATACACACCATGATGAGGTATATACCACACACGGCCATCATTCCTTTGGAGCTGCTTTTGAGGCACTTTTTGTGCATAACCTTTGCCTAGCACATCATCCATAAAGATTTTGTATTCTGCAGCATAAGCAGTATCCCTGTTGAATTTCTTGGCAAGGTTCAATATACGTTGAGCTGCCACCTCATAGTTGTTAGGCAACACCACATTTTTGTCTCGAAAAGGCAAAGGTAGGTGATAGTGTCCATTTTTGAAAACAACTGAACTTAACATAAATTTCCTGTTCTCACATGACATCTCCCTTTTTTCCTCATATTCCTTTTCAGGAAAGTCCTGGTTGTATTGTCGGACAAGCAAATCTCTCAGGTTCTCTATTGAAATGCGATTGACTGACACTGACACTGCACCCTCTACAAAGTCATTGAATTAGCCCCCCAAAAAGCGAAATATCACTTTTATATACTCTGTTAAGCGGGGGCAACGATGGATACCAGGCTAAAAGGCAAGAGGGGGACTCAGCAGCCAGAAATAAATGACGGCGAAAGACCATTTGGCGACACGCAGACCACTGCTAGCAAACAGGCTAACGCAATGCCAGGCGAAGAGAAAGTTGATCTGGACTTGATCCTTCGGGAGCTGAGGGGCTTTCGCCAGGACAACAAGCAACAGTTGGAGGACATTAAGGGGGAAATTTCAAAGACCAACGTAAGACTAGACGAGGCGGAAGAGCGAATAATGAAAGTCGAGGAACGAGTCCAAAACACAGAGGATATCTTAGCAGAAATGCTTAAGCTACACAACTCGCTGGATGCCAAGATAACCGATCAGGAGAACCGGTCGAGACGTGAAAACATACGGCTCTATGGAGTCACCGAGGGAGCCGAAAAGCAGTCCCAATCCATGACTTCGTTCGTGGAAAAGTTACTCCGCGAAAACCTCGACATACCCGACGACATGCCCTTGCACCTGGAAAGAGCGCACCGCGCGCTCGGTCCACAGCCACCTGAGGACGCAGCGCCGAGATCCATCCTGGTGAGATTCCTCAGCTCCAAAACAAAAGAAAATGTTCTCCGCTTAGCTTGGCAGAAAAAGGGCTTTACCTGGCAAGGGAGGCGAATAAACCTGGACAACGATTATGCGCCGCGTACTCTTCAGAAAAGAAGGGCATATACAGAAATACGCAAGATCCTGAAGGAGCGCCAGATCCCGTTCCAAACTTTGTATCCAGCGCGGCTCAAAGTCAAATATAACGACGAAACCCAGATCTACGAGAGCGCCGAGGAAGCGGCAACTGACATGTCAGACAGAGGATACCCGGTAGAGATCGTCAAACCTCCAGAGACGCTGATGGACAAACTGCGACAGCTGACGTGGGAGAGGAACAGCCAGCGGAGGGGGAGACGCGCATCCCACTCCAGACGAGAGTCCAACTTCAAGGAGAGACTACAATCTTTCAGGCGGGCCTCACCTCCAACAACTTCAAGTTAAGACTGGTCATGTTTGTCTGGTAAATGAGCCCCCCTTCATTTTCTTTTTTTTTTTTTTTTTTCCCCCTTCAAAGTCAGGTAGACGGGGATATAAAAACCTAAATCTAAACGGGGGAAATGTCACTATTGCCTGGTCACTCCGATCAATGATGTTAAGTTACTAAATGCAAGACTACAGGGTGCAGGGGGGGTCTTGTTGGTGCAGCTATCTTCAGTAGGGCCCCCTCTTCTGGACTCAGGGAGGGACTTTCCCTAGAGACTACAGTAGGGTCACATCAAAGACCTCTGGAGTGGAAGTCATACACAGCTTTGTTATATTTCATGTGCATTTGTTTTGTATTTTTGGTTTTACATTCTTTTTCTATGTTCATTCCCTGTCAGTTCTTTCAGGGAGGGGAGGCTTCCCTAGGAAGTATATGGAGACTGATTTCTGTTCACATGTATGCAGGGTAAAACTCTAAAAGTAGCTTCTTATAATGTAAATGGTATACATAGTCCAATCAAAAGAGGAAAAATTTTGTCCAAATTAAAAAAAGAAAAGATTCAAATCGCTTTTCTACAGGAAACGCATTTGAGTGATATAGAACATGACAAGCTAAACAAAATGGGCTTCAAATACATATATTCATCTTCTCACAAATCAGGACGCCGCAGAGGAGTCGCTGTATTGATATCGGGTCAAGTTAAATATGAACACGTGTCAGAAATTAGGGACAAGGAAGGAAGATTTGTTCTGGTTATTGGGAAAATTAACGGAGCCTTAATAACCCTCCTGAATGTCTATATCCCCCCTGGTAGTGACTGGCTATTTTACAAGAAAATATTTGAAATAATGACTACAAAAAGCCAGGGCACTTTAATCTGTGGAGGAGACTTTAATATTCGTTTGAATCCTAGATTGGACTCCTCCAATAAAAAGTCAGACTTAAAAGCTATCAGTAAGAAAGTGAATGCTTTGATGAAAGAAGTGGGAATTATCGATGTTTGGAGAGAGTTGTATCCGTCTGGCCGAGATTTTACCCACTTCTCCTCACCTCATGCAGTTTATTCCAGATTAGATTATTTTTTCACTTTTGGCAAAGACTTTCACAGAATAAGACAATGTAATATTGGTCCGATTACTTTATCTGACCATAGCCCCATATACATGTCAATACATTTAGACAATGAACCAAGATCTTTACCTTGGCGCCTGAATTCGAATCTTCTAAACAACTCACAAATTAAGGAAAAAATTAGGAAAGAAATTAAAATATATCTGGAGCTGAATGACAATGGGGAGGTGACGCCATCTGTGCTCTGGGATGCGCTCAAAGCAGTCCTCAGAGGGAAAATAATAGCTATCTCGTCGTACGAAAAGAAACTCAGAAAAGAAAGGCTCATTAATTTGGAAGAGAAATTAAAGGAATTACAAAGAGACCATGTAGAGACTCTAAATAAGGAAACTAGATTAAAAATGAATAAAATCAAAAAAGAAATAGATGAAATCACTACTTTAGAAATACAGAAAATGCTGTTATTTACAAAACAACGTTATTATGAAGCTGGTGGAAAATCTCTTAAACTCCTATCTTACAGATTACGCAAACAACAAGCAGACAATTCAATATATAAAATAAGAAATCCTTATTCGGGGAACATTGAAACAAAAACAGAGAGAATTCAGCAAAGTTTTGAAATGTATTATAAATCGCTGTACTCCCAACCAAGAATGAATAATGACTTTCAGATTGAATCATTTTTAGCCACTCTTAATTTACCTACCATTACAAATGAACAAAATGATAAACTATTGTCTGAAATAAAAATAGAAGAATTAAATGCAGCAATAAGTAAATTGAAAACAGGAAAGTCGCCGGGTGCAGATGGTTTCACTTCTGAATGGTACAGGACTATGAAAGAAGCACTGGCTCCAGTACTATTGAGAACTTTTAATTGGGTGTTGAAGAGGAAAGAGACCCCGGCCTCATGGAGATATGCTATTATTTCTGTGTTACCAAAGGATGGAAAAGACAAATTGGAGTGCAGCAATTACCGACCGATTAGTGTACTGAATATAGATTATAAATTATTTACAACTGTCCTGTCCAAAAGAATTGAAAATATATTACCAGAACTGATCCACTTGGACCAAACTGGCTTTGTAAAACAAAGACAAACACAGGATAATACTAGGAGAACTTTGCACATAATAGATTGGATTATCGAACAAAGAATAGAAACAGCCATTATTAGTCTAGATGCCGAAAAGGCTTTTGATTCAGTCAGGTGGTCTTTTTTGTATAAAGTATTAGAAAAATTTGGCTTTCATAAATCTATTATCGAAGTATTTGAAGCCCTATACGATAAACCTTCTGCAAAAATAAAAATTAATGGTCACTTATCTAATCCATTCATCCTTGAAAGAGGAACGAGACAAGGCTGTTGCGCCTCACCTCTCCTCTTCTCTCTATTTATTGAGCCCTTGGCCCAATGGATCAGACAAAGTACAGACATCAAAGGAATAAATATGCCATCAGGAGAAAATAAATTGGCCTTATTTGCGGACGATGTATTGATATATTTATCACAACCCACACAGTCACTTCCAAAGCTTATGAACCTGCTAGAACAATATGGGGTGTATTCAGGATATAAACTTAATATACAAAAAACACAGGTAATCACCTTCAACTATAACCCACCTAACCACATCAGAAGCAAATACAAAATGAAATGGGATGCAGAATCAATTAGATACTTAGGGGTAAACTTAACAAAGGATATCACAAAATTATTTGATTCGAATTATAACCCCTTAAATTCCCAGTTGAAATCTGACATTTCGCGGTGGATCTGACATTTCTTGAGTCTAAGCTCCAGGGTGGAGTCCATTAAAATGAACGTATTGCCGAGATTGCTTTACCTTTTCCAGAATCTTCCAGTATCAATACCAACCAAGCAATTCATAGAATGGGATGTGATGATATCCAGGTATTTATGGCAGGGGAAAAAACCCAGGATTAAGTTTAAGACCTTACAACTAAGCAAAGAGAGTGGGGGTATGGGTCTCCCCTCCTTAAGAGAGTATTACTTAGCAGCACAGTTGAGGCCTCTGGTTTGCTTATGTACCCCAGCTTATTCTGCACGTTGGAAGGAAGTTGAACTTGAGCTACTAGAAGGGATGCCTATTGAAGCTACTATTGCAGATAACGAACTGTTGAATAAACAGCTGAACATAGGCAACCCTTGGTTAAACATACTATTGAGAACTTGGCAGGAAACTGCGAAAACTTGTAATATAAATGATTCAATTAAACTACTGAGATGGTGTGCTTATGACACCGAATTCATTCCAAACAGATCTGATGGTAAATTTAAAAAATGGGCTGCCAGAGGTCTAACAAATTATTTCTCATTTACGAAGGAGGGGACATTCCATAGTTTTGAGTACCTAAAGAAAAGATACAATCTTGAGCAAAAGGATTTCTATAGATATCTTCAAGTTAGAAATTACTTTAACCAGAATCTGAGACCAAACTTAGGTAAAATAGAAACAGGAATTCTGAAAATTCTCTTGTTGGTATCAGAGTCTCCCTGTACTAAGATTATCTCTAGACTATATAAAGCTATACTCCATCACAAATCAGGAAATACCTGGTATATAAAAGAAAAGTGGGAAAGAGAAGGCAATTTGATTATAACAGAGGATGCTTGGAAAAGAATGTGTCTCGTACAATGGACTTCATCCTGCTCGACTATTTGGCGTGAATTCTGTTGGAAGAGTGTAATTAGGTTTTTTATTACACCTTTACAAAAAAGATACGGGGGAGGGGGTTCCAGCTGCTGGAGACAATGTGGGATGGACAACGCCAATCATTTCCATGTTTTCTGGAGTTGTCCAGTCATTGTTCCTTATTGGCAGGAAATCCATAAACATATTAACAATGTATTTGGAGTCAATATCCCTTTTACAATTGATGCAATTTATATGGGAGACATTCAATTTGACGGATGGAGAAATACCGATAAAAAGTTGGTTCAGATTCTCCTAGCTGGAAGCAAAAAACTTATTACAAGAAACTGGCTGAAACCCCATCAACCCACTATAGATGAATGGATAGACATGATTTATGAAATTTATGTAATGGAGCGGCTGTCATATTCCCTTAAAGTCCAGAAAGATAGATTTTACATAATCTGGAGTAAATGGACTGAGTATATCAAACCTATAAGAATGGACTTCTCCTAAATTACTGAAGAAAGGTCAGGAAAACTGTTCTAGTGACCTAGGTTTTTCTTTTTCCTTTCTTTATTTATTTTTTTAACCTGAACCTATTTATTTTGCTATATAGCTACACTAGCATTTTGTTTTCTATACCTCTCCAATGTGGAAGCCTCCCATGTTCCTTCTTGTTAATAGTTTTTAACAATGTTACATAAAATGTTAAAAACATCTGAAAGAGCTACATAGTAATACGCATACGCAGGTAATTTGTGACTATTTAAACGATAATGTCATTGTATACATACATGTGCTTGAGGCTGTTTGTAATAGACTGTGGCATTGTCATTTGTACATGCTCTTTCTAAATAAAAAATTAAAAAAAAAAAAAAAAAAAAAAAGAGACTTGTCACCTTTTGCAACCTTAACTTGAACCGGAACAATTGCTAGTGCACATTCCTTACCGGCCCCTGTTACTTTATCAGCTGAAAATAGTGCACTATTGATGGATGTTTCCTTTGGTTCCGTAGGAATGAGATTTTGTGGAGCCTCCTGTTTTAAACTCCTACCATCAATGTGCAGCAGTGTGGGGTGTTTTCGTTGATATATTTGGCAGTCCAGTTTTCTTTTACAGTCTTTGCTCATGTGACCTTTCTTTAAGCATCCAAAGCAATAACCATTCCTCTTGAGACATTCAGCCTTTTTTTCCTGTGGCTCTGATTTGAGTCTTAAGCAATCCACTAGAGCATGTTTGCCTTGACAGAAACTACATAGGGCTGAAATAACAATATGGGTGTCAGATTGTTGCTGCTCTTTAACTGCTTGTGGTTTGATATGGTGATCTTCAGCTGCTTTTACCGTGGTAACAAAGCTGCTGCCCTTTTTTGGTGTTCTGAAGTTTGAGATTAGTTTTTTAGTGGGAGTTGGCTCTTTGATATCTCCAAACAACAGGTGTAGTAAGATGTTAGATTGTGTTTCTATGAAATCCACAAGATGCTTGAATCGTGCTCGTGTGTTTGTTTTTTGAAATGCTTCATAGGCTGTAGTCCGCCATCTTTCTCGGAGCTTGTATGGAAGCTTGGATACTATTAGTTTTAAGTTAGATGTGACATCCAGTTTGTGCATGTATTCCAGGTCTTGCATAGCATTGCAACATTCTTTTAGGTACAGAGCATATGCATGTAGTGATTTCCCATCGTCTGCTTTAATGACTGTCCAGTTCAGCGCCTTATCCAAGTAAGCATTTGCAATTTTCATTTCATTACCAAAATGTTTTTTTAAAAGTTGCATGGCTTCTGAATATCCTCTACGTGCATCCATGTGCAAACAGCTTCGAACCAAATCTTTGGCCTGACCTGATGTGAACTGTTCAAGAAAGTAAAGTCTATCCTGGCAGCTACTAGTCTTATCCTCTATTAAATACTTAAATGCATGCATGAAAGATTGATAAGATAGGGGATTTCCATCATACACTGGTACTTCTCTTTTTGGTAACAAGGATAGATTTTGTTGCATGATCACAAGGTCGGCAATTTCTTTTTGTGTTCGCACCAGAGTGCCGAGGTTATCATGAGAGGTGCTTGTTTCATGAATTTCCAGTTGTGGACTAGATGTATTGGTGGCCCTCTGAGAGCTACTATGGAAGTGCCCAACTGCTCTCTGAAGTGGAGTTTTAGGTACAGCAGCTACTTGAATAAATTCCAAAGCAGTGGTCTCAGTAAATGTGGGCTCCACCGGCTTGCTTGCTTCCTCATAATATTCATTCATAGCATCCACATACGGTTCAGCCTCCTCGTGGCTTAGGAGTACTTTGATTTTTGCATCTGCTGCTGCTATTTCTGCATCCAGTTCCATCTTTTCCATCTTTGATTTTATGATGGTTTCCTCCAGCTGTAAAGCATGTTTGTCCTTTAAAGCAGCAGATCGAGCCTCCGGAGCTGCCTTCTCAGCAGATGCTAATTTAGCAGCAGAAGAGGCCTTGGATGATATTGATGATGATTTTGACCTCTTTGAAACATTAGAGATGCTGTCCAGTGTTTCAACTCTTAGTTGCATAGATTGTTCCTTTTTCCATGTTTCAACCTCCTTAAGAAAGTAACTGAAATTCGTCATCCTGGGCTCGTACCAATCCACATGGTCATCCAATTTTTCATCCTCTGATAAAAGTTGTTGCACAGATTGATGCACCTTGGTAAATTCATCAACAGCTTATTTAAATATGTCCACACATTCATTAACATGATCCACATTTCCTTCTTTCACAAGCAAAGCCTTTATTTCATTCAACCTTCTTGTACACACTCCAAGTTTCCCTCTGCGTGATGCAAGAAGCGATTTTAAAAGATCCTCAGCCTCAACAGCAGTCTCAGGCTGTCGGCTCATTTTGAGTTTTGAGTTGTCGCTTTATTGATTTCCTTTTGATACGATTGAGTCATTATTTACTTCATGACACATCCTCCTTTGGTTTTTAATCACACATACTGTATGCTTCAATTATTTTACTTCCATTCCTTAATAACCGTGCGTAAAGTTGCGCGTAATAGCGCATCCATTTGCAGTTTCATTCATTAATTTGCAAGCACGTTCATTCATTCCTTTGTTTACTCACGACAGCAGCCATGCGTCCGCATTCGCGTCTGCGTCCTTTCCTACGTTCAGCATCCTTTTTCCTTTTTTGCGGTTGTCCAACCGTTCGTCAGTCCGTTGAGGAGTTTTCCGACAATGAAGTGGCTAATCCTTTGTATCTCCCTTTAGCCAGCTGATGTTAAGGTGGAGAGTTACCGACTTTTTAATAAGCACGCACAGAGATGACGCTCATCCAAGTTTGATGTTTATTGAACATAAATCTCCAGTTGGCTTTCCATTATTATAAAACAAAATTAAATGAGTAACTTAAAGGTGCAGTAGGCAAGTCTTATAAAACTAACTTTCTGTCATATTTGCTGAAACTGACCCTATGTTCAAGTATAATTGCATGAAGCAGGTCATTTACAGTTTTTTTCAATCGCTAACAAGCGCTTACCCATACTTCAGATATTTTTTCTAAACTCTTAACACAAATTCACGCCTACAAAACACAATTGGCCAAATGGATAATTTTCTTGTCAAAAACACATTTTGTTAAATAAATACTAACTCTTCATTTCAAAATAGAACACATCTTTCTCTGCACACACCAACTTTATACCAAAACACTGGAAATATGACTCAAAATGAAATTATTCTGTCAAAGAATAACACTTGTTTTCACTTCACAAAGTACATGCAGTGAATCAAAGTACACCAGGTTTCAAAATACTGGCTATTGTTGACATTACAAAAACTGCATAGACTTTTATGCTTCAGTTTTACAGGTATTTGCATGCAAAACATGCAATCCACTGTTTTTTACACTAAATTTCTTGGTTGGGAACTGTATGACCACATGTAATGTTCACATTCAAAAACATTCCAGTAAAAAGCAAATCTTTTTTTTCCCTTTACTGTTTACTACAGGAGGCACAGTATAAATACTGTTTACAGTATGATAGAACAGAAAAAGTTTTACAGTATTGCTTACAGTACAGCAACAAAATATCCATGAAACACACAAGAGCATTCTGAACAAAAAATACAACAGCAAAAAGCCCAGATAAAAAAAAAGGGGGGGGGGGGGGGGGGGACTACTGTATCTAATCTTTGCGATCTTCAGGGTTAGGCCACATGTTTTCATCAACATCGCATCTGATATTATCCAAGGCGATGCACCTGGGATAAAACCGCTTGGTATGTCGGATCCACCCTTGGCAATCATCATCTGTGATGTCCCTGCAGCCAGCATCCATGGCTTCAAGGAGGGACATCTGGTCATGTGGCTGACGGTCATAAACCTTCCACCTCCAATAAACTTGCACCACTTCAGCAAACTTGGAACTAGACTTGGATTGTTTTTTTTCTTCAACAGTGGACTTCAAACCATGTTGTTAGCGATTGAAAAAAAACTGTATTATCAGCTGAGATATGTTGTTTTTGAACTGATATCATTGCAGAAGAAGAGGTTTTTATACTGTATCTAAGGTTTGGAATATTGTTTTTGCTATTGTTGGATGTTGTGTGTTAACATTCGTAAATAATACAAAAACAATCCATAATTTTGTTGGGAGGTACAACTGGTCTGTTAAGAAAATGTAAGCATTGTGAAAATGTGTTCATTGACTGCATATTGTGTGAATGGTATGGCCACAAAAGTCCGATGCTGTGCTAATTGTGTTTAGAGTTTTGAAAATGTGACCACTGATTGGACAAACGCTTGTTAACGACTGAAAAAAACTGTAAAAAAAAATTCGGCTCCTCTGGCCCCACCTAGATCCTGTAGCGCGATTTGCAAGACATCCACCGCTCCACATTCAGATGTACCAATCAAGTCCAGGGGTGTATCTAACAGAGTGTCAATCACTGCTCATGGACACGCATTTCATAGCGCCCTCCCCTTGGCCGCGGTCGTGTAGAAGGAGCCGGGATGTAATCCTCGTCCGAGGCCTGTGCCTCAGCTTCACTCTCAAACGTCTAACCACATCAACAGGTAGCGGTCATATATCTACCACATAGCAAATTGATAAATCTAAACTGTGGAATAAAACGCCACAATGAATGCTTCTAACTGTTATTGATAGCAAACATCACCGATGTAGGCTACTGTCAGAAACATCCTAACCTTGGTTTTGTCCTAAAGTTGACTGTTGCTAAATATTTTGACCTAAAATTATTTAGCAATAACGAAGGGTATTATAAAAACTATTTTGTTGTTGTTACGTCGGTGTGTTCCATGCTAGTTTGTTTACTCGCTCTCTCTCGGTTCTCTGCTCGTGCACAGTATTCCAGGGCCAATATGCACGCGCTCTATCGTGCACAGCTCTCCCTTGTGGGGGGAGGGGCTTGGGACACTGTTTTGGGCTTTAGTGGAAAGTGGGGAGGGACTGAGAAGTTGTCGATGGTCAAATTTTTTGGCTAAGTCCTGGATCTTCTCAATCCTGCCTACTGCACCTTTATTATGCAAGGTCCGAAATATTTGTGTGTGAGTGTGTAACGGATTCAAAAAGCTCATTCAACAAAATGAAATAGCCACCTGTCCGTGGGAGGCGCATTACATACGTCACCATCAAATTAAAATAAAATAAGCGTCTTTAAGGATCTTTATACATTTTAAACTAAGATGGCTCCAGATCTAGATGATTGCAATAATAATAATTTCTTTTTTAAATAGAAATACCATAATTTACTCAAAACAAGGTCCATGTATTCTGTAACTATATCCCAAGATTCAATATGGCTCCAACACAGCGAGAGCGGAAACTGACTTCTCCAGTGTTGGCAATGCATAAAAGTATTTTATTGTTTACAGGTTTAATTTTTGCTTCCCTTTTTGTGGAGATTACTTTTGTACATAGTTTTTCAGACAGCATTGTACTTTTTGTAGTTTTGTTTTTTATTAGGAGTCTCGCCATAGACAAATATTTTTAACAACATCCAGTCCAGCCGGCGCTACTATCCAAGAAGCGGCCAGCGTGCCAGAAAAGAAGAGACGCTTCACTTCTCAGCGCTGTTCTCCCTCTGTTACCATGGGTAAAGTGAGACTGCTGCCAAATAAGACGTTCGAACTGGCCGCACTCTGTAGGCTCTGTGGTGGCGTAGGCCATCCTGTGTGGAGTGGTCTGCTGGAGCAGTGGCATAGCAGAGAGGGAGAGGAAGAAGCTGGATAAGATCATCAGGAAGTCCAGCTCTGTCCTGGGCTGTCCTCTGGACTCAGTGAGGGAGGTGGGTGACAGGAGAGTTCTGGCTGAACTGTCCTCTATGCTGGACAATGAGTCCCGTCCCCTGCATGGAGACCTCACAGGACTGAGGAGCAGCTTCAGTGACAGACTGCTTCACCCTCCATGTGTGAAGATACAGAAGGTCTTTCCTTCCTGCTGCTGTTAGGCTCCATGGTGAGCACTCCTAACATGTGCAATATTACCAGTCTGTGCAATATATCTAACATCTATCTCTGTCATTTCTGCATGCTGTTGCAAACTGCAGTTTCCCCATTGTGGGACAAATAAAGGTTTTGTTATTCTTCTTATTTATTTATTTTATTACCTCAGCCGTCTTCCCTCCTCTGTTTGAGCAGCTTAAGTGAGAAGACAGGATTGCTGGAGGTCAAAATCAGAAACAAAACAAATATTATCTTATCACGATCGGCCATGTTTGTTGTTTATGTTCAACTTCGTTCTCCTGGAATGCTTTGAGGTCGAATCTAGTTCACTCCATAAATCTGACATCTCAGCTTTCTGGAATGCAGCAGAGTAGATTTACTGGAAGTTGAAGTAGTTCTCTTCAGGTTTTGTTCTTCTTTCACGGCTTTTTTTTTTTTTTTTTTCAGATTAAAGTAGCAATAGTAACTCCAACATTAAAAAAGCAGTTTCCTGGTTCATGTCAATCAGTCAGCAGTGATGTGCTGCTGCTGCTGCTGCTGCTGCTGCTGCTCCACCTCCATGATGTCCTGTCTCTCAGTACATGTGGCAGCAGGTTGCTGGGTCCAACCTTGGACAGTCCTCAGGTCCTGCAGATGTAACCTCTGTGTCCCCTCAGAAGGCTGCTAATGTCTCTGAGACACTCTGATGGACATGATGTTGGAAAGCAAACATCTCCCTCTACTGGTCACATGGAGACACTGCAGGGATGGTGTCAGGTCAGACTGTTGGACACATTAGTTGATTGAAAACACTCAAGTGAGGCCTCATTGTTCACAAAGACTGAAGCAGTAAAGTGACCTTAGAGAAAAGATCAAGAGAAGATCTCAGTCCAGCTCTAATCATGTTCAAACTATGCTCATACATACATTTGATAGATTATTCCATCATGGACTTTTCATGTTTAGCTCCTTTTATTCCTTCATTAGTTGAAGAGTTTTCTAGGAGACATAAAGGCTCTGTGGTGTTTGGAGTCTGATTTGTTTGAACGTAGATTTACTTCAAGTTCTTTATCTGTGACTGAGTTTGAACCAATAGAAGAAAGAAGCCAGTCAGAGGAAGAGGGCGGGCTTTACTTGATGTCACTGAGAAAAGATGAAAAAAGGTCAGACGAGTGAGAAGGACAATGAAGGAAACGTCTCTACAGCGTCTGCTCTGTAAGTCCACAATCTTTGACTGTTGATAACTGATGAAGGAGACATGAAAACTAGTCAGGATCAAGTCAGCATGAGGACGAGCTGCAGGTCTAAAGAGGAACTGGAATCATTTAAAGAGGAAACTGGTCAGAAAGGAACAGGTCAGCTTCAGTCAGTGATTCTATCAGTGGAACTGTCAAGTCAACACACACCTGTCTTTATGCTCTGAGCTACAAGTGGTGTGTTTGTTGAATATTCCTGCAGCACAGTCACTGTTCATAGTCAGGAGAACCATGAGGAAGCTTCAACTTCTGCTTTTAGACTCAAACTAGAGCGTTAAACTTCAAGACACAACATCAGAACAGAGTCAGTTCACTTCCATCAGAGTTCCAGTTGCAGCAGTAGAGCTGTGAACTCAACTGATAGATGGGTTTATCTGGAAATAACCAACATCTACCAAGGGGCAGAATATTACAGCCACCACTCACTACAGCCTGAATAATAAATAGAAAGGATAATTATGACCTTACAATGAATTAACGTGATCTCAGTATTGAAAGCTGTCGCTCAGGTGAGGTCTACAAAATATCTTCCAGCGAATATATGGCACAACATGGACTTTCTCAAGAGCAGGACATTCCTCCAACATTGATGAAAACACATCTAAGGCTAAAGTTTGTAAAAGCTTTGATCCACTTCCCCAAAACCAAGTAGGAAGTGTTTTATCAGAACAAGACTGAACCTTGTTCTGTTGAGGGCGGACCCAGCGTTATTCTCTGTTTCTGATTTTAATATTGTTTTTCTAAAGTGTGTTGCATTAGTTTTCAGTGTTACAGAAATCACTTTTAAAATAAAGCTACAAACGTATTATATAAAAGAATAAAATCTTTGTCTCGTCATTTAAACCTTCTGTTCTAACAGAGATGTCTTTGATCCACTGTGTTCTTTCATGGTGTAAATATCAGATTATGGAAGAACCACTGCTGTGTTCTAACGTTTCATTTAGTACTTCAAGTTATTTAGAGAGAACTGAAGCAGAAGTCAAAGCCTCCTCTGTCTCTGTCCTTCACATGGACACACAGCTGCTCTAAGTGGTTGCCCAGCAAAGCAGCCGCAGTGACAGACTCCTCTCTATGCGCTGCAGGACCGAGAGATACAGGAGGTATTTTGTTCCAGCCGCCATAAGGCTGCATAATGGACCTGATGATGCGCATTAATTTTATTTATTTATTTATTACCTAGTGCAGTGCCCGTCGGAAGTATGTATTCCTATAGTGGGAGCTGAAGGTGATTTTTCAGTTGTGACCATTGTCGTCACCCATGTCTCCTCCCCACAAAGACATTAATTGTAATGTTTTTACTGGTGGTTTTAATTGTATTAGCAGTGCACATCTTCGTGCCCGTAGCGAGACACCCGCCCAGTTTCAAATCAACCGGGCCAACGGTTCGCGAGATATGCGTGCCACCTTGGCAACCGCTCAGCTATCGGTACGGCAGCGTGGCGCTCTGACATTCATACGGGTGACCAATAAAAGCTCAAGACACAACCATTAGAGCACTAAATACTAAAATATGTTTACTGTCCTAAACAACCAATCAAACCACAATAGTCTAATAAAATAGGCTATGCCCATGAACTGACATCTTCTGGTAAAAGCACAACCCGATAGGAAATCAATCATAACATAATGTCCCATACCGTATCAGTCTCAGAAGATGATTGGGGCTG
This sequence comes from Chelon labrosus, assembly GCF_963514085.1. NCBI lineage: Eukaryota > Metazoa > Chordata > Actinopteri > Mugiliformes > Mugilidae > Chelon > Chelon labrosus. Next base: position 32,948,191 of record NC_140337.1, read on the forward strand.
AAGAACGTTTTTTGAGGAGTATCGGGATGTAGAGGACATTTTTAAAAGGCGCGGGTTATGTGAGCAGCGCTGTGTGTGGTAGGGCTGGGCAATTAATTGAATTTTGATCACGATTTCGATTCTTGGTTCAAACAATCTCCAAATTAATAAAATCGAGTTGGAACGACTCCTCCTTGAACCGTCACCTTATCGTGGTGGAGGAGTTTGAGTGTCCTAATGACCCTAGGAGCTATGCTGTCCGGGGCAATTTGCCCCTGGTAGGGTCTCCCAAGGCAGACTGGTCTTAGGCGAAGGGCCAGACAAAGAACGGTTCAGATGACCTTTCATGAAGAAGACCAAGAGGAGAACGTGTACCCGGCCCGGAGGGTTACCGGGGCCCCACCCTGGAGCCAGGCCTGGGGCTGGGGCTCGTGGGCGAGCGCCTGGTGTCCGGGCTTTCGCCCATGGGGTCCGGCCGGGCCCAGCCCGAACGGGAGACATGGGCTCACCTCCCTGTAGGCCCACCACCCGCAGGAGGAATATGAAGGGTCCGGTGCAATGGGGATCGGGCAGCAGACCAAGGCGGGGGCCTTGGCGGTCTGATCCTCGGTTATGGAAGCTGGCTTTCGGAACATGGAACGTCACCTCTCTGGCGGGGAAGGAACCGGAGCTTGTGGAAGAGGTTGAGCGCTATCGACTAGATATAGTCGGCCTCACCTCGACACATAGCGTCGGCTCTGGAACCCAAGTCCTCGAGAGGGGTTGGACCCTCTTCTTTGCTGGAGTTGCTCCGGGTGAGAGGCGGAAGGCCGGGGTGGGCTTTTTGCTTGCCCCTGGACTATCGGCCTGTACGTTGGGGTTCTCCCGGGTGGACGAAAGGGTTGCTTCCCTGCGCCTTCGGGTCGGGGAACGGGTCCTGACTGTTGTCTGCGCATATGCGCCAAACAGCAGTTCAGAGTACCCGCCCTTTTTGGAGTCCCTAGGACGGACGCTGGATAGCGCCCCGACTGGGGACTCCATTGTCGTGCTGGGAGACTTCAACGCTCATGTGGGCAATGACAGCGTGACCTGGAGGGGCGTGATTGGGAGGAACGGCCTGCCTGATCTGAACCCGAGTGGTGTTCAGTTATTGGACTTCTGTGCGAGTCGCAGTTTGTCCATAACTAACACCATGTTCGAACATAAGGTTGTTCATCGGTGCTCTTGGCACCATGACGGCCTAGGTCGTAGGTCGATGATTGACTTTGTAGTCGTATCATCTGACCTGCGACCGTATGTTCTGGACACTCGGGTAAAGAGAGGAGCAGAGCTGTCAACTGATCACCACCTGGTGGTGAGTTGGATCAGATGGCAGGGGAAGACGCCTCGCAGACCTGGTTGGCCCAAACGAGTAGTGAGGGTCTGCTGGGAACGCCTGGTGGAGGAACCTGTCAACATGGTCTTCAACTCCCACCTCCGGCAGAGCTTCAACCGCGTCCCGGGGGTGGTGGGGGACATTGAGTCCGAATGGGCCATGTTCCGCTCCGCCATTGTGGAGGCGGCTGTTGCAAGTTGCGGCTGCAAGGTCGCTGGTGCTGGTCGCGGCGGTAACCCCCGAACCTGCTGGTGGACACCGGAGGTGAGGGGAGCCGTCAGGCTGAAGAAGGAGGCCTACAGGGCATGGCTTGTCTGTGGGTCTCCTGAAGCAGCTGACCGGTACCGGATGGCCAGGCGGTCTGCGGCGAGGGCAGTCGCTGAGGCAAAAACTCGGGCGTGGGAGGAGTTCGGTGAGGCTATGGAAGAAGACTATCGATCGGCTCCGAAAAGATTCTGGCAAACCGTCCGGCGCCTCAGGGGTGGTAGGCGGCAACACGCTCACACTGTTCTCAGTGGGGGTGGTGAGCTGCTGACATCAACTGAGGATATAGTCGGGCGGTGGAAGGAATACTTTGAGGAGCTCCTCAATCCCACCAACACGTATTCCATAGAGGAAACAGAGCCGGAGGGCCTGGGGTTGGACCATCCAATCTCTGGGGCAGAAGTCGCCGAGGTAGTAAAACAACTCCGCGGCGGTGGAGCTCCGGGAGCAGATGAGATCCGCCCTGGGTATCTCAAGGCTCTGGATGTTGTAGGGCTGTCTTGGTTGACACGCCTCTGCAACATTGCGTGGACATCGGGGGCAGTACCTCTGGAGTGGCAGACCGGGGTGGTGGTCCCCATTTTTAAAACGGGGGACCAGAGGGTGTGTTCCAACTATAGGGGGATCACACTCCTCAGCCTCCCTGGCAAGGTCTATGCCAGGGTGCTGGAAAAGAGGGTACGGTCGATGGTTGAACCTCAGATCGAGGAGGAACAATGCGGTTTTCGTCCCGGACGTGGAACCATGGACCAGCTCTTTACCCTCACTAGGGTGCTGGAGGGGAAATGGGAGTTTGCCCAACCAGTCCACATGTGTTTTGTGGATCTGGAGAAGGCTTACGACCGTGTCCCCAGGAGCATCCTGTGGGGGGTGCTCCGGGAGTATGGGGTGGATGGCTCCTTACTAAGGGCCATTCAGTCCCTGTACCAAAGGAGTGCGAGTTTGGTCCGTGTAGCCGGCAGTAAGTCGGACCTGTTCCCAGTGAGGGTTGGACTCCGCCAGGGCTGCCCTTTGTCACCGGTTCTGTTCATAACTTTTATGGACAGAATTTCTAGGCGCAGCCGGGTGGGGGAGGGTGTTGTGTTCGGTGATCGGAGGATCCCGTCCCTGCTTTTTGCGGATGACGTGGTCCTCTTAGCTTCATCGAACAACGACCTTCAGCTCCTGCTGGGGCGGTTCGCAGCCGAGTGTGAAGCGGCTGGGATGAAGATCAGCACCTCCAAGTCTGAGGCCATGGTCCTCAGTCGGAAAAGGGTGGATTGCCCACTCCGGGTCGGGGAGGAGGTCCTGCTTCAAGTGGAGGAGTTCAAGTATCTCGGGGTCTTGTTCACGAGTGAGGGTAAAAGGGAGCGAGAGATCGACAGGCGGATCGGAGCGGCATCTGCAGTGATGCGGATGCTTAACCGGTCGGTCGTGGTGAAGAGAGAGCTAAGCCGAAAGGCGAAGCTCTCAATTTACCGGTCGATCTACGTTCCAATCCTCACCTATGGTCATGAACTTTGGGTAATGACCGAAAGAACAAGATCACGAATACAAGCGGCCGAAATGAGTTTCCTTCGTAGGGTGGCCGGGCTCAGCCTTAGAGATAGGGTTAGGAGCTCGGACATACGGGAGGAGCTCAGAGTAGAACCGCTGCTCCTCCACGTCGAGAGGAGTCAGTTGAGGTGGCTAGGGCATCTGGTAAGGATGCCTCCCGGACGCCTCCCGGGAGAGGTGTTTCGGGCATGTCCCACCGGTAGGAGACCTCGAGGCCGACCCAGGACACGATGGAGGGATTATATCTCTCGTCTGGCCTGGGAACGCCTGGGGGTTCCTCCGGAGGAGCTGGCGGAAGTGGCTGGGGAGAGGGCTGTCTGGGCTTCCCTGCTGAAGCTGTTGCCCCCGCGACCCGGACCCGGATAAGCGGAAGACGACGACGACGACGACGACGACGAGTTGGAACGATTCTTTTGCCATTTTCCGTTGTCTGTGAGGTTTTTCCTGAAAGAGACGCGCATTCGCAATTCAGTCGCTCCCCCAGAGCATTCAACGCGGCCCCACGAGCTGTGTGTGTGTGTGTGTATGTGTGGTGACCTGCAACACGCATCTTATTCAGAAAACAGCGCGGTCCCGTTTGGTCGATAAAAAGGGTAAAACAAGTTCTCTTGTATGGCAACACATCTGCACCCAGTAGCGGTTTTAGGCACGGGCGAACCGTGCGGCATTTTTTCATGACACAAGGGGGGCGGCACGAGCACTTGGAAAATAAATAAATAAACAAATACATCTGCGCCACTACATGGTTTTCTGTTATTTGTCATATCTGTGTGGGGAACTGGCAAATTGTCGCCCCCTGCAGCTGCAGGCGCCCCTGCTGCTGAGAAGGTGCCGTGCACAGAAGCTGTGCGTGAGAAAGGGAAAGAGGAGGGGGGCGCGGGGGACAGTTCACCTCTGGGTCTCTCCCAAATTGGGGGGTTACAGTGAGTTTTTTTTTTTTTTTTTTTTTTTTTTTTGCCGAAATGCCGAATAAATGCATTTTATTTTCCAACTCAAAAAGAATCGTTTGAAGAATCGTGATTTCAATCTTGACCAAAACAAATCATGATTCTCATTTTTTCCAAAATCGACCAGCCCTAGTGTGTGGTGTCTGTCTCTAGACAACAGTGACAGGGGGAGTGGCTACAGTCAGACGGAGCAGAAGAACGGTAAATGAGTAAATGCTTGTTTTAACGATATCTTTAGTGTTTATGGTCCAAAAACCACGAAACTTTGCACTGCACTCCCGCGAACCATTGGGAAGATACATAGCAAATTTGAGGTGGATCGGATAAGTGGTTCGAGAGTTATGCGTGGAACAGACAAACAAACAAACCAACAGAGTGACACACAGACAGACGCTCCTTGCATTATTAGATAGACTAGTGCAGTGCCCGTCGGAAGTATGTATTCCTATAGTTGGAGCCTACAGGTGCTGTGTATGAGGATTAGTGGAAATATTAGAGCGGAGAAAACCTATTTTACCGATATATTTTACATTTCTTATCCAAACAACGTCAAACTTAGCAGTGCACATCTTCGTCCCCGTAGCGAGACACCTGGCCAGTTTCAAATCAATCGGGCCAACGGTTCGCGAGATATGCGTGCCACACACACACACACACACACACACAGACGCTTCTTGATTTATAGATAGATGGCGGACTACATGCTAGTTTTCCTGCTGGAGAAGATATTGAGCCTATTAGGGTTACCAGGGCAAAATATCATTTCTCCTTGAGTTTGGTTTCTTCTAAAGCCGATTTGTAAACAGTGCTCAAGATTTGTGCGCATGCTCCGCCTCTTCCTCTCCGTTTTTGGTGAATTTCTGAAAGTGGCTGTTTTTGATGCCATGGCAACCGGAGTAGTGGAAATATTAGAGCGGAGAAAACCTATTTTACCGATATATTTTACATTTCTTATCCAAACAACGTCAAACTTAGCAGTGCACATCTTCGTGCCCGTAGCGAGACACCTGCCCAGTTTCAAATCAATCGGGCCAACGGTTCGCGAGATATGCGTGCCACAGACAAACATACACACAGACAGACGCTCCTTGCATTATTAGATAGATGATAGTAGCCTTTTTTATACTTTTCCTTTAACAACTGTTATTGTCTGTGTCTCTCTCTCTACTGTGTCTCTACTTGTGTTTTTATGAGGGTAGGGTGAATGCTTGTTGATGAATAACACACTGTAAGCTGCTGGACACCTGAATTTCCCCTGTGGGGATGAATAAAGTACTTATCTATCTATCTGTCTGAGTCTTTAACAGATGAAGACTTTCAGAATCCCAGCAGCTGACATAAAGTCTGTCTGGAGTTAGTGTTGAATGATTCTTTAACATCACTGAGCCCTCAGCAGTGGATCCACCAGAGATCTTAGAGGAACCAGAGATGAATGAAACTCTTCTTGATGATTTAGTTGAACTCAAACTAACCTGAGTGTCATTTCTCTTTAGTTCTGAGCTCTCTGCTGTTCAGCACAACAAACCAAGGTTAGTCAACGTCTTCATTCACTTTAAACCTGTTCAATCCTCATCATTATTACTCAGTAGAGTCAAAGCTTTCAGTCAACATCTCTCAGAGAAAAGACATTAAATCAATCATATTGTTTCATCTGAACCCTCCCAGCTCGTCTGACTGTGAGTCCCAGCAGCTCTCAGTTCTTTAAAGGAGACTCTGTGTCTCTGAGCTGTGAGGAGGACGACAGCTCTGCTGGATGGACTCTGAGGAGAAACACCACCACAGAACAGAGGACTCAGTGTGAGGACTGGGGAGAAGCAGCTGGTTCTTCCTGTACCATCAGTGGTATCTACCCATGGGACAGTGGAGTTTACTGGTGTGAGTCCAGAGAGGGAGCAACCAGTAACAGCATCAAGATCACTGTCTCTGGTAAGCTCAGACTGTGGAGTTAGTATTGATGAAGCTTCCATATGCACCGTAATCTCTGGTAATAAATAAAGACATTGGTAAAAGAGGATTCATGTAACTTAACCACACACGGCTCCTCATACAACAACATGACCACATCAATAATCAACCACATGCTGAGACGTTATTTAATGACAGAATCACATTAAATACTTTCATTTGTTATTTTCTACTAAATCTATTATTTTGTTAGTTAACAGCTACAAACACAGACTCTTTTAAAAGGCTCTCATTACTAATGAACAGACATCACTCACGGTGCTGATCATTTATCATAGTGGTCATGTGTTCTCTCTGAATGAATGAGTTCAACTCCTCTGACAGAGCAGCCCTGTTGACGATAGGAGGTCTTTAATGGACTCAGGACTCACTGTGTTCATGTAAGGTCTGAACAGGCCCTAGATCCTAGACATGAGGATGTACTGAGTAATCATTAGAAAAGAAAAAACAGGCTATCACTGATTTAGTTTCTACATTCATGTATAAAATAAAAACGTCTCTGTGAATAGCTTTGTATTTTACATGAATACATCAACATGTGTATTATTTGAATACCTTAGTACTGAATGCACAATAGCAAGGTATGTTTGTCCTGTGTGGGCGTGTCTCCTGGAGGAGAGGGGCGGGGTTACAGGACAGGGGTAAGTGGCAAAACGGTTCCCTGTGAACAGGCCTGTTTAACACAGCCACTGAGAATTTAACAGAGATTCTATCAAGTCATGAAAGAAACATATCAACTTGAGGAAATGGACATCTGATGTCCCCTTTAAAGCTTTCAGTAAGTTAGTGTCGTGCTTTTCAGGGAGAGGTAGGACCCAAATGCTGGACACTATACGATGAGGCTGGAGTAGACAAAAACTGAATTTAATGAAACAAAAGGAAACACGAAGCACTGCTGAGACGGCAGGAGAACCAAACAATAATAAAAAAAAAAAATCAAAACTTTCAAAAAGACAAAAACATCACAAGAATAGAGACAGAAAACACTAGAAACACAGAGAAACAGTAGAAAACAGTATGACACGACAGAGGACAAAGGGAGGACTATATATGCACACAGACAAGAGCAGGGGAGACAGGGGAGACAATCACAAAGGCAGGAAGAGACCCAAGACAGGAAACCAAGAACTTAACAAAATAAAACAGGAAACTGAAAAACATGAAACGTGACAGTTAGAGATGAATAGATAGTTTCATGTTTTCATTAGTTTTGACAACAATAGAATTAATCACTGTTGTTTCATCTGAACCCTCCCAGCTCGTCTGACTGTGAGTCCCAGCTTCTCTCAGGTCTTTGAAGCACACTCTGTGTCTCTGAGCTGTGAGGAGGGCGACAGCTCTGCTGGATGGACTCTGAGGAGAAAAACCACCACAGAACAGAGGACTCAGTGTGAGGACTGGGGAGAAGCAGCTGGTTCTTCCTGTACCATCAGTGGTGCTGCCACTAGGGACAGTGGAGTTTACTGGTGTGAGTCCAGAGAGGGAGCAACCAGTAACAGCATCAACCTCACTGTCTCTGGTAAGCTCAGACTGTGGAGTTAGTATTGATGAAGCTGTGTGGAAATGGATGAAATGCTGTAGTTTGTCTCTGTGTTGAGGTGGACCAGTGATCCTGCAGAGTCCTGTCCTCCCTGTGATGGAGGGAGATGACGTCACTCTGCTCTGTAAAACAAAGAACACCTCCATCCTCTCAGCTGGTTTCTATAAAGATGGCTCCTTGACCAGGACTGAGTCTACAGGTCACATGACCATCCACCATGTTACCAGATCTGATGAAGGCCTCTACAAGTGTCACATCATCAGTCATGGAGAGTCTCCATCCAGCTGGATCACTGTCACAGGTGAGGAGGTCAGAGATGATTCTTCAGCAGCTTTCAACATTCACAATGAGACAATCAGTTCATTATTAGCTTTGCTTCATTCTAGGGAGAAACACCACCACACCTCCTCCTACATCCACACCTCCTCCTGGTTCCTCTCCTCCTCCTGGTTCCTTTCCTCTCCTCCCTGTGTTGTTGTCTCTTTCTTCTCTCTGTTCTCTGGTTCTTCTGGTTCTTCTGGTTCTCCTGGTGAGACGATGTGTTCGTAGGAAACCTGAAGGTGAGACACAGACTCCCATGTTCTTTTTTTATCTTTCATTAAATGTTCATTTAGACTAATTTCCATTAAATTCTATTGTTGTTCATTTTGGTTCATTTCAGCTGTTGGAGGAAACGTCCCAGAAGACGTCACGTACAGTGACGTCAAAATATCACGGAACAAGACACAGCCAATGAGACGGAGCAGAGGTAGAGTTGTTATTATTCCGTTTTTTATTTATTATTTTGAACTATCCAGTTATAAAAAATGATTTTAGCCTGAAACGTGTCTTTAAATTCAGTTTAATCTCAATTAATTCCCATTTAAACCTGGATTATTGTAGGATCAAATGTGGTTAGAAGCAATAATTACAATTAGAATGATTAATCTCTTAATAATTACAGGACACCACTGTGGTTACAGCAGTACTTCTGAAATAGTGGGGCGCGCCTGAAGTGTTAGGGGGGCATGAGAGGCAGGGGGGACTTTCAGTGTTAGAGTCTTTTATTCATGCTTGAACAATAAACAAGCCTCCTCTCACTAGGTTGGGTACTTACCTATCGTTGAGGGGGGGATTGTTTTGTCCCTGTCCTCTTTCACTATGAATGGTGGGACAAAACAGGGACAAAACTCTACAAGTCCAGCTGCCTTTTTAAAACGTTTTTTTATATCACACGATATCCCAGTGAATTAATAGCACTTTTTTTCTGTTTTGAGAATCAAACAGACTGAACAGTCCTGTTTAAAAGTTACAAACTGAGTTAATAAACTGACCTTGGAAATCGTTTCAAGTTGTTGCAGATGTTATCTCAGCTCATTTTATTCATCTATTTTGATAATCAGGTGATTTTATGCAGAATGTTGGTGCCAGCAACTCATACAGATAAATAAATAAATATTATCACGTTCTCAATAGTATTTAAATGAAAAAAATGTGTGGCATGACAGAAAATAATTGAGAACCACTGTAGTTACTGGGACCGATAGGGAAATATTAATTTGAAAATCCGGTTAATAGTTAAATTAGAATCAAAATTACAGATCAACGGTAAAGTTGAAGGATTCATAGTTCTAAAAGAACTTTATTGTCACTGCACTGTAACGAAGCGCAGTTCGTTACTTGTAAATATTGCACATGGGTAATACGGTAATGGTATTTCCTTGCACAACAACTTGAGCTACTGAAATAATTGCACATTGCACTTTAGTCTCGATAGCACTTTATTTACATTTTGCACATTGCTTATTTGCACATTTTTACAGATATTTAAATAGATTATTTATTGAATATTTAAAGAGCTTTTAAGGAACCATGTGACCACGGTTGATTGCATGCCGTCGGGCAGGTGCGGGAGCAGAAAGAAAAAGATAGAAGGCAAAACCAGGGGAAGCACCTGTTAACTGCTTTGTTTCCGAAAAGGTGAAACAAGTTTACTTGTCGTGTAACTGCATCCAATTAACGTTAACGTTGTCGTAGTCCAGACAGCATCAGTTTGTCAGTTGCTGATGTTTGTATGCTAAAGTTTGCCAACCAGGCTGCATGCTGATACAAGTAAAGACGATTATGGGCCAGCTAACGTTAGTTGTCAACATTAACCAGTTTCAGAAATCTTATCAGTGACCTTGCAACATAAAGACCTGTCAATGGGCATTTACTGGGATGTAAATTACATCTTACATCTCGTGTAAGTCTTTAGCAAGGCTAAAGGCTAAAGGCTCTTTTTCTGCAAGCTGAAGAACAATTTTATTGAACAATGAGATAGTTTATCTGATTTGATTCTCTGTGTACAGTTGTTGGCTCCTGTTCAAGAATAAATGTTTTTAAATCAAAATGTGTCATGGACCAAAACATTGATGTAGCCTGATGTGTATAGGTGTTTGAGCACAAGTAGGCCAAATGCATCAATTCAGGTGGTGAATGAAAGAACCAGTCATCAATATAATCTGATCTGATTTTAGCTTAAAACACTACTTATGCTTGTTTAAACATCTGATGTATCTGACCAACTAAAGCTCTGACTGATTTAAATGAAGATCAACCAGAGTCCAGCTGCTGTTGATGGACTTTAATGCAGGTCAGTGTGTGTTGGACTCAGTGTCACATTGTGATGAACTGATGTGTAGTTAGTGTTTAACTCTGAGCTCTGGTCCACACTCAGTAGTTGTTAGTAGGATCCATTCATCACTGGTTTGTTGTGAGGATGGAATTAGACTTTCTGAAACCATGAGAGAATAAAGAGACAGACTGATGAGGACAGAGATCCTCTGCTGGGAGTTTTCAGCCTCTCAAACTGTCTCTTGATCCAATTATTAATGTAGAACTTTAGAACTCTGCATGTAAAACCACAGCAGCAACTTCCTCCTGCTGACTGCACTGAACTGTAGTCTGATCAGATGGTGTGATAGTGGCACTTCTCAGTATAGTGTGGTCTCCTTTGGCTGCTCTTAGTGTGTACATTGTGTGAGTTTTGTGTCTTGTTGTGAGATGTGTCAGCTTTTACAAATAGCAGCAAACTGTTTGTGGTCGTCCACTTCTCTGTTTCTCAAACATTTCCACCAGAGGTGTTAAGAAGAGAAAAAAAACTGTAAAAAGCTGCTGCTGTAAATATGCTGACAGTAATGATGCAGTTTAATAAAGAAAGAGGAACAAATGAACACAATAAGAGTTTAGAGCTAAGAATTTGTTGGTGATTAGACTCTGATGATGAGAATCAACTTCTCAGAGCAATGTCCCAAATGGAGGAAGGAGTCTAGACGTCAGTGGTGGAGCAGAGTTAATAGATCTCTGGAAAGATCTCAGATGAATCCGAAGGAAAGAGTTTGGTTCCTGAATCTTCCTGGTCTCTGTTTCTAGTCCCAGTAATATTGACCAATCATGTTTGAGCAGGCTTTGGTTCCATGCAGGTAAACAGATGATACCTGATGTGTTCCCAGACACCAGATCACTGGTGGAAACTACAGCTGAGACTCTCTGGACATCCAGAAGGATGAGGTGGTGATGGAGAGGATTCAAACATATTTAATGAACAGAGAGACAGAAAGATCATTGGACAGTTTAGAGATGATGAGACTGATTTTAACAGCGTGAGACAAAGAAGATAGAGAAGCAGGAACAGCACACATTCAATAAAGTCCCAACACCAGGAACACATCATCCTGACTGAACCCAGAAGGTTCATTAATGGAACTCTTGTGTATTTTATTCTCCAGACAGTGATCCAGCTGCAAAGAACGTCACTTATGGACAAATAGCCACCAGACCAAAAAGGACCAGAGGTACAGCTGCTCTTTACTTTCAACTGTAGACACAGCTTCTAAGCTAAGCTAAGCTAAGCTAAACTAAGCTCAGCTAAGCTAAGCTAAGCTAAGCTAAGCTAAGCTAAGCATGTCCTGATGCGAAATATAATGATCTGACCTTTACCACAAGGAAAGAGAACAAAAAAGCATCACTTTTTGTGAAAGTGATGATTCATTCATTTAAAGAGATCAAAGTGGAATGATGTCAGGATGTTCAAATCTATTTGAGTCTCATCTTGACGTGATGTCTAATGATACAACTCTGTTATCAATCTCCTTATCATTAAATATAATGTATCTGTCTTGTTTTATCATTACATTTACATCTAATTTATAAATTATAATTTGAAACATAGGCCGTAGTGTGAGTGTGAGTGGTTGTCTCTCTCTCTGTGTTAGCCCTGAGATAGACTGGAGACCTGTCCAGGGTGGACCCCACCTCTAGACCAATGACAGCTGGGATAGGCGAGATCGCCAGAAAAATAAATACTCAAGTAATGTACAGATACCTGAAAAATCTACTTAAGTAGTAAGGAGATTTATGAAGTATTTGTACTTCGTTACTTCCCACCTCTGGAATCTTATGAATTGATTTGTAGAGAAGGAAGGTACAACGAGATGAAGTGCTGTATTTGCCAGAGCTGAACAGTTTAATACCACAGACCATATGTATTTGCTGTGTTGGGCTAAAATATCAGGCTATAAATGATACTAGATAAAGAGCTGTTTGGGAGCCGAAAGAGTCGATATTCTTTGGGAGCTGTGACAAAAGACTCTGCTCTTGGAAAAGAGCCGAACTCCCCATCACTAGAAACTAGTGAACTTACAAAAGGTTCCTAAGTACGAACTTAATGTGCTCAGACCAGCATTGAAGTAATATGTTATCTCAGCTGCAGTCTGAGTGGAAGCAGCGTGTTGCAAATTTGTTTCCTCATGGTGACAAGTGCTCAGTTGGTCAACTGTCTTCAGAGTTGAGGTCTGTGCTGGTTCTTGTTTTTAGGTCTCACTGCTGAGTTCTCAGGGGTAGTTCCTGTCCGGGTGCTGGAGTCTCTGATTGTCAGACCTTATGTGGACACTGCTTACTCTCTAGTTATTTATTAGTTTAGATTCAACTTTATTGTCATTACATATATTGCGATTGATATTTAATATGCAATTTTTTATTTATTTCTTATTTTATCCTCTTTTTTTTCTCAACAAAACACAACGAATGATTTAAATATGACAAACACAATATTAGATACATAGTGTAAATTGTTCTTTCCCATAGACTGGGCCTGTTTGTTAGAATTAAATTAAACCATGTAAGACTTGAAATAAATGACATTTTTATTTAACGGCTCATTACAGAAACATCTGTTTTTTACAACCTGGACCTTATTTCTAGCATAAAATGTCATCGTTTTCTCACCAATACCACTTTTGTTTCATTTGCACTTGTTCAGGAGATAATTAGATCAGAGTATATCCACATAGCGGGAGTGGTCAGGGCACCGTAATGCAGCCTCTAAGTAACATTATCTGCAGGGAAACTCGTTCATTCCACCAATACTTTGTTATGATACGCTAGTGCTATTCCCCGTTGAGTCCGGAGTTACACGTTAACATCATCCGGGGTCTGTAGATTGACCTTCCCCTTAGCAAAAAGAAGTTTATTCAAGTGTACTATAAGTATACTTATTTTATACTAAAATTGAGGTAGTATACTTGAAGTTTACTTTTCATATGCTATATTTCATATACTTAATAATGGTATAGTGAAGTATACTTGGCTTATACTGAAAAGTATAAAGAAAAGTCTAAGACTAAGTATATATATACTAAGACTTACACTTATACTTTAAGACTAAAGCTTATACTTGTACTTTGGTATACTTTTTACTACTTTCTGCCACAAAGTAGTACTTAGTATATCTTAGTCCAAGTACATAATAAGACCAAGTCATTGACTTGTGCATATATTTAATTTAGCAGAATAAAAATGTTTTTCCACTACACAATTTGTTTGTGGTATCACCCCTGTTAGAAACGCAAGATCATATAGTGCTGGACTTTAAAAGTTTACAGTAAATGGTATGTGTGTTCACTAGCAGTATCTTTATGTACCTTAAAGACATACACAACAACAGAAACATTGACTTGACTTTATTGATCAAGTTCTAGTCCCTTTCATAAGAGATTGACAATGGTGTTATGTACACAGCATCATCTGTTTCAACAGGAACACATTTAGTTTTAATCATGTCAGGCCACACAGCATTGACATTTTTTTTAAAAATTATTTTCATATATAAAGTACTTTGTACTGTGAATCTTTACATACAGGCCTGTCTGATTCAGTCAGAACCTCAACTAAAACACAACATAGTTTGGCGCATGAACAAAAAGCAGAAATTTGAGTCATTAATTAAACTACATGTATCATCTTTGAAGCATACTGCACTGTTGTATCTCTTCTTTAGTCTGAAATGTCCACATCCAGTTTGCTTGTGGTAGAGTTCTCAGTGTTGAGTTCATCATCTTCTTCTTCACTGTTGGAATTGTTACTCCAGTGTTCTTCTGTGTCGATTTGGTTATCTTTATTATCATTCTACATGTGAACCAAGGGAAGAGAATGAAAAATGTAGTTCATAAAACGATGACTGAAATTGTGCAGGTGGTTTGCTGTAGCTTTTGCCTTGTGCTGACAATGTTGTCATTCGTCTACACTTAGACTAGAGGATAGGTCATGTGTACCACAATTAAGATAAACTGTCCGTTAGATGGTATAAATGCACTCAACTATTACAGCAAACCTCTAACTACATGTACAGTAAACTACATGTGTGCACTGTTGACACTTTTTGAGGGTGTCACTGGAAGCCCTCTGATGAATATTATATAAATCAGTGACGTGGCATATGACATGTGGTAATGATTATAGCTATCAGAGGAGCTGACAGCACAGTTTAGAGAAGATTCTTAAAATTCAATCAAGCAGGATAAGAAAGTTACCCAGATACGTAGATGCAACTACAGACATTGTTATGGCACTGACTGTGATAGCTATGTATGTAATAATGTGCGCTGCATTGTCCCTGACAAATAAACTAATAATAAATAAACAAATAAATACATGGGGGAATGTATCCTGGCAACAGAAGATGTCCTGACATATTTTAAGATTGGATGTCTGTAATAACTTGGACAAACTGCGTCATTGTGTATTTACCTGTTGAAAGGCAGTATCCAAAAGCCTAGGTGTGGAGGAGCTCTGTGTGTGTGTCCTGATCTTAGTCATCATGATCATTATCTGTTATTTACTTTTACTTTTCATCTGTACTTGGTAGTCCTTGGAATCTCTGCTGTGTAATCCTCCAAATATCTTTTATAAGGTCTACGACGTTTCTCCATGTTAGCTCTAATGACCTAATTCAGAAGCTTATCCAGCTCTCGCTGTCACAGTGTCGCGCACATTTTTTTAAATTTTTTTTTTAATTTTTTAAAATTTTTTTTAATTATTATTATTTTTTTTTATTGATGCTTAAAGACACAAATACACAGAATAACAATCGCTGTCATAATATGACAGTACAACGTTACATACGGAAATAATAAACATACAGAAAAAAAAAACCAAAAAAAAAAAAACACAAGAGGAAAAAGTTCAGGGTTTCCAAACTGTGTAGAGGAGACACAGAAGTCGGTCATTTTTTGGGTTATTTTGAATCACATGCAGTGATTTAAGGAACAGGTCAATTTCTAACTTAAACACCTGGAAGGAAGGCTGTCCCTTTTGCCATTTCTGTTTATGAATAAAAAACTTAGCTTGTAAAACAAACAAATTCACTACAAATTCCAAGGAGTAATTATCAGGATTATCATAATAAAATAAAAAATCTTTAACACTAAGAGAGTATGGTAGAACAAAAAGGTGACTATTTAAATCGCTGATAAATGTTTTGGTTTTCTCACCACAGAAGGAACAAGCACTACTTATGTTGAAATGAACCTCTCTCACCTTATTTGTAATGCAGTATTTGCTAGGCAATAACCAAGCTCTTTTCCAATTAATATCAGAAATTAAAGAACCCCAATAGAATTTCCCTCTAGGTGCTATTTGTTTTCTGGATTGAAAGATCTTACGGATATGTTTATTACTACATTTTTTGTCGATCAAGTCAATCTCGTTCAAAAGTAACTGATGTTGAGCTATAGTGTCCAAACCAAATGACAAGTGACTTTTCATAAGCTGGACTAACCCCTTAGGGATAGCTTTAATCAGTATATTGAATGTCTTAAATGGGACAGGGAAGCCATGACGTGACAAAAAATTGTCATAGGATAAAATAGCACCAGAACTATCAAATAAAGAAATAACATTATGGATGCCATATTCAAACCAACTAGAGAAAAACAGGGATTTGTTCTTAACTGTGATATCTGCATTATTTCAAATAAGTGTTTTATGAGGTGAGAAGTTGTGAATGAAACACAGTTTCCAAGCAAGAAGACACTGTTGGTGAAATTTAGATAACTTGACAGGTAATTTGGAGGGTGCATAGTCACATTTTAAAAGGAAAGAAAGGCCACCAACTCGTTTAAATATATTATTTGGAATAAAAAACCACAAAAAATTGGAATAAATAAGACACCTCCTTATCCATCCAATTCTAAATGAGTTTACAGTGTCTGTGAAGTCCAAAAAGTCTAATCCACCCTGTGCTCTACAATTGGAAAGAACCTCCTTTTTAAGTTTATTGGGTTTATTTTTCTAGATGAAGTCAAGAATAATTTTATTGATCTCTTTAAGAGTTTTATCATTGATAAATAAAGATAGAGAGGGGTAAACAAAATGGGAGAGTCTGTCTGCCTTGACCAAAAGATTTCTACCAAACATGCTTAAGTCTCTTTGCAACCAAGAGTTAAGAATAATTTTTGTTTTGGCCATTTTTGATGTAAAGTTTAACTGCTGTCTATCAGCTATGTTTTTGGTTATGTGGATTCCTAAATACTTAACAGTTTGTTTAACTGGAATATTATTCAGAACACTGATATCACACTCATGCAAGGGTAATATCTCACACTTAGAGACATTTAGCTTAAGACCTGAGGCCCTGGAGAATTGTTCAACCAAAGATAAAGCACAAGGCAGCTGATTTTTGTCCTTTAAAAACATAATGGTATCATCTGCCAGTTGCGCAATTTTTATTTCTTTGTCGAAAATACTACAGTTTTTTTCAATCGCTAACAAGCGCTTACCCATACTTCAGATATTTTTTCTAAACTCTTAACACAAATTCACGCCTACAAAACACAATTGGCCAAATGGATAATTTTCTTGTCAAAAACACATTTTGTTAAATATATACTAACTCTTCATTTCAAAATAGAACACATCTTTCTCTGCACACACCAACTTTATACCAAAACACTGGAAATATGACTCAAAATGAAATTATTCTGTCAAAGAATAACACTTGTTTTCACTTCACAAAGTACATGCAGTGAATCAAAGTACACCAGGTTTCAAAATACTGGCTATTGTTGACATTACAAAAACTGCATAGACTTTTATGCTTCAGTTTTACAGGTATTTGCATGCAAAACATGCAATCCACTGTTTTTTACACTAAATTTCTTGGTTGGGAACTGTATGACCACATGTAATGTTCACATTCAAAAACATTCCAGTAAAAAGCAAATCTTTTTTTTCCCTTTACTGTTTACTACAGGAGGCACAGTATAAATACTGTTTACAGTATGATAGAACAGAAAAAGTTTTACAGTATTGCTTACAGTACAGCAACAAAATATCCATGAAACACACAAGAGCATTCTGAACAAAAAATACAACAGCAAAAAGCCCAGATAAAAAAAAAAGGGGGGGGGGGGGGGGACTAAAAAAAGCACAAAATGACTGTATCTAATCTTTGCGATCTTCACGGTTAGGCCACATGTTTTCATCAACATCGCATCTGATATTATCCAAGGTGATGTAACCGCTTGGTATGTCGGATCCACCCTTGGCAATCATCATCTGTGATGTCCCTGCAGCCAGCATCCATGGCTTCAAGGAGGGACATCTGGTCATGTGGCTGACGGTCATAAACCTTCCACCTCCATGCAGAAAAGAACTCCTCTATGGGGTTGAGGAACGGTGAATAGGGTGGAAGGAAGAGACGTACCAGTCTTGGGTGGTGAAGAAGTAAACTTTGAAGGGACATTGAAATTGACACGTCTGGGGCAATTCCAGCCATATGTTGATCTCTCCTGCCTCTGCTCCCCTGCTGAGTTTCCTGATCATACTACCTGAGTGTCACTCCTTTGTCCTTTTGTCCTTTTGTTCTGACCACGTCTGGGAGCCATCTCTGCCCCTCCACTGAGTTCACCCTCCTGTGTAAAGTTGCCCTTGACTGACCAATATGCAACCACACCTGGGGACAGGGTATATCTGTGCTCTGTCCCTACATTCAGGGTCAGTCTCCGGTCTCAGACCCACTCTGTGTCGGTAGGCTCACCATGACCTGGAACTCCAATAAACTTGCACCACTTCAGCAAACTTGGAACTAGACTTGGATTGTTTTTTTTTCTTCAACAGTGGACTTCAAACCATGTTGTTAGTGATTGAAAAAAACTGTATTATCAGCTGAGATATGTTGTTTTTGAACTGATATCATTGCAGGAGAAGAGGTTTTTATACTGTATCTAAGGTTTGGAATATTGTTTTTGCTATTGTTGGATGTTGTGTGTTAACATTCGTAAATAATACAAAAACAATCCATAATTTTGTTGGGAGGTACAGCTGGTCTGTTAAGAAAATGTAAGCATTGTGAAAATGTGTTCATTGACTGCATATTGTGTGAAAACGACATGAAATGTGTGAATGGTATGGCCACAAAAGTCCGATGCTGTGCTAATTGTGTTTAGAGTTTTGAAAATGTGACCACTGATTGGACAAACGCTTGTTAGCGACTGAAAAAAACTGTAATACCTTTGAACTCAACATTATTAAGTACACTTAATGCTAGCAGTTCTGTAACCAACAGAAATAAGAAGGGGGAAACTGGACATCCCTGCCTAATCCCACGTTTTATCTCAAATCTGTTAGTTGTATTGTGGTTAATTATCACAGAACTATTAATATCTGTATAAAGCATCTCAATAACATTAATAAAAGTATCACCAAATCCAAATAACCTAAGTGTTTTCAAAAGAAATGTATGCTCAATAGTATCAAAGGCCTTGTAGAAATCTAGAAAAAGAATAAGAGCCTGAGACTGTACTTCATCAGCACAGTCCAATAAGTCATGTACCAACCTTAAATTATTTGTTATGTGACGATTTCTCATAAAGCCAGACTGTGTTTCAGATATAATACCACTAAGGCCAGTTTTAAGTCTATTGGCATAAACTAAGGCTATTATTTTGTAGTCGATAGTTAATAGAGAAATTGGACGCCAATTATCAACAAACTGTTGGTCCTTCCCCGGTTTAGGGATGAGTGAAATAACTCCTTGTTTCAAAGTGGTGGTCATCTGCTTCTGTTCTAAACATTCTTTATACATACAAAGCAGCGGATACTGAATGTATTCCCAAAAATGCAAATAAAATTCTACAGAGAGCCCATCTATACCAGGAGCCTTTCCTTTTTTCATAGACTGGATAGCTTTTAGTATTTCAGCAGCTGTTATATTAGAATCGCATAGAGCTTTGTCTGTATTATTAATGTTCGGTATGTATTTTGTTATTTCTTCAATAAACTTATTGCAGTAATTGAGACTAAACTTGGAAGAGTACAAATCTTTATAAAAGGCTGTAACAAATTCTGAAATTGAAACAGGGTCAGTAGATATGATGCCATTTATATTAACAGAAGTTAACGCCTTTCTTTGACCATTTCTTTTCTCTAGCGCAAAAAAGTAACTTGAGTTCTTTTCGCCCTCTTCTAGCCATTTGGCCCTTGATCTTATGAAGGCCCCTCTGGCTAAATCAAAATAGAACTCATCAAGTTGTAAACTAAGTCTTTTCCTTTCTATTTTTTCATTTTCATTAATATTCTCTTTAGATAACTCATTTAATCTATCAAGTAATTTAGTTTCCATGTGATTTCGATTAGCTTTTAGAACTTTACATCTCTTAATGGCAATATATCTGGTCTTGTACTTAAAGAACTCCCATTTTTGTTTACATCCCTCAGTGACGTTGGAAAATATTTCAGTTATAAGGTCTTTAATACTGTTGTTGAAACTTTCATCTTTTAATAAGGCATTATTCATCTTCCAATAACCTCGTAGCGATGCAGTAACCTGTTGGTCGCCCAATTTAATTGTTATCAGCTTATGATCAGAGAATGGAGCAACTGAATGTAATATATCCTTAACAAAATGAATAGCAGAATGAGATATCAAAAAAAGGTCGATCCTAGATTTAAGCGATAGGTTTTTGTTTGACCAGGTGAAGTCCACTAGGTCTGGGTTAAAGAACCGCCAGGTATCTACCAAGGAAAGATCAGAACACAAGGATAGAACCAAATTATTGGCAATAGGACCCTGACTCAATTTGGGGGGGAATCTATCAACATTGGAATCTACACATTCATTGAAGTCACCTCCAAAGACAATATAGGAGCCAACATATCTGTTAAGAAATAATTTGGCATTGTTTGATATTTGGGCAAATAGACTTTTGTTGGATGAATGTGAGTTATAGCCGTAAATGTTGCATATAATGAAAATGACATTTTCCTGCTTTATGACGATCATCACCCATCTTCCTTCAGAGGATTTCACGGTTTCTAGAACTTCACCTTTGAATTTATGAAAAAGAATAGCAACTCCTGCTGAATTATTACTTCCATGGCTGTAGTGTATGGTATTCCCCCACTGTGATCTCCAAAATTTGACATCCAGTTCAGTAGAGTGAGTCTCTTGGAGCATTACAATGTCTGCTTCGCTTCTTTTACAAAATAAAAATAAGGCTTTCCTTTTCACAGTGTCATGCATTCCTCTTACATTTAACGACAAAATAGACAAAGACTTAAAAGAAAAATCCATAACAGTGAACAACTACAATCAACACTTAAACAGAACTTTGAAGCTTTTTAACTCACCTAGCTACAAAGGAGAGGTGGATAACAACCATCATTTATCAAAACATAGTGTGCGACGAAACATCAGAACAAATAAAAGAGAACTTAAAATGGCAATATAAAATAAAATACTTTTTATAGCTATGTCCCTAATTTAGATTTGACTATGTTATGATGATGAAATTGTTTCTGAAAAAAAAAAAAAAAAAAGAGGCTATATTGTAGGCTATTGCAATTTAGGCAAACCGACCATTACAAAGAACCTAACTTGAAACCATATATAGGGATCCTATAAACTGCAACAGATCATATGTCCTGGGTTTGTTAATGAAAAGAAAAAAAGAAAATCCACATTAACCCCTGATCAAAGTGATTTTGAGAGTGAGCCTTAGCACACATGTATTCCTTTCTCATTTGATCTCTGAGAAGAAGTATTTCTTCCCGTCAATGAGGGCATATGAGTCCTTGAAGGACGCCTTCTTCCCCTCTTCTCGAGCCTTATTGACTAATGGCCATAGTCTGTCCCTTGCAACTCTGTCCTCGGGAGGCAGAGGCTCCGTGATGGTCAGATGTTTATCCCGAAGATACCTGTTGTTTCTGGCAGAGTGCCAAACCGCATCTCGAACACGACATGCGGCAAAGAGAATGATGATAGATCTATTCTTCTCCGCTTGTTTAGGTCCAAGACGATGTGCGATGTCGACTCCTGCATGCATATTATCACTGACAGCGGGTGCAACCTGTTGAAGGACGTCTATGACACGGTTTCTAACGTCCTCACCATCAACTTCTTTTAAGCCATGAAGTTTCAAAAACCATTTCCATCTATTACGGCGGGACTCATCTAAAGTAGATTTCAGAGTGCTATTTTCCATTTTCAAGGCTTGAACCTCGCTTTGCATTCGGTTAAGTTCTTTCTTGTTTACACCAACATCAACCACAAGTTGTTTAACAGTGGCCGAGAGCTGTTCTGTCTCTATGGATGTAGCCTGTGTTGTCTTCTCAATTGTGGAAATCTTTTGGAACGTTGCATCGTGCATGACAGAGAGCTCGCGGATAGCCGCTAAGATGTCCATATTACCATCACTGTTAGCCAAAGCTGTGGATTCACGTTTGGTTTTCTTATTCAAGGGTTTGGTAGGGGTGTCTGGCTCGGTGACTACAGTAATGCTACCTACTTCAAACGAAGGGCTTGAGTCCATCCAAGTTTTACCCTCTTCTTCACCTGAATCCACAGGAGAATGATATGCACTGGAGCTAGCAGTAGCTGTTACCTCGTCTTGGATATCCTGCTGGATCTTCTGCATTTTCTGCTTCTTTGATTTTCTTCTTTCCCCCTTCATAAATGTTCCACTATTTCACTCAACTAAAAGTATATGAACTTAAATAAAGTAACACACATATGTTTTCTCAGATTATGATTAAATTATTGGTTGTTATACCACTTCACTAAAAGTTTTCTTGACGAGCTCACATATACACTAGGGAATATTGCACTACGGTCCTTTATGTTGTGGCACGTAATGAAACAGGAAACAGGAAACAGGAAGTGGTTAACAAGTCTGAGATGTAAACATAGCGGCACATTCAGCTGCTCATGACATGTTTGATTATTGTCATTTCACTGCTATTCAACATTAAAGCACGTGAACAAATGGAATGTCGTTCTTATCTATAATCAAACAACTGGATGCAGCAAGCAGAGATCGCCAGCACCGAAAACGGACATAAATTAATGCGTGAGTGAACGGAGAAAAGTTTGGCTAGTAACGCTACCCGGGAACCTGAATCACGCATCCGTCAAAAAAAAAAAAAAAAAAAAGGAGGACTTTCATGCTTTCTTTTTGAAATCTGTTTTACGGAATAATTCCACGGATTGATTGTGCTGATGGCGCCTGTGAATGCACGTTGCCCGATTGAAGACTGTAACTATTCAGCCACACACGCAGAGGCAGCGGTGGTAGTGGCTATGCTGAACATACACGCCACCACGCACGCTGCCGCCCCCCGGGAGCCGGGCGCGAATGCAAAGATGGAGAAACTCAGGCGCCCCTCCATAGCTTTAGCTGGAACGGCCGAGACATGGTCGTACTTCATAACCCGCTGGGGTGAGTACAAGAGAGGCACTAAGCTTACTGGATCCGATGTTGTCACACAACTGCTAGAGTGCTGTGAGGAGGATCTGAGAAAAGACCTCACCCGCGCGGCAGGCAAGAGCCTAGTGGACAGTGACGAGAGAGATGTCCTAGCCGCCATGAAGGCACTCGCCGTCCGTGCAGAGAACATTATGGTGGCTCGAGTGGCCTTATCTAACATGAGACAGGGACATGAGGAGCCCATCAGATCGTTCCATGCCCGCTTGAAAGGACAGGCGGACACATGTAAATATGAGATGAAGTGCACTAAGGTGGGGTGTGACCAAGTCAATGACTTTACGGAAGAAATACTACGCGACGTGATTGCCCGTGGCATAGCGGACCAGGAAATACAGCTGGATCTGCTTGGCGAGAAAAATCAGGACATGCCATTGAAGGACATGATAGAGTACATTGAAGCCAAGGAGTCTGGGAAGCGCTCAGCGTCACGCCTGCTCGACCCTCAGAGCACAGACACGATTAGCAGCTCGTATTGACGGGGGAAGCAGCAGGACGTTCGCGCTAGGGCGGGCACCAAACCGGAGAAATCGAAGCCCAAGCCCGAAGGCACATGCATCTACTGTGGTGAGGTGGGCCATGGCAAAACGCCTCAGTGGCGCATCAGACGTGCCGAGTGCTCTGGGTATGGCAAGACGTGCCGAAAGTGTAACCGTCAGAACCACCTCGACAGGGTCTGCCTGGGTGGCCGGCTGTCTAGGCCCCCATCCGAGGAGACGGACGGGGTGTGCAACGAGCAGCAGACAGCTGCCTTCGTTGAGCTATGCACGCTCACTGTGACCAGCGCAAGCAACCAGCTACGCACGCTCCCCCTCGCTCACCACCTATATGACGACATGTGTGACAAGTGGATGAAGCGCCCATCCAACCCACAGCCGTACATCAACCTCACCCTCACCATCGAACGTGAAGATTACAAAGCGCTGGGTCTCGACCTTCAGAGACGCACCCGCGCAGTGACCCTGCCTGCTATGGCTGACACAGGGTGCCAGAGCTGCCTGATTGGCGTCAAGGTCGCCCAACAGATGGGCCTGTGTACAGAGGACCTTATTCCCGTGTCCATGACAATGAAGGCCGCGAACAATGGGGGAATACGGATTCTCGGAGCTGTGGTCGTCAGGTTCGCCGGTAACAGCGGTGACGCACGGAGATTGGAGACGCGCCAGATTGCATATGTGACGGACACCTCAGACCGTATATTCCTCTCTCGCTCAGCCTGCGTGGACCTGGGCATGATCTCGGACAAGTTCCCGACGCTTGGGGAGGTCAACCTGGCGACCTCGGAATGCGACTGCCCGCGACGTGCAGAGCCGCCGGCCAAGCCGACCATGCTCCCCATGCCAGCGACGGAGGCTAACAGAGAAGCACTGCGGGAGCACTTACTCAGAACGTACGCTCAGAGCACATTCAATACGTGCCCTCACCAGCCCCTACCCAGGATGTCCGGCCCGCCGCTCCGTCTCATGCTTGATGAGGATGCGACGCCAATCGCCTATCACACCCCCATCCCTGTGGCCATACACTGGCAAGATGAAGTGAAAGCGGGCCTCGACCAGGACGTTCGCCTTGGTGTGCTGGAGGAAGTACCCGTTGGTACGCCAGTGACGTGGTGTCACCGCATGGTGATCTGCGCGAAGAAGAATGGCAAGCCACGACGCACCGTTGACTTCCAAGCCCTGAACAAACACGCGTTCCGCGAGACCCACCACACGCAATCCCCGTTTCATCAAGCGAGACAAGTACCCAGTGGAAAACGCAAAACTGTGTTTGATGCTTGGAACGGCTACCACAGTGTCCCGCTGCACGAGGACGACCGCCACAAAACGACCTTCATCACACCGTGGGGGCGCTACCGGTACCTCTCGGCCCCACAAGGTTATTTGGCGTCGGGGGACGGTTACTCACGACGGTACGACGAGGTAGTCTCGGACATCGGCAACAAGACTAAGTGCGTGGACGACACACTGCTATGGGCTGACACAATCAAGGAGAGCTACTTCCAGGCGATACAATGGCTGGATGTATGCGGCCGGAACGGAATCATCCTCAACCCGGAAAAGTTCGTCTTCAGCGCACCTATGGTGGACTTTGCGGGCTTCACAATCACTATGACTGATGTGCGACCATGCAACCGTTACCTGGAGGCAATCCGTGACTTTCCACGACCTCGTAACATCACTGACATCAGATCATGGTTCGGACTGGTCAACCAGGTGGCCTACGCCTTCAGTATGGCTGAACGTATGCAACCATTCCGGAAGCTCTTGCAGAGTGGGATACGCTTCGAATGGTCCCCGGAGCTGGAGGACTTATTCCGTGAGTCGAAGGAGGCGATCGTTCAGGAGATCGTGCATGGCGTCCGCATCTTCGATAAGTCCAAGCCAACGTGCCTCGCCACGGACTGGTCAAAGGAGGGTGTCGGCTTCTGGCTATTTCAGAAGCACTGTCGATGCGCACCGGTCCGGCCTTTCTGCTGCACCGACGGGTGGAAGGTGACCCTGGTCGGCAGCAGGTTCACGCATGCAGCTGAGTCCAGATATGCGCCCATAGAGGACGAAGCGCTGGCAGTAGTGGACGCCTTGGACAAGGCCCGCTACTTTGTGTTGGGCTGCAGGGACCTAATTGTGGCAGTCGACCACAAGCCGCTGCTGAAGCTCCTTGGTGACAGGGCGCTTGATGACATACCCAACCCCCGCCTCAGGAACCTCAAGGAAAAGACCCTGCGTTATCGCTTCCGCATCATACACGTCCCGGGCATGAGGAACAGAGCCGCGGATGCCATGTCACGCAGGCCAGTTGGCTCCTCGCGCCCAACACTCATGGACCTCCCGGACGACAATGCCGCCGTGGTTACCCACCCATCACCCTGCGTATATGCTGATGTGCTGCCTCTCCTACGCCAGACTGAGCCAGAGGTCGACGACATTGAGGAGGGCGACCTGACATGGTGTGCTGCGGGCCTCGAGTCACTGCAGTCGGTGACATGGGACCGCGTCAAGGAGGCCACCAGCAGCGACAGCGACATGCGCATGTTGGAGGAAATGGCGGTGGATGGCTTTCCTGAGTCGAGGATCGGGATGCCGGAAGCGATTCGTGGCTTCCACCAGCACCGCGAGGACATCACGTCGGCAGACGGGGTGGTCCTGTACAAAGATAGGGTAGTCATACCACCCTCACTTCGCCACGAGGTACTGAGCGCCCTTCACGCTGCCCACCAGGGTGTCTCGATGATGACTGCCCGCGCAGAATCCTCTGTGTTCTGGCCTGGCATGTCGGCTGACATCAGCACCACTCGGAACGGCTGCGAACACTGCCACCGGATGGCACCCTCACAGCCTGCGGCGCCACCGACCCCGCCCATCCCGGCCATTTACCCCTTCCAGGCGGTGTGTTCTGACTTTTTCATGCACAGGGGTATACACTACCTCGTGATAGTGGACCGCTACTCGAACTGGCCAATTATCTCCAGGTCGGCGGGTGGCGCTACCGATCTCATATGCCACCTACGTCGTGCCTTTGCTACGTATGGGACGCCTGAGGAGCTTGCATCAGATGGGGGGCCAGAATTCACCTCCGCCGAGACCAGGTCTTTCCTGCACAGATGGGGCGTGCACCACCGTCTCTCATCGGTGGCCTTCCCTCACAGCAACTGCCGTGCAGAAATTGGGGTGAAGACGATGAAGCGGCTCATCACCGACAACACAGGCCCGAAGGGTGAACTCGACACCGACGCTGTACAGAGGGCGATACTGCAATACCGCAATACACCGGACCCTGACACAAAGATATCACCTGCGATGTGTGTCTTCGGCCGTCCGATACGAGATTTCATCCCAATAGCCCCTGGGAGGTACAGGCCACACGAGACTTGGCGTGAGACGCTGACGGCGAGAGAGGAAGCCCTCCGCAAACGCCACATCCGCACAGCTGATGCCTTGGCGGAGCACACCAAACGCCTCCCACCTCTCAAGGTGGGGGACATGGTCCGCGTACAGAACCAGACGGGACCCCACCCTAACAAGTGGGACAGAACGGGCAGTGTCGTGGAGGTACGTCAGCATGATCAGTACGTGGTCAAGATTGACGGGTCAGGCAGGGTCACACTTCGGAACCGGAGATTCCTGCGCAAGCTTTACCCAGTTCGCAATGACCAGCCACCACCCCGGTCGATCTTTGACGATCTGGCAGCTCGCGCCACCGTGCCGTCACCTGTTGTGGTGTCACGACTGCCTGGCCTTGTGAGCGGCCCCATGACGCCCGTTAAGGTGGCAGGGCCAACTCCACCACCGCCGCCATCAGCGGGCTCTCCCTGGCGCAGCACGCGGCCCACTTCTGTTGCACCAGCAGGGCGGGATCGGGACACGTCGGGTCGGGACGTCCCTCGTGCATCACTGCCGGCCTCTGCGGCCCCTGTGGCTCCTCCCCCATTGGAGCCCACCGTGGCGGCGCCGCCGGCGGCGGTCCTGCGCAGGTCCGGCAGGATGACCAGTGTGCCTGCCTGGCACAAGGACTATTCTATGGGTTAACCTACCTGTGGGTTCTGTGGGCATTATGTTGATGTTATGCACTTTGGTTATATGTTTGGTTATGTGTTTACGGCCGCCCATTCGATTCTGTTTTCTTTCAGCCTTTCTTTAGACATGTTCAAGGCTCGGGGGGAGATAGGGAATATTGCACTACGGTCCTTTATGTTGTGGCACGTAATGAAACAGGAAACAGGAAACAGGAAGTGGTTAACAAGTCTGAGATGTAAACATAGCGGCACATTCAGCTGCTCATGACATGTTTGATTATTGTCATTTCACTGCTATTCAACATTAAAGCACGTGAACAAATGGAATGTCGTTCTTATCTATACACGTCCACCTACGACGACGCCATCTTGCCCCCCCCCAGTGTCGCGCACATAAACTGTAGGCTACGGTCGCACATTACACTTCCGGTCCATGTTCCCGCCTCCCTACCTGGCAGCCAATGGGAGCCTAATTTCAAACTGGCGTCCACCGCTGCAGGTAACGATCTTGTCCTCCAAAGAAAAACCAACGGTCCAGTTCTCAACAAGGAAATAAGGAGAAAACGACATGGAGGTGAAGTGGAACATTAAAGGCAGAGAAAAGTCAGACGGTCCAGCCCTTTTCCCAGCAAAGGTTTTAATGTTTGGTGGTAAGTTGTTGCATTTTATTTAACAGAGCTGCCAACTCTCACGCTTTCGCCGTGTGACACACGGTTTTGCCTGTTTTCACACGCACTCACGCCACACATCCAATTTCTCACGCAAAAAAAAAAAATCCGATCCTGGTCCGAGACTCTTCCGTTCCTTTTCAAACTCCACGACGGTAGATGGCGCTGATGAGCGCCCCTGAACCTTTGCGCTGCGCTACACCTGCAGTGCACCCCTTTACTATCTATGCCTGCACCCCGAAGTAGACAGAAGAAGAGATACAGAGACCGCCAAGACAGCAGGAGAAACCAGAAACTACTTTGAGAAGTCTGATAAAGAAGAGAATCTGAGCTGAGACTAGGCCAGTATAACCATGCACACAGATCATAGACAAGGACTTTACCCAGCTTCTGATCTGCATCTGATACTGATTATGCCTCATTTTAGCTATTTTTTAATGCATTCATCTGTTTTATTGCTTGAAAAAGTTGTATTGTTTAAGCACTTTATTTGTTGCACTTTATTTGTCTCTGATGGACCATGTGGTGGGAGACTTTGAATGAAGAATAATGTCCCTCCCTATCTTGTGTTGTTTTTGGCTGAACATAAATCGTGCTCTTAAGAATACAATTATTCACAACATAGGTTAGGTTTTAGTTAAAGGGGAACTCCGGCGCAAAATGAACCTGGGGTTAATAACACATGTGTACCGAGTTCGACCGTTCTCTGGTATTTGTTTTCATGTATTTGTTTTGTTAGTCAAATGTGACCAGTTTTCTTGCAAACTGCTATTTAGCGTATAACGCTAGCCTTCGGGTCACACCTACACATAAAAAGAAATCGCTATTTCTATACCACTAACAAGGCTCACAATATCACCACACTTACACGGTAGCATAACTAGGGTCTCTACATGTAAACCGAAGCATTGAGAACTTTGCAAGTATACAGGCAGTTTATTAAAAAAGGAATACAGTACCGTTCGCGTCGGGCTCGCATATCCAAGCGGGCGCCATCTTGGGGAAATTGAACTGTCTGTTGCCGGAAGAAAGCACTGAGCACTTGAAGGCTGCATGGTACTTTGGATTACTCTGCAGCTTTTTCAGAGGCCCAACCTTCCCTTTGCCTCTAAAGGTACTTGTAACGTCTTCCCCTGTGAAGACGTAGAGGCCGAGTATTGTTGTGCAGTAGTCTGCCCCCTTACATTCTGCCAGTTCACTGACATTTAGGATCCGCCTGTGCTTTCCGGTCCCAATGTCGACGTAGATGGTCAGCTGGAAATGATGAGAACAAGACACATCCTCCTACACCACGCCCAATCCGTGTTTAGATATTCTGTAGCATGTAATGGCAATTAATGCTGAACATAAGTATTGATACATTGTGACTTTGTAATACTATAATTATTTATGTTCTCAGACAACTTGGTGATCAGTGGTCTGTGGAGCCAGATGTGGTGGAGGACATCGAGGCATTTACATGTGTAATGTATGGGCAGGCCCGCGAAAAATCTGTGAACAACGTGCGCAGCATCACGCTGAAAAAAAATGACTGGAGAGGATGAGACGCTTACCACCAGATCCAAGGTGGATCTGTCCCGACTCCTACCCTGTAGAGACACCCTCCTGGTCCCACACATCAACCGTGTCAACCACCGTCTGGCCATCTACAAGAGAGCAGCCACACCGATATTCTGGTGTCCCAAGCCACATGATCCTGGCCAAGGCTGGGAAAAGACTGAAGAGGGTACCCTGGAACCAGTGTGGTCTTGTGGACCTATCCTCCCCACTTCACTCACTGACTTGCTGGAGAAAACAGTCGA
Organism: Chelon labrosus; assembly: GCF_963514085.1. NCBI lineage: Eukaryota > Metazoa > Chordata > Actinopteri > Mugiliformes > Mugilidae > Chelon > Chelon labrosus. The sequence continues at coordinate 32,977,818 of NC_140337.1, forward strand.
GGAGATGGACGGAGATGGTGAAGAAGACGAGGAGCAAGACATCGATTATGAAGACCTGGGGCCTCATGTACTAACAGTTGCGTAGATTTCCTTGTAAATCGTGACGTAAGTTCAGATTTAGAAGCATTTCGAAGCACATTTCCTTTGTACATCCCGATTGAACGTACCCGACTCCTCCCTGTCCACGCCCATTTTAAATATGCAAATTATATTTAAATTGACTCTGCACCTGAGATTCCCCTCTCTGCGCGATCAGAAAACGAAAACGGGAAAGAAGAAGAACTTCACAGAAACAGAATTGGAGACGCTACTCACTGGAGTGGGGATGCGTAAAATGTGTTCTTTGGCACGCTGCCACAATGTTTACTTGCATTTGCGCATCACGTATGATCTGCACACTGATCGAATGAAAATGTTTCCTGTTGACATTTACAAATTCATGCGATGGCGCTTTTATTTTTATTTTTTTTTATTTTTATTTTATTATTTCAGGACAATGCACATTAATGAACATATACAAGGTACATGCAAATGTGCCAGATTATAGCACAAAGGCTAATTTCCATCTGTAGTCCAATGTAGGCAGGTTAAGTGTTAAAAGAATAATAAACAGAGGACATATTTTGACACACATAAGCAGAGTTAGTAGAAGACTTAGTATACTAATCAACAAAAAGCAATATAAAAGATAGGGGAAAAAATAAATGAAAAGAAAGTTAAAAAAAAGATAAATAAAAGAGAGGAGAAAATGTATCTGTGTGAATTAGAGGTGGTTACATGTTTGGTTAGCCCTAAGCCACGTCTTGACATGATACTTAAAAGTGGCCAAGGAGGGAGATTCATAAAATAGAATGACTTAATTCAAGTTAAAAGTTAAAAAGAAAGTTAAAAGACAAACCTCACATAAAAGCAATTCTATAAAAATGAGTTTTAAGAAGTGATTTAAAAGAATTCACTGATTGTGCACGCCTTATGTCCTCAGGCAGGATGTCCCAAAGTCGAGGGGCCCTGATGGCAAACGCTCGGTCACCTTTAGTTTTGAGCCTCGACCTTGGAACAGCCAGAAGGGAACCACCTGAGGACCTAAGGCTGCGGGCTGGCTCGTAAGGAGTCAGTAACTCTGATATGTAACTTGGAGCCAGCCCCTGACGTGCCTTAAAAGTGATCAGTGAAATCTGAAAATCAATTCTAAAACAAACAGGGAGCCAGTGAAGAGAAGCTAAAATCAGTGTAATGTGCTGTTGTCTGTTAAAACCAGTAAGAAGCCCACCTAAGATATGGTGCTGTCCATTCCCTGCTTCCTCTTCAGTCTGCCACCATCTCTACCTGGAGAGAGATGTAACCATATTTTGATGGTCCAGTCTATTTCCTGGTCTGTGGCCCCAGATGTTAGTCAGTTACGCCAACAGCAGCTGAAACATACACACACAGCACAAATGATTGGAAATTAACATTTTTGTATCATTAGATAATATGGCTACTGTAATTCTATTAAACTGATAGTGATGACAATATTCAGGTGTCAGATAAGTGTTCTCCTACATCTACTTGGTTTAATTTATGTACAAAACAAGGACTTAGTGTTACACAAACAGAGATTAGTCTGTATCAGTATGTAATCAATAAAAATAACTAAGATTCTTAAAAATAGAGTCTGTAGGTTTGTAAACACAACATTCAAACTGACCCGTTTTATGGTTGTTTACAAACAATAGTTTCAGTATAAGTTCCTAAACCTCAGACTTCCACCAGTCCCCTAGAACTGAACAAGCTATGAGCTGATGAGTTGTGAAGCGTCTTCTCAAAAAATACAATAAAAACACATAACACATACATAAATAAAACTCTACAAGTCCACAGTTGCCTTTTTAAACGCTATTTTTGGATTGAAGCACGATATATCTGCAATTGACCTTTGGCTAAGCCCCGCCCCCCTTAGTTACTGTTGCTACGTCCGACATTCTCTTCTGGGCTGTGGTTTTCTGGTTATCTATAAGGCTCTGGTATCAACATGGCTTATGCTGTGACAGCTCTTCCTGCTGAACTTTTGTCAAACTTTTATAAAGCAGCAAATAAAGTGTCCGATAGAAGTAGGCAAAAGGGGCTGCAATATGCGTTGGAAGGCTATATTCAGGACGTACAAGTGAAACGCAACGAACAACAAGGCATCCAAATAGAGGCAAAAGCATACCGGTCACAGTCAAAAAATGAACCACCGCATATCCTATTAATCGAGACGGAGGCTGGGACTGACAATATCAAGGAGCAACACTGTTCATGCAAAGCTGGGTACGTCTCTATTCACTTCTATAATCGTTATTACGAAGCAAACGGACTAACGTTACGCACGTATAACGTTGTATTTCTTCAGCGTGTGCTAGCGTATCAACAACTATGCAACTTAAGCTGTAACGGTGATGTTTTGGTTAGCTCCACAGGGTTTTGCGCGCACATCATTGGGCTTATCCATACCCTGGATATATACCGACTGCCGAGACCGAAAATATGAGACGCCTGCGTTAACGTAGATGGAGCGCTGTGGAAAAAGTGTCGGACCCCTGTGGGAGCTGTGATTGGTCAATCTACATTCTAGGGCGGGGCTTAGCCAAAGGTCAATAGAGAGGCGAAGTCCCGCCCCCCTACTTCCGGGTTATGGGACCTATCTTTCGAAAAAATCTGAACGGCAGTCTATGGAGAGATCATAATTATTTTCTGGTCCCGATCGAATTGTGGCATGAATTTCACATATGATGTGTGTGAATTTAAAAGATAATTTTTCACGTCAAGAGATAAATTATTTGACGTAAATAAGCTGAACAACATTAGGTTTTGTATGAGATCGCTTAGTGAACTACATCTCTCTAGAGATCCCTAGAGAACTATGGCTGTCTCCTTGTTGAGCTTTACCGTCTTCTTCCAGGACGAAGGCAGAAGCATCAAACGAGGTGAAAATCATTATAAATCGGGTCATGTCGAGAGCTGTAGTTACACGAAGGGAGTTTTGGTCGGTTCTGTACACGCCAGCATGCGGGACTTGTAGTTCGTTTAATTACGTATTTTCCATAGCGTTTTACTTAACTATCTTGCGACAAACTGTGACATTCTTGACATGTAAAATCATTTTTTATTCTGAAAAACAACATATGTATAATCCAAGGCACAAGTCGATCGGGACCAGAAAATAATTATTATCTCTCCATAGACTGCCGTTCATATTTTTTCGAACGATAGGTCCCATAACCCCATAATGAAGTAGAGGGGGCGGGACTTCGGTTCTCTATTGCCAGCGGAAAAAACACGCCAACGGTCAGCTAGCAGAAGCTATGGTAGTAGCACTAATGTTTAACTAGCCGGAAAAAACGTGAAAAAAAAAAGAAAACGACCCCTTCGGCAAAACATCCGCTGTGTTAAGTTCGTCTATATCATTTATTCAAAACTAATATGATAGTTTAACAGCAAAACAGTGCAGTGCATCCTTTCCTGAGCCGCATTTTAGGCTAACGGTAATCGTTAGCTAACGCTAACCACGCGTTAGCCACATAGCTAACCGTTAGCCACATAGCTAATCGTTAGCGCCACTTGTTAACATTCAGGCTAGACTATTGTCTTTGTATACCAACTGCTAACGCATTGTCTCAAAAACAAATGTTATCGTAAACATAAAACTGATGCATTTCACTCACCACGTCTTTGTTGTCCGTCTCACCGGAGTGCACGAGCAGCCATCAGCTCCGGCCACAGTGACGTCGGTGGCGTCAGTCACCTGGACGGTTACGTTACTTCCTTCTTCTTCTTCTTCTTCTTTTGTGTTTTATGGCGGTTGGCAAACCAACTTAACGGTGCATTACCGCCACCGACTGGGCTGGAGTGTGAATCAAGAGATATTGGAATTTAGTACTAACTAAATAAATAAATTAAACAAACAAAAAGGAGAGGAAATAAAATAAATAACTAAATAAAAATAAAATAACACTAAAATAAACCAACTAAATTAAATCCTTTTGGCTAAGTCTGTATCTCTCAGGAACTTAATAATAAAGTGATAAATGTTACTAGATATTTTCCCTAGTAAACCTTTCATTGTAAAATTGTTCTGCTTGACCATTCTGAGTGACTGAAAAAGCTGATTTCTTTCTTGGCTATACCTGGGGCAATGAATTAAAATATGCTCTACCGTTTCTAAATGACTGCAATGTTGACATTTCCCTGTTGGATGTTTTCCTATTATCTTCAATGAAGAATTGAGCCCTGTGTGTCCTATTCTTAATCGTGTAATTATACTCTCCTCTCTTCGACTCCTACACTCTGTCCTTCCAATATTCACTTCTGGTTGAATATTATATAAATGTCTCCCTTTGTCATGATCCACCCAATACTCCTGCCATGTTGCTCTCGCATATGTTTTAATGAACATTTTAGCTTCAGATTTGCTATTTGGAACCTGTAATATTCTATTGTGTTTCAGTGTTTGTTTTGCAAGTTTATCAACCTCTTCATTCCCTTTCACTCCAACATGTGCAGGTACCCAAAGAAACCTGATTTTTAAACCCTTTGCATTTAGCCTATACAAAACCATATTAATTTCATGAATGATGTCATTTCTTATAGATTTCCCAGTTTTTATGCTTTCTAGTGCTGAATAACTATCAGATATAATCACTGGTTTGTTTAAATCATTTCCCTCTACCCATTCCAAGGCCAACAAAATTGCAACCAGCTCTGTTGTGTATACTGACAAATGATCTGTTAGTCTTTCCTGACATATTACCCCATTCTTTGGAGGATACACTGCTGACCCAACACGTCCTGTCTTTGGATCTTTGGAACCATCTGTAAATATGAATGTGTGATCAGAAAAGTGTATATCCAGATAATATTGAACAATATCCCTCACTGCTACTTCCTTTGATTTATTTTTGATTTCCTTCTGAATGTCTAAATCTACATCTGGTATAGGGAAGAACCATGGGGGAATAGGAGGGACTGAAACCGTTGAACAGTACTGTAATTTATGTAACCCAATACTCTCAGCTTTGCCATCACCAATCCACCCAAAACTTCTATAATTGGATTTACTATGTTCCCAGCAGTCTTTTAAGATAGCTTTAGCTGGGTGACTATCAACTTGCCCCTTCACATTGATCCAGTATGCTAACATTAGTTGTACCCTTCTGATACTCAGTGGCATCTCACCCATTTCCACTTGCATAGAAGACACTGGGGATGTTTTAAAAGATCCACTACATATCCTTAGCGCCTGAGCTTGCATGACATCCAATGCTTTGATATTAGTCTCTGCAGATGACATATATGCTATACACCCATAGTCAAAGACAGACCTCATTAATGCCCAATATATATTTTGTAACGATGCCCTGCTTGCTCCCCATGCTTGTCCTGATAGACAGCGTAGGATATTAACAGTCTTTTTACATTTACTAACCATTTTTTCCAAATGAATCTTCCATGTCAATTTTTCATCAAACCACATCCCAAGAAACCTTATAACCTTCATTTGCTCAAGAGGATGACTGTACAGTTTTAAAGATATAGGTGTGATCTTGTGCTTTTTTGAAAAACATAAGACTTGTGTTTTAGACACTGATAGTCTAAATCCCCATTCGTTTGCCCATTTTTCCACTTCAGTAATTGCATCTTGCATTTTTGATTTAACATAAGGTTCATTACGGCCTCTAAACCATAATGCTCCATCATCAGCATACAAGGATTTCCCAATTTTCTGGTCAACATTTGAGAATATATCATTAATCATGATGTTGAACAATAATGGGCTGCATACGCTACCTTGTGGAGTTCCATTCTCAACTGAGTATTCCTCAGAGACTTCTGCACCTACCCTTACCTGTATTTTCCTATCAAACAGAAAATCCAAAATCCAATTGTATACTTTTCCACTAATTCCCAGTCGTTGTAATTTGATTAATAAACCTTCTTTCCAAAGCATATCATACGCTTTCTCAACATCAAAAAATACAGCTATTACCACCTCCCTATTTGTCTGTGCTTTCCTAATATCAGATTCTAAACATAATAATGAATCCATAGTGCTTCGGCCCTTACGAAACCCACTCTGAAATGGAGAAAAAAGGTCATTGCTCTCTAAATAATGGGTCATTCTCACTGTAATTATTCTTTCCATTATTTTACACAACTGCGATGTTAAAGCAATCGGTCTATAACTAGTCGGGTCAGATGGGTTTTTCCCTGGTTTTAAGATAGGAACTATAATTGCATGTTTCCACACTGCTGGAAGATGACCAATTTCCCAAATTTTATTTAAAAATGTTCAATCTGTCATTTTAGCTATCATTTTGTAACATACCATGTCTTTTCCTGGAGTAGTTTGTTTTGCATTAAGGACTGCTTTTTTCAACTCAAACATATTTAAAGGTACGTCTAATGGATTTCCTGAATGTCCTTTCTTCTCTAAAACATCTGGGAACCTTTCTAACACTTTCCTTCTGTTCACTTGTGCTTCCTTACTGAGATTCTCAGAACTATGCACTTTCCTAAATGTTTGAGCTAACACTTCCGCCTTTTCTAAATTAGTAACTGCCACTTTATCACCACTATTTAATACAGGTAATTCATAATTCCTTCTAACTCCTCCCATCCTCCTTATCATACCCCATATATCAGATAACTTCACGTCCCTTCCTATACTATTGCAGTATTCCCTCCAAAAGTTGCGTTTTTGTGTCTTAATGGTCTTTCTAACTACTGCCTGCTTTCTTTTATACTGAGAATGAGAATGATATTTCTTAACATATCTAAAAGCTTTATTTCTTGCTTTAACTGCTTTACTGCACTCATCATTCCACCATGGTACATTTTTACATTTCCTATTTCCTTTACTTTTAGGTATTGTTTCCTCAGCTGACAATATTATTTCATTTACCAATGCCTTATTAAACTCATTTATTTCCAATTCTTTAATCTTCTTAAGTTTAAGACATTTTACTGCACAAATGATCTGAAAATTTTCCCAATTCGCATTCTCTAATTTCCACCTTGGAATATTTTTAATCCTTTCTTGACACACTCCTGATCCAACTTTAATTAGAATAGGGAAATGATCACTACCTATTGTAGTTTCCTTATCTACACTCCATGTACTAATACCTGCTATTGCACTGGACACAAAAGTTAAATCTAGTACTGATTCAGTATTATTTATACTGTTAAACCTAGTTCCCTCACCATTGTTAAGACATACCAAACACTTATCATCAATATATTCTTCTAACACTGAACCATTTGCATCTGTGCTGTTGCTTCCCCATAATGTATTGTGTGCATTACAATCCCCACACCATATTACTTCATTATGTGGTGAACCCACAACATTTTCCATAATACTATCCTCTATTTTTTATAATAATTTATTACATCTATAGAACCTTTGCTAGTCCATATCCTAATCGTAATTGACTCATTCTTATCATTTACAAGTATAATTTTATAACTTAAACCATTTTGTATGAAAGTTACTAATCCTCCCCCTCTACTATTCCCTCTATCTCTTCTAACTGCTGAATATCCCTTAATGATAAAATCTAACTCTGGTTTCAACCATGTCTCTTGTGCACATATTATATTAGGTTTTTCTTTTACATCATCTAAATATTTCTTAAATTCTTGGCCATTTGCTATCAAACTTCTAGCATTCCATTGTAGTATACCTACATTTACCATCACTAATCCATACCAGAGCTGTGCTGGGTAGACTGTGTGTCTGTACTCAAGTTATCCCTAACTGTTTCCCAAACCATTCCTTTTATCCCCAAGTATTTCTCAGCTGCTCTCACAATGATTTTAACCCTTTCGGTACGACTCGTTGTCTGTGCTGAGCAATTTATAGTTTCTACCATAAAAATTACAAAATCATGTTTGCTTACAACTAAATTGTCTTTCTGTTTCTTTTCATCCTCTTCATCTATTATATCATGTCCATTGCCCTCATTATGCTTTGGTATTACTTTCACTCTGGGGACCAGCTTTACTGCTTCAGAGTAGCTAATGCCTTCTGTTGTCTTAATTCTTTGTACCTCTTTAGCTCTTTTGCTAAATTCACAGCCCTGATAAGCTGCACTGTGCTCCCCTCCGCAATTGCAGCAGTGGTTTCGATCTTTGTCACATTCATCATAATCATGGTCTCCTCCACACTTACTACACCTCTTCTTACCTTTACACACAGCCGCGATATGCCCAAACCGTTGACATTTATAACAACGAAGTGGTGGAGGAATATACAATCTCACCACATAGCTCATAAAGCCAACAAAAACCTTGTCTGGTAAGGTGTCCCCCTCAAACACAAGCATGACAGATAAACTGTCGCAAATGTCTCCATACCTCTTAGTTTTAAGACGTTTCGCTTCACATACTTTAAAGTGCTTAATGTTTGCTATTATTGCATCTGTCTTTACATTTACCGGAATACCGGTAATGACTCCTTTGATTAATTTCTTATCGTTAGCCTTTGAACATTGCACGTGCTTGTCATGAATTTTACTTATCTTAATTGCTTTCCTAAGTTGTTCTTCGCTTTTACAAAAGACCAGTAGTTGTCCACTTCTTAGTATTTTTGCACTCCTTACCTCTCCAGTTTCTTTACTTAAACCTTTTGTGATCTGTATCGGATTCCAATCTCTGAACGAAGCACCTTCTTGCCCCAGCTTAACAAACACCTTATATTTTTCACCATCATCCTTTAAAGGGTTTAAAGAAGCATTTTCACCACAACCACATGTATTGTTTTCTTTCATTTTCTTTTTACTTAGGTTAGTATTCCACCCCTCGATACTCTCGCTTTCTTCCAACTCTCCAGTACTTTCCAGCTCTCCTGTCTCGCTTCCTACTCCTTCACTCCCTTCCTCCATCTCCTGACCATTCACAGCCCAGCTGTTGCCAACCGCCTGATTCGGATTCAGTTTCTTCCGTTTGCGCTGTCGACCACCACTAGGGTTTAATATTTTTCCCGAAAATTAGATGAATCAGATCCCGGGAAAAGACGACCCATTTCCCGGGAATCCCGGGAAACAGCTATTTTTTGTTGTTGTTGTTTTTGCCCAAGTAATGTATCGATATCATTCAAATATGCGTTCCCAGCATGTTTTATATTATTTGTAACATTATTAGGGCAAGAAACACAGTTTATGTCCATATCAACAAAGTTTGCAATGATCAATTCTGCTGCGTGATCATCAAGTGAGCTGTGTGCGTGACAGCCTATCTGCCAAAAAGCAGCTACCGTATTGGTGTAGAACGATCACGTGACCAACCGTGCCACCACTCGCGACCAAGATCTTATTACGCTCTGAAGAAACTAGTTCTGCATAAAACATAGACGCATCGGCAATCGACTGGAATTTTTGCGACGAACTTTTTTTGGGTAGCTTAGCATGACTCGTTATGTTTTATGAACTAAAGATTGTGTAGATGCCAGACTGTGGAGCGGGATGAAACGATAACAGGGTTCACTTTACGGCCTAACAAAGCTGGCTGCAGACATCATTAGGAGGTTGGTAGACTACTGCTGCTAATGACATTTGCTGCCGCTAGGGCGCGTGGATTTCTAGGTTATAGCCTACTGCTGCACTGAATTCAACGTTAACGTAAGACAACAATAGAAGCGCACGTGTAACAAAAAATAAATATATATTTCCCGTTTCCCGTCATAACCTTTCCCGGGATTCGGGAAATAGTCTTGATCAGATTTCCCGGGAATCCCGTTTCCCGGGATTAAACCCTAACCACCACCTGCCATCACTCGCTGTCCTCTCCACCGGAAACCGCAATTCCACTCCTTCCTTTCGCAAACACAACGCCACCTGCCGAAAAAACCAGTCTACGTCACTTCCGTTGAGTGGCTGATGAATTTAAAACGTGGATAGCTGCCTGACCGTTTAAAGTCCGCTGTTGCAAGGTTTAACTTTAAAATTTCAGATCAACTGTGATATCTGTCCTGTTTCGACAAGAACGCTGTTGTTAAGGGTGATAGTTGATTTTGATTGACATCGACATTTTATTTATTTATTTTTATTAAATCTGTGATGTTAAACAACAACTCACTCAAAAATATCGAAAAATAACTTTAAGGGTGGCATGAGTCCGGCCTCACATATGTGGCACAGAGGTCTAAGCTGGTATGTGGGCCGAATTCGGCACTCCACAAGTGGCCCACATCTGTCTGCCGGAGTCAAGACATCTGGGCCATGTCCGGTTCACATGCCGTATGCCAGTGCCGAGTGAACGCCACCTGTGCCGGCTTCAAGCCAGATCTGGCCCACATGTCTCTGCTATGTGGGCTGCGGGTCAGTTCTGATAGATATAAATATTATCTACCCTGATACAGTTATGGGCCTTGAGTTTGACATGTGTGGTTTATGAATGATCATTTATTTAATATACAGTAGTATTAGACAATATAAATAGTATATATGGTCATTTAAAAAAACAGTTAATAAATAAATAAACTTGTGTATATTTTAAAAGTACATTGGTACAGATTTCATTAAAGATTTAATTAACTGCACTTTATAAGAGAATGTGTTCATTGTGTTCAATAAAACATAGCACTACTGCGGCCCCCACAGGAGTCAGGCCCGTGGTGGTCATGGCCCAGAGGAGCCGTGGTGGGCGTCCCTTATTTTCATTTCTGAAAGGTGGCAACCCTAGGTACTATAAACATATGCAGCCATAGTGAAGTGGTGATGGGAGGGTCCACACTGGACTGTATTTATGAACACACGTCTCCTGTGACATGTGGGGGTGTTGTCCTAAACCTGCAACAGTTCTTTTCATTAGTGATTACTGCCATATAAAGCAGCACATGATCAAGCAGCTATTTGTTTCAGCTCTTCCAGGTTGTGTCTTATGTCTTCATTTTCTTGGACAGATCAAAACACAACTAAAGTGCAGAGAGTGTCTTCATGGAAGCATCAGGATTGTAAACCCTGTGATCTAACAACAGTGTTTGATTTGTCTGTGTTCAGAGGTTCCACCAGAGCCAGAGGTCGTCTACTCTTCACTGAAGTAGTCCACCAGTCCACCCACTGATGTCCAGCTGCTGGACTCTGACTGGTCCCCTCAGCCCCTCAGACCACAGTACGCCTGTTTGAAAAAGATCTGGATGTGTTTCAAGTCTTTCTAAAACTGGACTCTCTCTAAATGAGTCTTTTAATGGTAGTGTGAAATTCATCTGACTCTGGTCCTATCTGTTTGGAGAAGCTACTGATATTCTGCTTCAGAGGTACATGTGTCATTTTCATCAAGTGAGGCAGATAGACATAGATAAGACCTCTGACTGTCTGTGATCCTCTGATCCATCTAATGAATGATTTGATTTGATTAATGACTGGGAGGCTGTTTATTGCATTGCTGTCACTGCTTTGTGTTTATTGCAGTCATTTCCTGTTTTATTTTGAAAGGTTACTAAACCTTTAAACCAATCCCATTTAGTTTCTTCCTAATAATCCTGGTGATCCTGAGTATTACAGCTGAGACAATGCTGTGCTGTCTTATTAACTAAAGGTTTATTTCTAATCTTTCTGTGCTGGCTAACCTCGTTCATTGATCTTTGGATCACGTCCTGTTGAAGCAGCTGCTTTAATAATAACTATCCATCATGTAGGACTGTGTAAAGCTAGTGTGCTGCTTACTGCTGTTAATGGAGAACCTCTAGGATCTGAGCTTGGTCCACTTTCATTCTCTCTTTATAGAAATTATTTAGTTAGTTGAGTTATTGAGCACAGAACGTATACTCATTGTATTCTGGCTTGTGAAGCAAAAATAAACAATACTACAATGAATGTTAGTTCTTTATTGTCATTATTTCAGAGGCAGCTTCTTAGATTCAATGAAACTCTTAATCTTCCCACATGGAATTAATGAATCACCTTAAAGTCTTCACTCTTCCCTTGTTAACTTTAATGGAGCTTGATCTCATAGACGTATTACGTCATAGATATTCAGAAGTGTCACTGGTCTTTGACCAAAACATACAGTGTCTCTTTTCTTTGTCTTTTACAGATATAGGATATGAACACATGAATATGTACAAATGTTTTTCATAGACTACAACTCAGCATTCAACACAATCACCTTCCTCAACTCCTCCCACTGCAACTGGATCCTGGACTTGTTTAGGAGACCTCAGTTAGCCCAGGACCATCACACTGAACAGCCCCTCAGGGCTGCATGCTTAGACCACTGCTGTTCATTGTGCTGACTCACAGCTAGCACCACACTGTTCCAGTCCCATTGGAATGAGAAAGAAGCAGCATTGGATATAAGGAACAACAACAACATGTAAAGACAAACAGGTCCATGCATCTGTTCTGTAGGAAATCAAACATAAATCAAATGACTTCACCATCACAGAGTAACTGACTAACTTTGAAGAGCTGCTGGCTTTTGATTTCAGTGTTCATTTACATCCTCTGCCTCCATCAGACAGAAGAAAGCTGCTGTCCTACTAACTGATGACCATCACATGTTGACTCTTTTACTGCATATCAGTCCTGAAGCAGCACACAGGGCTGCTGCTGCTGCTGCTGCTGCTGCTGCTGCTGCTCCACCTCCATGATGTCCTGTCTCTCAGTATATGTGGCAGCAGGTTGCTGGGTCCAACCTTGGACAGTCCTCAGGTCCTGCAGATGTAACCTCTGTGTCCCCTCAGAAGGCTGCTAATGTCTCTGAGACACTCTGATGGACATGATGTTGGAAAGCAAACATCTCCCTCTACTGGTCACATGGAGACACTGCAGGGATGGTGTCAGGTCAGACTGTTGGACACATTAGTTGATTGAAAACACTCAAGTGAGGCCTCATTATTCACAAAGACTGAAGCAGTAAAGTGACCTTAGAGAAAAGATCAAGAGAAGATCTCAGTCCAGCTCTAATCATGTTCAAACTATGCTCATACATGCTGGTTAGGTTCACTGGTGATTCTAAATTGGCCGTAGGTGTGAGTGTCTGTGTTCTTGCCTGTCACATTCACATCATCTGTCTCTGTCCAGGTTCTGATCCAGTTCAAAATACCATCTGACCAAGTACAGTCCAAATACCTGGATGTGTTCCTGCCTTGTCTGTTCTATCAGAAGGCAACTAGTGTGGAGCTGCAGTAATGTGATGTGTATCCATTGTATTTTCCAGACAGTGATCCAGCTGCAGTCTACTCAGCAGTGAGGACACCACAAGACGTCACTTATGGACAAATATTCATCAGAGACAAGAAAGACAAGTCAAAGACCAGAGGTACAGCTGCTCTTCTTTCTCTCCACCATGGTACAGCTTTAGTCTCACATAAATGCTAACATCAAAATGCTAACACCTAATGCTAACACCAAATGCTAACATGCTGATGATCTTCATCATGTTCACCTTCTTAGTAGCGTGCTAACATTTTCTAGCATGAGGCTGATGGAATGTCATGACATTTGAAAGTTGAATCTCATACTACATTCCAGAAAGCTGGGATGTCGGATTTATCCCACTTGGAGTGTACTAGATGTGACGTCAAAGCTTTCTAGGAGAACGAAGTAGAACATAAACAATAAACATGGCCGACTGCGATAAGATAATATTTGTAACTGACAATGTTTGAAATTGAGGTCTCCCAAATTCTTTTCCACCAGCAATAGGTGATATATTTCTCTCTGTGCTGAACGCAACAAACCTCCTCTTTTTTATCAGACTAGTTCGTTGTTGTTTTGTTACGTTAGGCTACACTTCATCTTCAACTTTATGCAGAGAAATTATAGGGACATATCTTCACGCAAAAGTCATGTTGTGTAATAGGACGATATCTGTGACGTCAGGCTGCTGCATCTCATCTCATCATCTCCCCAACTTCATTAGTAGGACCTTTGACTTCAAGTGGCATTCCAGAGCATTTTTATTAGTAGGAGATCAGAAATTTCCGACCTTCCAGTTTTCCGGAATGCAGCAATATTATTAGGATTGATCCCGAATCTGTTTCTGTTGTGACAATCCATCCAATAGTTACTGAGCTTTCAGTCTGGAGCTGATTTTAAAAACCATGAGAGAATAAAGAGACAGACTGATGAGAACAGAGATCCTCTGCTGGGAGTTTTCAGCCTCTCAAACTGTCTCTTGATCCAATTATTAATGTAGAACTTTAGAACTCTGCATGTAAAACCACAGCAGCAACTTCCTCCTGCTGACTGCACTGAACTGTAGTCTGATCAGATGGTGTGATAGTGGCACTTCTCAGTATAGTGTGGTCTCCTTTGGCTGCTCTTAGTGTGTACATTGTGTGAGTTTTGTGTCTTGTTGTGAGATGTGTCAGCTTTTACAAATAGCAGCAAACTGTTTGTGGTCGTCCACTCCTCTGTTTCTCAAACATTTCCACCAGAGGTGTTAAGAAGAGAAAAAACTGTAAAAAGCTGCTGCTGTAAATATGCTGACAGTAATGATGCAGTTTAATAAAGAAAGAGGAACAAATGAACACAAGAAGAGTGTGAAGGTCTGTTCAGCTGGAGGCTGGACCCCTAAGGAAGAGACAATACTGTGTGTTAAAGTCAAAGGACTTGAGTTTATTCCCAAAACTCAGCAGGGACATAATTCCCGGAACATAAAACAAAAATGCAAAAAAGGCAAACAAAAGGCGCTGGAAACTCCAGGAGAAAACGAGTTTCACTAAGCGGCTGCCAGGGCAGGAATCTGGTAGCCTGGGTGCCAGCCGAACTTAGTCCCGCCCAAAACATTTTTTGGTCTGGAAGTTCGGTCTGGTGTCGCTCCGTTAAGGCGCAATTATGCTCGAACAGAAGCTGTTCGTACCAATCAGATTCTCAGGGCGGGGTTTATACGATGATGGACAGATGATCAACAGTAACATAATCAACCACGTCACCAAAGAGCGCTTGGGTTGCATTTGTTTACAACAAAGATGGCTGCCGTTGGAGAACTGAGATGTGTAGATTCTGCCATCGACTCTGTTCTAGAAGATATCGACAGCGCATTCATTTCAAAAGAGGAACAGATAAATGTGATCAAGGCATTTGTTAATCGGAAAGATGTTTTTGCCGTCCTTCCTACGGGATTCGGCAAAAGTTTAATTTATCAGCGGGCTCCGATGTTTTTTTTGTTTGTTTTTTTCAAACATTCTGACTAGAATTGAGTATGGCTACGTCAGGCTAGGAATCTGGCTCTCTCTGGGAGGCACTGTAAAAGAGGGAAAAACACAAGAGATGAGTTCTAGGTTTGCAAAAGATAAATGCTCAAAGCCACAAGGCAAGGCCTGAGAGCTAGCACAAACCATAACACGTGGAATTATCTGGCACTGGAGGGAAGCCATGGCCAGCCTTTTAAAGAGTGTTGATTGAAAACTGGTCACAGCTGAGTCAGGTGCACCTGCCAGATGCCTGCCCAGGTGAGCCTAATGAGGGAAAAAAGAAGAAAAACAGCACCAGCACTGGAAACCCAGGACCATAACAACAAGTTTAGAGCTAAGAATTTGTTGGTGATTAGACTCTGATGATGAGAATCAACTTCTCAGAGCAATGTCCCAAATGGAGGAAGGAGTCTAGACGTCAGTGGTGGAGCAGAGTTAATAGATCTCTGGAAAGATCTCAGATGAATCTGAAGGAAAGAGTTTGGTTCCTGTTTTTCACCAGAGGTGTTAAGAAAATAAATAAATATGAAAGTTATAGAGTTAGCAGATCTGCAGACCATATAGACGGTCTGGCCAAAAAAAAAGTCTCTACCTGGATTTAACTAATCAAACAGGTATTCACCTCCTATTGGATAATTACTGCATGGGTGATTATCTTTCAGCTGACAACAAGTTATTTAAGCCCAACTGATGCAATGAGTAGCTTCTCATTTCTTCAACAACCATGTCTGGAGACACATCCTGTGGTTGACTTATATTTTGAGGGACCGCACATAACCGTCTCCTGCTCTGTGACCAATGAGCTGACAGCGGGAATCCCTCTCATCTCATTGGTCAAGGTACTGTTGCTTGCGAAGAAGACAACAACTTTTACTCGCACTTTTCTTATTGCACTTTTACAAGAGGAATGTTCTGCTTTTTATTGTTTTATATTAGTAGTACCCATAGTGCACCCAAATGGTGTCACCCAATTTATGTGAATTTAATTTACTATATGGAAAAAATATATTTCCTTCTTTTTTATTTTTAGGGGTCGAGTAAATTCCCCTGTTAAATATGTGTTAATCACATTTTATTTACATATCTTGTGAGATAGCGGAAAAAGGATGCAAGCGGAACCTTTGTGACCGGAGCTGTTGCGGTTCAGGTGGTCTTAGGTGTGCGACCTGTACGCTAAAGTGAATGCTCCGTGTCTTCATTACCGCTGCATTATATCTGTTCCAACCATACCTGTCAAGTATCCCGTTTTGGCCGGGAAAGTCCCGTATTTTACCCTACTTTCCCGCCGTCCTCCCGTATTAGTATTTTCCCGTAAATCTCCCGTATTTTAACATGCGTTATTAAAAAATAATAATACCCCGGGCCCAGGCGGAGTAAAAAAAAAAATAAAATAAAAATATTCCCAATCTGAGCTCTGTCACTAGCCTCGCGATAACTGCCACCTGCAGTAGCATACTACAGGTACTGTAGATCGCGATGGTAGTGCGGGTAGATCGCGTGCCATTGAAATTTTTTATTTTTTATTTTTTTTATTTTTTTATGTTAGTCTAAAACATGCATCCATTGCACCTCCAAAACAAACAGCAAGACAAAGCTTCATCTTTATTTTTACTTTATAGTTGCAACATGCCCTCAGTTCAGAGGCACACATCCACAGCCACGCAACAACTCCAGACTACCGTCTTTCTTAAAGAGACAGCGCTATTTTTGTAAAGGTGCAGTGCACCAATTTTTCTTGATAAAAATAAAAACAAAGATGGATAGAGCTTTTAACACTGTAACAACTATTAATATGACAATTAAAAAAAATGTCTGTATATATATATACACATTTTTTATATATATATACGGGTAGATCACTTTGACTTGGTCATTGTAAAAGTAGCTCGCAAGCCAGAAAAATGTGGGCACCCCTGATATAAGGGATACTGGAGCTTTGTTGGGGTGGTGGGACTGCTTGCGTCGGAAAATTTCCCTTATTTTTAAATCCAAAACTTGACAGGTATGGTTCCAACAGGTCAGTACTTCAGAAAGAAGTTATGTTTCTGAGCCGTAAGTTGTATACGTGTCTACAGGCTGTGTATTCAAGCCATTTGAATGTGTTTCGTGATGTTTATGAGTTGTGGAAAAGTTGAAAGAACCGCGCTGCTTCGCGCGTACCTAATTTTGATTTGCCCTGTGTTTTGTCTAGCAGGCGAGTAGGCGGAGGTGTTTTACACCGCAGATGCACTTACAAATCCTCACGTTTTTGATTACTTATCTTGCAACAGAATTTTGTGAGCTGTTTGACAGAAATATAGTGATCGAGGGTTAGGGTTATTTTTAATATTTCATATTAAAAATAAATTGTTGAATTATAATTTGCTTTGCACGTCTTCATATCACTCAAAAATATGAATCTAATTCAATTCAGGTTTGAGTCAAATTGAGAAATTAAGAAATTTCCCTGTTTGGGATTAATAAAGTATCTATCTATCTATCTATCTATCTATCTATCTATCTATCTAGTTCAAAAACAAACAAACACAAAAAAAGCTAAAACTTCATCACGCTGGGAAGGGTGAAGGCAACCGGGTCAACTGGCCCTGCCAATGAGGTGTCCCTTATTTATTTTTCAGGGAGTTGGCAACCCTTTGTGCATATGTTGTTCCGCATTTACAAAATAGAATACATTGACTCCTTCAGTATGTTGTTGTAATTTTTTTTATTTGTTACCGTGATTACTTTTATTCTCTGGCCCCTTAGTTTGCCTCAGTTTCATGAGCTGGCCTCAATTCCCAATTAATTGAATAGCCCTGGCCTACGCCCATGACCCACAGCCTTATACCAAGTCTTTAGCTGCTTTAGATCAGCAGTATGGGCAACGTGGTAATTTAACTCCTATTGGAGTTTGTTGTCGTTTTTATTCATGATATTCATGAATGTCAACATGTATATATATATATTTATCCTCCTTTAACACTTTAACTCCTCAATCCAAATTGGTTGTTTCAGCTCAGACCAGACACTGTGAATCTCTCTGATGCAATATGTAAATATTTTTTGTACATAACATATTTGTCTGCTGTACTCTATTCTTATTATATTCTATTTTTTTTGTATCTTCTGCATCTTGCATTGTTGTTTCCCGCCGCTGTAACGCCCTAATTTTAAAACAAAGACAAAAAATACACTAGGTCTGACATAGTGAGCCTCAGCAGCTGAAGTGATCCTCCCAGGCTTCTTCAACAAGGCCCTTTATTCTGTCTTCTCAGGTGTTGCTGGTTAAGGTGATTAAGCACAAGCCAAAGACTTGCACAACCAGTGGAGGAAGCAGAGGGGCGTAACACCTCCACCCTTAAAAGGAATCCTCCAGGAGTTCTGAAAATGAACAAAGCCCCTCTGCGATCATGCCCCATCTTCCAAGACGTGCAAAAATTGATGCCTTTACACATGACGCAACATTGACACCAGATACAAAACATGTTGTGACCCACACATCGTGGAGAACAGCCACAAGCCAAATGATTACTTAAACCAAGTTACTACTGTCCTCACCACAGCCTAATGGTCACACACATGCAAATTGAAGTCAGTGAATCCAAGTGACCAAACACATGGAAAAGTCACATCCACAACAAATGTGGCACCACACCACACAAAGTTACTGCCTTCACCCAGCTAGTAACATCACAGTGGTAGCCACCAAAATTGGGCCGACTTCCCTACAAAACTAAAGGTCACACACACACAAAACAAAGCACCTGTATTTGCTGATGTTCACACAGTGGGCATGTTCACATATAACTCCTCCAGTCAGCTCACCCAAAATATCACCGACCCGACAAAGAATACTGTAAAAACAAAGACCACCGGATTTTACCACATGCCACCACATAATTAGAGGTTCTTGCTCACTTTTAACCTGTTCTAGAACTTCCCTGGTTTCCTCTCTACCGAACTAAAATAGTTAGACCTCACCTAGTCTTCGTCGGCTTTCCCAGGCACGCCAGGGGCCACCCCAGGGTTACCGCACAAAAAATAATAAAGTGGTGATGGTCTTTCTATACCAGGCAAGTTCTAAAACATTTAAATTCACCTCACGTGGCAACATTAGCTTGACTCTACTAACGTCCAAGAAAAAAAAAAAAGATCAACTGCAAACGAGGCTTCAAATAACCCCAGTTCTCACCCTTAGGAAAAAAGAACTCCGGCATTCAGTCTCCACAAAAAAAAAAATAAAAAAAATGATCCCACCTGCCACTAGGGCCTGTTTTGTGTTTTTCCCCCTGTTTCTGCAGGCACCTCAGTGGGCGGGTCTAATTTGAGCAATTGGGAGAACCTGGCCAGTCTCCCTGTGCTTATAAAACCTGACGGTCACAATCCTCAATCTCTCATCTTCCACCTGGACTCCAACATGGGTTTTGGTTCTGTTGGCTTTGGCCTGGTTGTGTTGTTTTAACACCCCTCAACAATGCATGTACGGATATACTCGACTAACTACTCTAGTCTAATACTTCCCTCCGTATGGGGGGTTTTAACTGGGAAACAGTGCAACACTCAGGCCGACGTCCGATTACTTTTTCACGTGTTTAATTGCACGAGTATGGCTACATCATACAGACATGCTAATTAGCACTTTTCTTTAGTAAACGTGTCGTTTGCCAGGTAATCAACAGCTCAGCTTCACCAGTTAAAACAACGACATCCATAAAAAAGTAGATCCGGCAGGTAAAAGCATCCGCCCAAATACACCAACAGGTGGAACTGCAACCACTAGATGTCGCTATACATTACACCAAGTGCGGGTAAACTCCACAATGCACATACACTATCATACATCCATCAACAGACACAATGATCCTCAAACTCAAATATCATTAATTCTTATAGGTTCTGTTGGTTTGTTTAAATAAATTAGTTAATAAAATATTGTTAAAAAAATTAGTTTACCTTTATGTTTTACCGCGTTTCTTTGCCTTTTGTCATGGCTTACGAGCCAGATCGTGACAAAGTCGAGGCTCATCTACTTGTTCATTCATAATTTGTTTGCGACTTTTATGAATGCAGTGAAGTAAGTACATTGTTTTTGAGTGTAAAAGTGAAAGCTTTGAGTAGCTAGTTTTACACGTGGTGTCATTGTGGAGATGCGGAAATTTGTAAGGGTTTAGAATATTAAGAGTTCAGCGTTTGGTTGAAATTACATGAGTCGGTCAATGTTCACTGTGTGTTTTGGAGACATTTTCCCCTGTTGGGTATCAGCAGCGTTGCTCCTTTGAATTTCGCTGTTTTTTTTTATTTATTTTTTATTTTTTGTAGTGTTGGGGTAAAAGCGGTAAGAGCTTTGTCTTGGGAGCATAGCCGTGGTGATGAGCTTTCTTCTCTCTAGTGGGAAGTGAGAAGAAAGTACCAGTTAAAATTCTACGTGATACTGCTGCATTTGACTCCTTTATCCAGGCTTCAGTGCTGCCCTTTTCAGAGGAGAGCAACACTGGATCCTCTGTTCCTGTGTTGGGTGTGGGCATGAAGATTTTGCAGGTCCCGCTGCACAATGTCATGCTGTTCTCGGACCTGGTTCAGGGTCAAGTGCCTGTTGGAGTGCGGCCGGCACTGCCAATTGAGGGGGATCACTTTCATTTTGGGAAATAGCGCGGCTGGAAGCCGGGTTTGGGCTGATGGTCCACCGGTACCCCCACTTTGTCCCGATACACTGTAAACCCGGATAAGTAGAATTTACTTTAAAAAAAAAAAAATCCAGGTAAGTCGTTGCCTTAAATTTTTTAAGTAATGAAGCATTAATTGAACAAGTGAAATGGACTACGTTCAATGCACTTGAGCCCATAAGGAAATAGAACATTTAAGTTGAATGTACTAATAACCGAGTTGCAGTAACTAACGATACTTAGTTTAAACAATCATTCCCCACACATTTATTTAACTCAGATTAAGTAAGCATTGCTCTAATACCAATTCAACTAAATTGTATATTCTAAGTGATCAAACTTAATGTGGTGTTCTCTGATGCCACTGTGGGTTCTTCAACAGGTAATGAACCTGAGAGCGATGACGTTCAAGTTCCTTTATTTTTCAACACAACACATCCACACATCCTAAGCTGTCGTTCGCAGGCATTCAGTCTTCAGCGCTGCCGACGGCCGTGTGTGGGTCTCTGCATCGTGTCTCCTCTGTCTAGGTCCAGCACGCTACTTTGTTTAAAAGGAGAGAGTGATTAGTCTAACAGGATACAGGTGTGCCAATCACTCTCACCTGGTGCTGCTCTCATGAGCCCTCTCCACACCTCTCTCCTGCAGCTGATGCACCACGCCCCCTCCACACTTAACTATGTTAGTGCCTGAAACTCAAAATGTCTTTCAATTAATAGAGTGGTGCAAAATACATACATACAACTGCGACATTACACTGATCCATTTTTTTCTTCTTTACCTCTTTAAGGAACTATTTGAAATTGGCTTTCCAAATTAACACAGCAAGCTAACATTAGCTAAATAACAAAACATTGAAGAGGCATGACAGCTAAGAGTGGGACAAACAGCCAACCATCAAAAAAATAAATCAAGAATTTAAAGCTACTTAGTTAACTAATAATGTGAGCTAGTGTGCACCAACATACCTGGATGTGTGCAGGTCTGTGGCTAGCTGCTTCACCGTCTCAGCTCAACTTTAGCCGTCTGGAAGCAACAGAGTAAAGAAGTTTCAGAGTCAAGTGACGTCAGCCCAGTGTCACATTAAAATCACTAAGTCTATTGTGTGACGCATATGCAGAGTCTGCGCGGTCATAAAGCTTGAACTTTGCTCCGACGTGTCCGGCAGATGTCCGCTTTGAGTCCGCTTTAACTGCGCTCCGAGTCCGCGCGGACATCTTTGGAGTCCACTCCGTGTACAGTCCACGTACGTTCTGCCAGACTATGTGGTGACCTTGGGCGGAACATACGCGGACTCGACACGGAGCGGACTCGAAGTGCACCCAAAGCGGACGGCCGCAGGACGGGCCAGCACAAAGCTAAATTTTTATGAGCGGGTGGACTCCGCGTACTCGTACTCGGTGTCACAATAAACTTACCGGGACGTTCGCTGGTCCGTGGTCTGTTGTTGAGCTACCGATAGGTAGCTGCTTCAGGTGTCCGGTAACTTGCATTAGCTGTCGGGGAGCAACATACAATTTCCATTACCGGCGCTAGCCAACGTTGCCAGTGAACACATAGCTAACGTTAGCTAAGAAAGTGGGGCAGAGTTAGCTGATTAGCTACCTTCCAACTTACCGTTTTGTGGCTGAAGTCCGGTCATTCATCGAAGGCTTCAAAAGTGGATCGAACAACTTGCTTGCTAGAAGTTCACTTGTCGAAAATTTCAATACAGCTGAATTATTTCTTTGTTCTGTTCCGTGTCTCTGTTCTGTCTCAAAATGTTCAGAGCTCATCAGTGCCACTGTGTCAAAACTGGTATAAACTAGATTTTTGGCGGGTGTATGACATCAATGCGTTTAGTAACATGTAAACTTAATGATATTGAGTTATTTGAGCTCAAACACATAATTACAATAAGATAGGCCATTCAAAAGTATTAATGTAAAGAAATGACGCATGTTTAAGTAATACAAACTTAGTTTGTTTGAGTAGAAATACTGATTGGACTTAAAAACACAATTACAATAAGAGAAGACATGAAAAAATTCGGCTTAATCAGAATTAACAAGTAATGTCAATAAATTAGACACATTTAAGTAATATGAACTCAATCCCTTTGAGTTCAATCAAAATCTGGGTTTACACTGTAGTCAGAAATCGGCCTGACGATAGTGAAGTGAACTTTCCAGAGGTTTTTACTGCGTGTGCGGTGACGCGCACCATGGTGCGGGCCGATGCTGTGCACGAAGGCGAGGTGAACAAGGTGAAGCACGAAGCACCAGAATTGTGTGCATTATCCTTATCAGATGTTCCTCTTTCAGTTTCACTGGAGGACCTGAAGGTTGAGCAACAAGCTGATCCCTCTCTGACGGCTTTGTTTGAGCAGGTGCTGCCGGCAGGAGCAGTTAACGATAGCTCTCGAGGCTATTTCGTTCACGATGAGGTTCTCGTGAGAAAGTGGGTTCCACACGGTGACAGTTTCATCGGCGACCCCGTCATCCAGATTGTGGTGCCAGCTAAATTTCGTAAAGCGGTGTTGAAGTTGGCACGTGAGGGTGATCACTGGGGGGTCCATAAAACTTACATTTGAAAAAAGATATTGCTGCATACATTAGGACATGTCACACGTGTCAGCTCACAGTCAAGCCTAATCAGAACATAGCGGCTGCACCACTGTTTCCCATTCCAGCGGTCAGCCAACCCTTTGAACATCTGATCATTTATTATGTGGGTCCATTGCCTCCTTCTCAGTCTGGTGCAGTTTACCTTCTTACTGTGATGTATCAGACTACTCACTATACAGCTGCCTACTCGCTGCACACGAGCACAGCTAGGTCTGTTGCGCGTGCACTCAGTCAGTTCATTTCGGTTTTTGGGATTCCAAAGATCATCCAGTCGGATCAAGGTTCAAACTTTTCTTCCCATTTGTTTTCTCAAATCATGAAGCTGTTGCACATTAAACACAATAAAGCCTCTGCATACCATGCGCAGAGCCAGGGAGCTCTAGAGCGGTTCCATCAGACGCTGAAGTCCCTGTTGCGTGCTTACTGTGTTGAGATGGAGAGAGACTGGGAGGAAGGATTGCCCTGGTTATTGCTGGCTGCCAGAGAGGTCACGCAGGAAAGTACTGGGTTCAGTTCAAATGACTTGGTGTTTGGGCACAGGGTGCGTGGCCCACTGACTTTGATTTACAATCCGTGGAAGGAAGCAGACACTCCACACAATCTGATTGACTATGTTAATGGTTTCCGGCAATGACTGTATGTAGCCGGGGAGTTGGCAAAACAGAAGCTGTCATCAGCGCAGAGTAGGATGAAGAAAATGTTTGATCGGCATGCTGAACGCCGGTTGTTCAGTGTGGGGGACCGGGTTTTAGCGCTGCTACCTATAATTACTTCACCTTTGCAGGCTAAGTTCTCGGGTCCACATGAAGTAGTGAAGCAGGTATCAGAGCTTAACTATATCATCTCTACTCTGGAACGCAGAAGAAAGACTCAACTGTGCCATGTCAATCTGCTAAAACCCTTTTACTGTTGTGATTCTTCTAAGTCTTGTGATGCTGCTCCGTCTTCTTCGGGAGGCGCACGTCCGGTTTGCTCAGCAGGCAGAGTATCTGCTGTCCATGCCCCTCAGTCTGTGGCAGCTGAGGTGGAGGATGGGTTGCCATGTTTGGATCCCACTGTGTTGCAGGGCCGTCTGAAGCACTCAGAGTCCTTGTGTAATTTGAGTGTGTTGTTGGGTCATTTGTTGGAGTCGAAAACAGATGGATTTATCAGCGCTGATTGGCTCATATCCTTGTTTGTTCCGTGACATTCCCACGCAGACACGTTTGATAGAGCACGATATAGACGTAGGCGATGCTCAGCCAGTCAGACAGCGGTTTTATAGGGTAAACCCCGAAAAGCGTAAATATCTTGAATCTGAAATACAGTACATGTTGGAGCATGGCATTGCTGAGCCCTCATCGTCCAGCTGGGCTTCACCTTGTCTTTTGGTGCCCAAATCAGATAATACCCCCAGATTCTGTACTGATTTCTGTAAACTGAACGCCGTTACTAAACCTGATTGGTTTCCCCTGCCACACATGGAAGATTGTGTCAACCAAGAAATTAGTAAATGGCACCATTCAAATGATTCTTTACATAATATACGTGAAGAGTATATAGGGTTACAATCCGACATGCCAAATAGGAAACATGGTCTTGACAAATAGATGTGGCTCCTACAGACTCTGAATGTGTGAGTGAAATAGAGCAGAGGAAAACTCCAAGCATGAAGAACAAGACTGAGAGAATAATGTAGAGCTGAGCTGACCTGCAGAGGAAGAAACCAGCAGACAGACTGACAGCAGAGTCCAGCAGAGAGACGCAGATCTTCCAGCAGACATGTTCTCTGTCTGCTTCCGTTAAAGTCCGCCGGGAGTTTCAGAGAATATCAGAGAAGCAACGTTAGATCAGTAAATCCACAAGTTTCTGTTTCCACTTCGTGTGTGGAAAGTTGGTTCTGTTGCTGCAGAGTTTCTTGTAAATCGCGTGCGAGCTGCACACCGTGAATAGTAAAAGCATCATTTACTAGACTCTTTTTTTGGTCATACCAGATATCATCATATTACACATTATGACTTTTACTTGAGGATATGTCGCTCTAATCTCTGCATTAAGTTAGTAGATTAAATTTTATTTTATTTATATATATATATGTATATATATATATATATAGCCAAATATTTTTAACATCCAGACCGGCCAGCGTTACTATGCAAGAAGCGGCCAGCGTGCGCATTGGTTACAGGAGGGAACAGCTGATTGCCCTGCATAGAGCTGTGGTGTTCCCTCGGGACGGACATGAGATCCCCATGGAGATGCTTCGTAAGACCCGCCGTGGATGCAGAGCAGGAAAACAACATCGAGAAGAGAAGAGACGCTTCACTTCTCAGCGCTGTTCTCCCTCTGTTACCATGGGTAACGTCAGATTGCTGCCAAATAAGACGTTCGAACTGATTTATTTTATTACCTCAGCCGTCTTCCCTCCTCTGTTTGAGCAGCTTAAGTGAGAAGACAGGATTGCTGGAGGTCAAGATCAGAAACAAAACAAATATTATCTTATCACGATCGGCCATGTTTGTTGTTTATGTTCAACTTCTCCTGGAATGCTTTGAGGTCGAATCTAGTTCACTCCATAAATCTGACATCTCAGCTTTCTGGAATGCAGCAGAGTAGATTTACTGGAAGTTGAAGTAGTTCTCTTCAGGTTTTGTTCTTCTTTCACAGCTTTTTTTTTTTCAGATTAAAGTAGCAACAGTAACTCCAACATTAAAAAAGCAGTTTCCTGGTTCATGTCAGTCAGTCAGCAGTGATGTGCTGCTGCTGCTGCTGCTGCTGCTGCTGCTGCTGCTGCTCCACCTCCATGATGTCCTGTCTCTCAGTATATGTGGCAGCAGGTTGCTGGGTCCAACCTTGGACAGTCCTCAGGTCCTGCAGATGTAACCTCTGTGTCCCCTCAGAAGGCTGCTTATGTCTCTGAGACACTCTGATGGACATGATGTTGGAAAGCAAACATCTCCCTCTACTGGTCACATGGAGACACTGCAGGGATGGTGTCAGGTCAGACTGTTGGACACATTAGTTGATGGAAAACACTTAAGTGAGGCCTCATTGTTCACAAAGACTGAAGCAGTAAAGTGACCTTAGAGAAAAGATCAAGAGAAGATCTCAGTCCAGCTCTAATCATGTTCAAACTATGCTCATACATACATTTGATAGATTATTCCATCATGGACTTTTCATGTTTAGCTCCTTTTATTCCTTCATTAGTTGAAGAGTTTTCTAGGAGACATAAAGGCTCTGTGGTGTTTGGAGTCTGATTTGTTTGAACGTAGATTTACTTCAAGTTCTTTATCTGTGACTGAGTTTGAACCAATAGAAGAAAGAAGCCAGTCAGAGGAAGAGGGCGGGCTTTACTTGGTGTCACTGAGAAAAGATGAAAAAAGGTCAGACGAGTGAGAAGGACAATGAAGGAAACGTCTCTACAGCGTCTGCTCTGTAAGTCCACAATCTTTGACTGTTGATAACTGATGAAGGAGACATGAAAACTAGTCAGGATCAAGTCAGCATGAGGACGAGCTGCAGGTCTAAAGAGGAACTGGAATCATTTAAAGAGGAAACTGGTCAGAAAGGAACAGGTCAGCTTCAGTCAGTGATTCTATCAGTGGAACTGTCAAGTCAACACACACCTGTCTTTATGCTCTGAGCTACAAGTGGTGTGTTTGTTGAATATTCCTGCAGCACAGTCACTGTTCATAGTCAGGAGAACCATGAGGAAGCTTCAACTTCTGCTTTTAGATTCAAACTAGAGCGTTAAACTTCAAGACACAACATCAGAACAGAGTCAGTTCACTTCCATCAGAGTTCCAGCTGCAGCAGTAGAGCTGTGAACTGAACTGATAGATGGGTTTATCTGGAAATAACCAACATCTACCAAGGGGCAGAATATTACAGCCACCACTCACTACAGCCTGAATAATAAATAGAAAGGATAATTATGACCTCTATGATGAAAATGTAAAAGTTGAGATTATGGCAAAGCTGTTGTTTCTTATAAAATGATCAAAGCTTGTGTGAAATAGTTCCCACCTGTCTTCACCTACAGTGACTCTGAACTAACTCCAAATCCTTGGAGGATTATTCTGACATATTTTAGATGTCATGCTACTACTACCAGAGTCACAAAGACCTTACAACAAATTAACGTGATCTCAGTATTGAAAGCTATCGCTCAGGTGAGGTCTACAAAATATTTTCCAGCGTTAGATACACCATGAAATACAGTGAAGACAGTTATCAACAAGGGGAGAAGATATGGACACAACATGGACATTCCTCCAACATTGATGAAAACACATCTAAGGCTAAAGTTTGTAAAAGTTTTGATCCACTTCCCCAAAACCAAGTAGGAGGTGTTTTATCAGAACAAGACTGAACCTTATTCTGTTGAGGGTGGACCCAGTGTTATTCTCTGTTTCTGATTTTAATAATGTTTCTCTAAAGTGTGTTGCATTAGTTTTCAGTGTTATAGAAATCACTTTTAAAATAAAGCTACAAACGTATTATATAAAAGAATAAAAGCTTTGTCTCGTCATTAAAACCTTCTGTTCTAACAGAGATGTCTTTGATCCACTGTGTTCTTTCATGGTGTAAATATCAGATTATGGAAGAACCACTGTTGTGTTCTAATGTTTCATTTATTACTTCAAGTTATTTAGAGAGAACTGAAGCAGAAGTCAAAGCCTCCTCTGTCTCTGTCCTTCACATGGACACACAGCTGCTCTGTCTGAGTCTTTAACAGATGAAGACTTTCAGAATCCCAGCAGTTGACATAAAGTCTGTCTGGAGTTAGTGTTGAATGATTCTTTAACATCACTGAGTCCTCAGCAGTCAATCCATCAGAGATCTTAGAGGAACCAGAGATGAATGAAACTCTTCTTGATGATTTAGTTGAACTCAAACTAACCTGAGTGTCATTTCTCTTTAGTTCTGAGCTCTCTGCTGTTCAGCACAACAAACCAAGGTTAGTCAACGTCTTCATTCACTTTAAACCTGTTCAATCCTCATCATTATTACTCAGTAGAGTCAAAGCTTTCAGTCAACATCTCTCAGAGAAAAGACATTAAATCAATCATATTGTTTCATCTGAACCCTCCCAGCTAATCTGACTGTGAGTCCCAGCAGCTCTCAGGTCTTTAGAGGAGACTCTGTGTCTCTGAGCTGTGAGGAGGACGACAGCTCTGCTGGATGGACTCTGAGAAGAAACACCACCAAACGACAGAGGACTCAGTGTGAAGCTGACTGGGGAGAAGCAGCTGGTTCTTCCTGTACCATCAGTGGTGCTTCCACTAGGGACAGTGGAGTTTACTGGTGTGAGTCCAGAGAGGGAGCAACCAGTAACAGCATCAACCTCACTGTCTCTGGTAAGCTCAGACTGTGGAGTTAGTATTGATGAAGCTGTGTGGAAATGGATGAAATGCTGTAGTTTGTCTCTGTGTTGAGGTGGACCAGTGATCCTGCAGAGTCCTGTCCTCCCTGTGATGGAGGGAGATGACGTCACTCTGCTCTGTAAAACAGAGACCACTCCCTCCATCCTCTCAGCTGGTTTCTATAAAGATGGCTGCTTGATCAGGACTGAGTCTACAGGTCACATGACCATCCACCATGTTACCAGGTCTGATGAAGGCCTCTACAAGTGTCACATCAGGGGTCATGGAGAGTCTCCATCCAGCTGGATCACTGTCACAGGTGAGGAGGTCAGAGATGATTCTTCAGCAGCTTTCAACATTCACAATGAGACAATCAGTTCATTATTAGCTTTGCTTCATTCTAGGGAAACCCACCACCACACCTCCTCCTACATCCACACCTCCTCCTGGTTCCTCTCTTATCATCTGTGTGTCACGTTTTTCTCTCTATTCTCTGGTGTTTCTGGTTCTTCTGGTTCTTCTGGTGAGACGATGTGTTCGTAGGAAACCTGAAGGTGAGACACAGACTTCTGGATTTTAAAAATTCTTACAGAATATCCTCTACATTTATATTTGTGATTACTTTTTGTTTTGATGTTATGCGTGAATATAATTATTCAAAATGTTACAATTATACAATTCCAACAGTTTAATTTCCATTAAATTCTATTGTTGTTCCTTTTGGTTCATTTCAGCTGTTGGAGGAAACATCACGTCCAGTGACATCAAAATATCACGGAACAAGAAACAGCCAGTCAGAGCAGAGGTAGAGTTGTTATTATTCTGATTGTGTTTCCATGTCTTTGTGTCTCTGTGAGGACCATTGTCTGTCCTGAGGTTTAGACCTAATGAGAGTTAATCAGAGTCCTCAGTGTAAACACTGCTGCTCTGTCTCTGATCATTTACTTGTTCAGAACATCAGAATAAGTTTCTGTAAAACATGGACACGTTTGAGTCCATGAGGTTCATGAGGTCTGTTTCAGAAAGTGATGCTGTGTTAAGACTCCGATGGTTTCTAAGGAAATGATGGACATTTGATGATACAGACTTCAACCCTGAGGACATTTTTATAAGATTTATAATCAAATGTCATCTGATGCCTTAATCCAGTGCTTCTCAATTACACTACTCACAAACAATAAGTTAGGGATGAAAAACAGGTCTGTTTGGAGTGCTGCAAGGTGTAAATCCTTTTTGGTGCTCTTCGGTGCAGGGATTCCAGATATAGAAAAAGAAGAGAGATCCGAGGCACTCAAAAAAGATGCATATAAAAACTTTTATTAGACTACTTAAACATGCTTACGCGTTTCAGCCTAGCTGGCCTTCATCAGAGCAGTTCTAAAATGGCTGTGTGTTTGCCACTCTTTCTAAGCTGATCAATCAAGCAGGTCACATGACTAACAGAAATCACCTGCTTGATAAATCACATAACAATCCATGTTAAAAAAGAAGAAAATATTAAACAAGAAGTACAATTGGTATCAATACAAAACATTTCATAAAGCAACACTATTTATCAAAATACAGAAGCACTTTGTCATTTTTTATCATATAATTTAGAGCTAGACAACAGAAAGACTAATCTCCATCACATTTAATGTGGGCATAACCTGGGATGTTGAAATAACCTAGAGAAAAGGAGAGAAATCAAGTTCAAGATTCAGTCCTGGGTATGTTGTTGCTTTTAAAGTATAGATCCAAAACGATTCTCTTTGTAAAAGTTTTTTTAGAATATCCCCCCCTCTAATTGATTTTGCAATATGTTCTATTCCTAATATTTTTAGTGTGTCACTACTGCCATGGCCTGCCTGTTTGTAGTGCAAAGCCATAGGGTACCTGGGATTAGATGTTCTTATGGCGTATTTATGTTCAGCGAACCTTGTCTTGAGTTTTC
The DNA here is from genome assembly GCF_963514085.1 of Chelon labrosus. Taxonomy (NCBI): domain Eukaryota; kingdom Metazoa; phylum Chordata; class Actinopteri; order Mugiliformes; family Mugilidae; genus Chelon; species Chelon labrosus. The sequence goes on from NC_140337.1 coordinate 33,008,507, forward strand.
GTTTTGTTCTTCCTATATAGAAGCAGCCACATGGGCATTCAAGCCTATAAACAACATAAGTAGTATTACAGTTAATAAATGAATGTATCTTATACTCTTGACCTGTTGTAATGTCTAGAAAAGAGTTTGTCTTTATCATATTGCCACAATGGTTACAATTTCCACATTGGTGGTTACCTCTTCTAGTATCTAGCCATGTTTTTGTCTGTATCGGAGGGAGATGGCTCTTAACCAATTTGTCACTCAGAGTAGAAGCTCGTCTAAAGCTGATCGTAGGAGCGTCAGGAAATGCTTCCCTGAGAGAGACATCACTAGTCAGTATATCCCAGTATGTCCCAGTATTACTTCAAGTTATTTAGAGAGAACTGAAGCAGAAGTCAAAGCCTCCTCTGTCTCTGTCCTTCACATGGACACACAGCTGCTCTGTCTGAGTCTTTAACAGATGAAGACTTTCAGAATCCCAGCAGTTGACATAAAGTCTGTCTGGAGTTGGTGTTGAATGATTCTTTAACATCACTGAGTCCTCAGCAGTGGATCCATCAGAGATCTTAGAGGAACCAGAGATGAATGAAACTCTTCTTGATGATTTAGTTGAACTCAAACTAACCTGAGTGTCATTTCTCTTTAGTTCTGAGCTCTCTGCTGTTCAGCACAACAAACCAAGGTTAGTCAACGTCTTCATTCACTTTAAACCTGTTCAATCCTCATCATTATTACTCAGTAGAGTCAAAGCTTTCAGTCAACATCTCTCAGAGAAAAGACATTAAATCAATCATATTGTTTCATCTGAACCCTCCCAGCTAATCTGACTGTGAGTCCCAGCAGCTCTCAGGTCTTTAGAGGAGACTCTGTGTCTCTGAGCTGTGAGGAGGACGACAGCTCTGCTGGATGGACTCTGAGGAGAAACACCACCAAACGACAGAGGACTCAGTGTGAAGCTGACTGGGGAGAAGCAGCTGGTTCTTCCTGTACCATCAGTGGTGCTTCCACTAGGGACAGTGGAGTTTACTGGTGTGAGTCCAGAGAGGGAGCAACCAGTAACAGCATCAACCTCACTGTCTCTGGTAAGCTCAGACTGTGGAGTTAGTATTGATGAAGCTGTGTGGAAATGGATGAAATGCTGTAGTTTGTCTCTGTGTTGAGGTGGACCAGTGATCCTGCAGAGTCCTGTCCTCCCTGTGATGGAGGGAGATGACGTCACTCTGCTCTGTAAAACAGAGACCACTCCCTCCATCCTCTCAGCTGGTTTCTATAAAGATGGCTGCTTGATCAGGACTGAGTCTACAGGTCACATGACCATCCACCATGTTACCAGGTCTGATGAAGGCCTCTACAAGTGTCACATCAGGGGTCATGGAGAGTCTCCATCCAGCTGGATCACTGTCACAGGTGAGGAGGTCAGAGATGATTCTTCAGCAGCTTTCAACATTCACAATGAGACAATCAGTTCATTATTAGCTTTGCTTCATTCTAGGGAAACCCACCACCACACCTCCTCCTACATCCACACCTCCTCCTGGTTCCTCTCTTATCATCTGTGTGTCACGTTTTTCTCTCTATTCTCTGGTGTTTCTGGTTCTTCTGGTTCTTCTGGTGAGACGATGTGTTCGTAGGAAACCTGAAGGTGAGACACAGACTTCTGGATTTTAAAAATTCTTACAGAATATCCTCTACATTTATATTTGTGATTACTTTTTGTTTTGATGTTATGCGTGAATATAATTATTCAAAATGTTACAATTATACAATTCCAACAGTTTAATTTCCATTAAATTCTATTGTTGTTCCTTTTGGTTCATTTCAGCTGTTGGAGGAAACATCACGTCCAGTGACATCAAAATATCACGGAACAAGAAACAGCCAGTCAGAGCAGAGGTAGAGTTGTTATTATTCTGATTGTGTTTCCATGTCTTTGTGTCTCTGTGAGGACCATTGTCTGTCCTGAGGTTTAGACCTAATGAGAGTTAATCAGAGTCCTCAGTGTAAACACTGCTGCTCTGTCTCTGATCATTTACTTGTTCAGAACATCAGAATAAGTTTCTGTAAAACATGGACACGTTTGAGTCCATGAGGTTCATGAGGTCTGTTTCAGAAAGTGATGCTGTGTTAAGACTCCGATGGTTTCTAAGGAAATGATGGACATTTGATGATACAGACTTCAACCCTGAGGACATTTTTATAAGATTTATAATCAAATGTCATCTGATGCCTTAATCCAGTGCTTCTCAATTACACTACTCACAAACAATAAGTTAGGGATATTGTTATTTACATGAGTGCTTTTCCTATTTGGTCTGAATTTTAATGAAATAAGTAAAAGTTCCCTTTGATATTACTAATAATGAATGAGAAGAAACACCATTTTCATTAGTTTAATATTTATTACCCCAAAAATTTATACAATAACGAGGATAGCCCCAAATAACAAAAACTGACAATGTCAGTAGCGGGTGTTTCCACAGTTTGCCACAATGACAACTTGACAGCGACGTCTCATGCTCCTCACTAGCCCCACAAGTGCTACACGCAGTTCTGTCAGGTCACGTGGGGGTGGGGTACGATCATCCAGTCTCTGCTTCAGCTGGTCCCAGACGTGCTCTATGGGGTTCAGGTCAGGGGACATTGCTGGCCATACCATATGAGGCACTCTGACTTCCTGAAGTCAAGCTGTGACAATTCTGGCACGGTGTGGTGGAGCATTATCATCCATGAACAGAACGTTGGGGGTGTGCTGGTGGAATTTGGGGATGATGATGGGTTCTATGATGTCTCTGAGGTAAGAATGTGCAGTGACTGAGCCATCTACAATAACCAAATCTGTATTGCGCTGACTGGTGATGCCTGCCCAGAATGTTGCACCTCCTCCACCAAAGCGAACCCTGGGGACCATGTTGACCTGGGCGTATCGCTCACTGTGCCTTCTCCAGCAACGCTGACGACCATCATTTCTGTGCAAGGTGACCCAACACTCATCAGTGAACAGGACGATAGACCACTGCTGCATTGTCCAGGTCACATGACCTTGTGCCCACTGCAAACGTTCACGGCAGTGTCTTGGTGTCAGTAGAATCACCTGCAACGGTCGTCTGGCATTCAAGCTTAAGCGGTGGAGTCGGTTGCCGGTTGTCTGGAAACCCTAGTACCCCTCACATCTGGTAAACAGGCCTGCAGCTGTGTGGCAGTTGCATAACGATGTCTGAGTGCATAGGTCCTTAGGTACTGGTCATCGTTGTGGTCTGTCACTCGTGGGGCTCCACTCCTGCGTCTGTCACAAACTAGTAGTTCTGTGTCTTGATGCAAGTCTGCTGATGACACTTTGAGACACTCCAAGTTCACGAGCAACATCTGACTGCCTGCCACCGACCCGAAGGCGCGCTATGGCCAGGTGGCGCTGCTTGTCCGTTAAGTGACGTCGTGTGTTCATGGCTGTTTGAATGATGAACTTGGAATGACTTACTGATAATACCAGCTTGTTATACCCACAGAATGTTGAAATTGATGCCACATTGAAAAGGGTTGTCTTTTAGTATTTTTTGGTATTGGCCCCAATATGTAAGGCACACTGTCCACAGTGAGACCATTACGTGGAAAACACAAAATGAGGTGTGTCTATCACCCCAATACAACTGCCTCCCTATCCCAAAAGTCTCTGAAGTGAAACAAACACCATATGTATGACATCCACTGCGTATCTCACAATATCCCTAACTTATTGTGAATAGTGTATTTTCTGTCATTAATTTCTTTATATAATTGAAAAATCAATTCAGGCGTTAACAACAACAGCAACAAACCAACCAACTCTGCAAAGAAAACATTCAAATGAGCACCACTAAATAGGGATAGGATATCCGTGAACACACTCGATCCCACCAGGTCATTCGTTTGCCCGCTGAAGCACTTAAACGACTTCAAACGTCACTAGTCACGTGACCGACCCACGCCTCGGCACAGTGGTCTTGATATTAAAGAACCATCACATGATGAAACATTTTCATTCATCAATGTACAGATCATATGTGATGTATAAATGTAATTAACCAGCATTGTGGCTCGTGGAGGACAGCTGTCAAAGAGGACATTTTTGTCTCCACTCCAGTGAGTAGCGTCTCCAGTTCTCTTTCTGTGAAGTTCTTCTTTTTTCCGTCTTACTAATTCTTATGATTTCATTATCTGATCGTGCAGAGAGGGGAATCTCAGGTGCAGGGTACCGTATTTTCCAGACTATAAGGCGCACCTGAATATAAGCCGCACCAGCTAAATTTTGGGGAAACTACAGATTGTGCCATATACAGCTCTGGAAAAAATTAAGAGACCACTGCATTTTTTTTTTCTGAAAACAGCATCTCTACATGTATGACAGCCATTCCATTCCAGCGTCTGTTCAATTCCAACACAAGCACACCTCATTCTGCGTAATGAGGTACTGATTAGGTGATCACCAGAAACAAATCTTATTTAAGGAGGAAAAGTATAAAAACCACTGCTGTGTTCATCACTATCCTGTTGCAATAGGATCAGCTGGATGGCAAAAACAGTGCTATTAGTACCTCAAAGATAATTGGAATCAAATAAAATTGACCATGCCAAAAGAGTTGAAAAGAAAAGTTTGGAGTGAGGAAAAGAAAGGTTCAATTCTGGCTTTACTGGCAGAGGGATACAGTGAGCGTCAGGTTGCTTCCATCCTTAAAATTTCTAAGACGGCGGTTCATAAGAACAAGGTCAAGCAGCAGACACTGGGGACAACAAAGCTACAGAGTGGCAGGGGGTGGAAACTCTCCACTGACCGGGATGACCGTCAACTCATTCGAATGTCACTCAGAAACCATAGGATGACATCAAGTGACCTACAAAAAGAATGGCAAATGGCAGCTGGGGTGAAGTGCACAGCAAGAACGGTTTGAAACAGGCTCCTAGGGGCAGGGCTCAAGTCGTGTAAAGCTAGAAAAAAGCCCTTCATCAATGAGAAGCAAAGAGGAGTCAGGCTGAAGTTTGCAAAAGACCATAAGGATTGGACCGTCGAGGACTGGAGTAAGGTCATCTTCTCTGATGAGTCCAATTTTCAGCTTTGCCCAACACCTGGTCATCTAATGGTTAGACGGAGACCTGGAGAGGCCTACAAGCCACAGTGTCTTGCACCTACTGTGAAATTTGGCAGAGGATCGGTGATGATCTGGGGGTGCTTCAGCAAGGCTGGAATTGGGCAGATTCGTCTTTGCGAAGGACGCATGAATCAAGCCACATACAAAGTTATCTTGAAAGAAAACTTGCTTCCTTCTGCTCTGACAATGTTCCCCAACTCTGAGGATTGGTTTTTCCAGCAGGACAATGCTCCATGCCGCACAGCTAGGTCAATCAAGGTGTGGATGAAGGACCACCAGATCAAGACCCTGTCATAGCCAGCCCAATCTCCAGACCTGAACCCCATTGAAAACCTCTGGAATGTGATCAAGAGGAAGATGGATGGTCACAAGCCATCAAACAAAGCTGAGCTACTTGAATTCTTGCGCCAGGAGTGGAATAAAGTCACCCAAGAACAATGTGAAAGACTGGTGGAGAGCATGCCAAGACGCATGACAGCTGTGATTAAAAATCAGGGTTATTCCACCAAATATTGATTTCTGAACTCTTCCTAAGTTAAAACATTAGTATTGTGTTGTTTTAAAATGAATATGATCTTGTTTTCTTCGCATTATTTGAGGTCTGAAAACATTGCATCTTTTTTGTTATTTTGACCATTTGTCATTTTCTGCAAATAAATGCTCTAAATGACAATATTTTTATTTGGAATTTGGGAGAAATGTTGTCAGTAGTTTATAGAATGACACAAAAATGTTCATTTTACTCAAACACATACCTATAAGTAGTAAAATCAGAAAAACTGATAATTTTGCAGTGGTCTCTTAATTTTTTCCAGAGCTGTATAAGCCGCACCCGACTATAAGCTGCTGGTGTTTTAATGTTTAATTACCGTAAGGGTTTCTTCTACCACGGAAGGGATTGTCGGGACAGAAATGACTGTTTGGAAACGCAAAGCGTCCCATTTATTTACATTTGACAAACATAAATCTTTCGATCAATCAAACAATCAATCGATCAAACTTTCACATCTTTGACATTACAAACAGCATTCGTGCAGTACAGAAATAATACAACGGTGCGCTCCTAGCGCACTTCCTGCAGTCATAGTACCGTAGTAGTGCAGTATAACAAAAAACAAAGCTTACAACGCTTGACGAGGCAATAACGTTAAATGGCTAAATTTAATTTGTTTGTAAAAGTGCTTGCCTGTAACACGGCAGCAAAAGTGCAGTAACCCGGCTGCTCAACTAAATAACCAGCATCTTTTTCTAAAACAGCCAACACAGCAGTAAAGGTGCAGTAACACGGCCGTTTACTGTATCAAAATAACCAGCAAAAGCCTATACCAGAAAAGTCAGTTCTTAATCCTCGTGTCATTGTCTATGACATGATAGTGCGCCCCTGGTGACCGTTACGGTAAAAATCCATCCGCCGTTGTATAAGCCGCAGGGTACAAAGCAAGTGACAAAAGTAGCGGCTTATAGTCCGGAATCTAAGGTAAATTTAAATGTAATTTGCATATTTAAAGGGGGCGTGGACAGAGAGGGGTCAGGTACAACATGTGTGCTACACTGGGATGTACAAAGGAAATGTGCTTCTGTATCTGAGCTTGAGCCACCTTTTAGTAGGAAATCCACGCAAGTCTTTGTACATGAGGCCCCTGGAGGCTAGCTGTCATCATGCCGCCCAAAAAACACAAATCGGAGTACCAGAAAAAGAAAGAGCAGAAAAAAAGATATATGGCAAAACCAGGGGAAGCACCTGTTAACTGCTTTGTTTCCGAAAAGGTGAAACAAGTTTACTTGTTGTGTAACTGCATCCAGTTAATGTTAACGTTGTCGTAGTCCAGACAGCATCAGTTTGTCAGTTGCTGATGTTTGTATGCTAAAGTTTGCCAACCAGGCTGCATGCTGTTACAAGTAAAGACGATTATGGGCCGGCTAACGTTAGTTGTCAACATTAACCAGTTTCAGAAATCTTATCAGTGACTTTGCAACATAAAGACCTGTCAATGGACATTTACTGGGATGTGAATTACATCTTACATCTCGTGTAAGTCTTTAGCAAGGCTAAAGGCTAAAGGCTCTTTTTCTGCAAGCTGAAGAACAATTTTATTGAACAATGAGATAGTTTATCTGATTTGATTCTCTGTGTACAGTTGTTGGCTCCTGTTCAAGAATAAATGTTTTTAAATCAAAATGTGTCATGGACCAAAACATTGATGTAGCCTGATGTTTATAGGTGTTTGAGCACAAGTAGGCCAAATGCATCAATTCAGGTGGTGAATGAAAGAACCAGTCAACAATATAATCTGATCTGATTTTAGCTTAAAACACTATTTATGCTTGTTTAAACATCTGATGTATCTGACCAACTAAAGCTTCTGACTGATTTAAATGAAGATCAACCAGAGTCCAGCTGCTGTTGATGGACTTTAATGCAGGTCAGTGTGTGTTGGACTCAGTGTCACATTGTGATGAACTGATGTGTAGTTAGTGTTTAACTCTGAGCTCTGGTCCACACTCAGTAGTTGTTAGTAGGATCCATTCATCACTGGTTTGTTGTGAGGATGGAATTAGACTTTGTGAAACCATGAGAGAATAAAGAGACAGACTGATGAGAACAGAGATCCTCTGCTGGGAGTTTTCAGCCTCTCAAACTGTCTCTTGATCCAATTATTAATGTAGAACTTTAGAACTCTGCATGTAAAACCACAGCAGCAACTTCCTCCTGCTGACTGCACTGAACTGTAGTCTGATCAGATGGTGTTATAGTGGCACTTCTCAGTATAGTGTGGTCTCCTTTGGCTGCTCTTAGTGTGTACATTGTGTGAGTTTTGTGTCTTGTTGTGAGATGTGTCAGCTTCTACAAATAGCAGCAAACTGTTTGTGGTCGTCCACTTCTCTGTTTCTCAAACATTTCCACCAGAGGTGTTAAGAAGAGAAACAAACTGTAAAAAGCTGCTGCTGTAAATATGCTGACAGTAATGATGCAGTTTAATAAAGAAAGAGGAACAAATGAACACAATCAGAGTTTAGAGCTAAGAATTTGTTGGTGATTAGACTCTGATGATGAGAATCAACTTCTCAGAGCAATGTCCCAAATGGAGGAAGGAGTCTAGACGTCAGTGGTGGAGCAGAGTTAATAGATCAAATCAAATCAAATCAAATTTTATTTGTATGGCACTTTTCATACTAAAAGCAATACAAAGTGCCTCACAGAGGCTAAAATCAGCAAAGACAAAACACAGGTTAAAAACACTAAGAACAAAACCCAACCCTCCCACCCCGTAAAAACACAGAGATACACAGAGACACACACCCACCCACACACACATACACACACCCCCCACCCCCCCACCCCCCACGTAGAAACACACGCACACGCACACACACAAAGGCTCACACTCACTGTACACGTTAGAGAGAGACATGGCTGGCACTGAGACCTGGAGCGAGGAAAAAGCCACCTTTGGGGGCCGACCGCATCGAGAGGGCCTCCAGCCCACGACTGTAGGCAATGCCGCCGTAGAGAGACAGCCCCGACCCGGGTAGACAGGAGGCCCTACACCAAGGTGCAGAGCCCCCCAGCCACCAGGGCCAGAGCCACCCACAGGACAGCACCCCCGTCAGTAGACCAGAGCAGCTCCCAGTGCGGTAGGCCCCCCCCCATGAGGAGACACTGGAGCTAAAAACTGAGGGACTAAAACTGTAAGACAGAATAAAAATGACCAATATAGATAAAATGCCTTCAGCTTGTACAATTAGGACATGTAGTTAAAACATATTATTAAAGTAAAAGAAAATAAATAAATAAATAAATAAATAAAATAAAAAAATAAAAAATAAATAAATAAATGATAAAAAGTCTGAGAAGAACTGCTAAGAACTAAAACTGCTAAAATCTGAGGGCCGAAAACTAAAACTTTAAAATGGGGTAAAAATGAAAAGTATAGATAAAATGCTTTCAACTTGTACATGAAGACATGTAGTTAAAGCATATCAAGAATCTGATTAAAAGGTAGGGTAATAAAAGAAGTCAGTTAAAAGCTTGGTTGAAAAGGTGGGTCTTGAGCCTCTTTTTAAAAACATCAACAGTCTCTGCGGCCCTGAGGTTCTCCGGCAGGCTGTTCCACAATCGGGGACCATAATAACTAAAAGCCGCCTCCCCGTGTGTTTTCGATCTAACTTTTGGTATGGTTAAAAGGCCAGTACCAGACGACCTCAGGGTCCGCGAGGGTTGATATGGTAAAAGTAAGTCAGATAAATAAGGAGGCCCAAGACTGTTAAGACACTTAAAAACAAGTAAGAGAACCTTAAAATCAATCCTGAAGCGCACGGGAAGCCAATGCAGCGATTTTAAAACCGGTGTAATGTGCTCCCGCCCTCTGGTCCTCGTCAGCACTCGTGCGGCTGAGTTCTGAAGTAGCTGAAGATTAAAGATACTTTTTTTGGGAAGACCAGAGAGCAGGGCATTACAATAATCTAAACGACAAGAGATAAAAGCATGCATCAGTACCTCCGTGCTGGCCTGAGAGAGAAATGGACGGACTCTGGCTATATTCTTAAGATGGTAAAAACCAATCTTTGTTATGTTTTTGATATGTGGGATAAAACTAAGATCAGAGTCAAAAATCACGCCCAGGTTTGTTACAGTTTGTGATGGTTTAAAATCTTGTAATTTTGTTAAAAGTTTCTCTCTCTGGCCTTCAGGACCAATGACTAAAACCTCTGTTTTGTCCTGGTTGAGCTGCAGGAAATTGGCTGCCATCCATGACTTGATGTCTGAAATGCAGTTAAAAAGGGCATCAATAGGCCCTGTGTCATCAGGAGTCACGGCCATGTACAGTTGTGTATCGTCAGCATAACTATGAAAGCTGATGCCGTGCCTCCTGATGACATCCCCAAGGGGAATCATGTAAAGATTAAAAAGGACTGGACCTAAAATTGACCCCTGGGGAACCCCACACTTGATCTCATGGGTTCCTGAGGAACATGTATCCATACTCACGAAAAAGTGGCGATCTGTGAGGTAAGAGACGAACCAGTTGAAAACAGTACCTGAGAGGCCGACCAGGTTCTTCAGTCTGTTTAATAAAATGTGATGGTCTACTGTATCAAAGGCGGAATCTCTGGAAAGATCTCAGATGAATCTGAAGGAAAGAGTTTGGTTCCTGAATCTTCCTGGTCTCTGTTTCTAGTCCCAGTAATATTGACCAATCATGTTTGAGCAGGCTTTGGTTCCATGCAGGTAAACAGATGATACCTGATGTGTTCCCAGACACCAGATCACTGGTGGAAACTACAGCTGAGACTCTCTGGACATCCAGAAGGATGAGGTGGTGATGGAGAGGATTCAAACATATTTAATGAACAGAGAGACAGAAAGATCATTGGACAGTTTAGAGATGATGAGACTGATTTTAACAGCGTGAGACAAAGAAGATAGAGAAGCAGGAACAGCACACATTCAATAAAGTCCCAACACCAGGAACACATCATCCTGCTAAGCTAAGCTAAGCTAAAGCTAAACAGGGTACATTATGACTCATAGTTCAGACATGTGAAGTAGATAGATCTATTGTCTATCACATAGAAAGAGAACAAGTGTTAATGTGATTAATTCATTTACAGAGATCTGAGTAACAGAGAGAATGATGTCAGGATGTTCAACCTGGTCTTAGTTTGACCTAAAACAGATTTGAGTCTTGTCTTCACATGATGCCTAAAGATACAACTCTGTTACCAAATATTCTTCTTTACAATTAAACATTATCTTTTGTGTCTGATCAGATGAAAACAGTTTGATCAGATGACATTAAACATGAATCATCCTGTGCTGTGGAGACTGAAGTCACTTTCATAGCAGCAGGATTTCATTCAATGTGGAACAAATGTGAACCAATCTATATGTGTTCCATCCACTACTGTTCTGTGAATATTCAGAGTGGCTTTGATGAGATGCTGATGGCATTAAAGTGCTGATGTGGTTTAATGAGCTGAACAGTGAAGCTAACATGGCAGTGGGTTGATGTGTAATACCACTGATGGACACTGGGGGCAGCCTTCATTAGACTCCTGGAGTCTTTTCCAGCAGTCAGGGCTCAGAGAGAGTTCCAGTGTGTTGTGCCTGACCTTGGCTTCACTGACATGGTGTTTTGTAGGGAGTGCATTGAGTGTAAGGGGTTCAGAGGTCGCCACTCCTCTCTGTCTGTATCTCTAGGAGGAGTTCTGACATATTTCCATTGTCTAAGTTTGTCTAAGGCTGCACCACCTTCATAAGTGATTATTATTAATTATTCAAAATAAAAAGCTTCTCATTGTTTCCAGTGAGGTAAAACCCAAAGACACTCAGTTTACTGTCTTATATAACAGCATTAAATCTGCACATGTCAGACAATACTTGTCATTTATTTGACTTTGATTGTTCACCTGATCAATGACTTCATGTTTTCAGCTCAGTGGCTTCCAGGTTGTGTCTTGATGTTTGTCTTCTTGTCATTTTCTTGGACAGTTCAAAACACAACTAAAGTGCAGAGAGTGTCTTTGTGGAAGCATCAGGATTGTAACTGTGTGTTTTACAGATGATCCAGTTCAGACTAACTTAACCAGACTGGATCTGAGGCCTCTTTTGAATTTGTGTTAGAAAACCTGGAATCCTACAACTGTGTCTCATTTTGTTTTCTCTGTGTGTCTGTGTTCAGAGTTTTCACCAGAGTCAACAGTCGTCTACTCTTTAGTCCACCGGTCCAACCGCTGATGTCCAGCTGCTGGACTCTGACTGGTCCCCTCAGCCCCTCAGACCACAGGACAGCTCTGAAGAACATGTTCATTTGTATACAGCTTCAGAATAATAATATAATAGCAATTACAACATGTACTGCAGTAATATATATTTTAGTTTTCACCATCAATATATTTCTGTTTATTTCTAATGATAACATCCAGTTCTTTTATATCTCCAGTAATGTACTAACTCAATGACTCTGCTCTCGTCACCATAGCAACGGTCTGGTTTCTCTGCAGGATCAATAAACGTTGGTCTCATTTGTTGTTTTGTTCTCGTGTGGTTCTGTGGTTTTCATCAAGATATCAGGTGGAATATTTGACTTGTTCTGTTCTGGTCATGACTGACAGATACACACCTCTCTGTAGTGTAGAAAACATCTAAAATGTAGTCTGATCAGATGGTGTGATAGTGGCACTTCTCAGTATAGTGTGGTCTCCTTTGGCTGCTCTTAGTGTGTACATTGTGTGAGTTTTGTGTCTTGTTGTGAGATGTGTCAGCTTTTACAAATAGCAGCAAACTGTTTGTGGTCGTCCACTTCTCTGTTTCTCAAACATTTCCACCAGAGGTGTTAAGAAGAGAAAAAAACTGTAAAAAGCTGCTGCTGTAAATATGCTGACAGTAATGATGCAGTTTAATAAAGAAAGAGGAACAAATGAACACAAGAAGAGTTTAGAGCTAAGAATTTGTTGGTGATTAGACTCTGATGATGAGAATCAACTTCTCAGAGCAATGTCCCAAATGGAGGAAGGAGTCTAGACGTCAGTGCTGGACTCTGACTGGTCCCCTCAGCCCAGGGGCCATTTTATGGCTGTGAGAATATGATCCAACAGTAGTGTTGTTTTTAAAGAACTAAAAACGCAGAGAATTTGTATGGATTAGAGATAAAAAGAATAAAGTAAATTCGGTTCACGGTTTGAAGGCCGGAGGGGTCAGATCAGCCCCCCAAAAGAAGCCCAAACAGGAGCCCCAGCCTAGGAGTTCGGGTTATAGTTCCCTCACTTGAGGATCCAAGCGTAAAAGAGACAGCTCCAGAGAGAGTTCAGGTTATAAATCCTTCTCTTGGGGACGGTGTAAAAGCTGCAACTCTGAAAGCCTGTAGACAGAGGGGGTTTAAAGGTCCCTCAGTCAAACGTTTAGACTCCTAAGAGTCTGGAAGTTTGGTTGTAAAAGCTGTACTCTGTGGCCACGAGGTGGGTTTAAAGGTCCCTCGTCTAAGTACTTAGGCTTAATTAGCCTGGGTGTCTGGGTGTAAAAGAGCCCCTCTGTGTTGAAAAAGATAAAGTGAGCAGTAGGGACAGAAATAAAGAAGTTTATGGAAAACAGGGAAAGATAAAAGAAGTCACAGGGATAGTAAAATAAGTATATCACTGTTGTTGTGTGAGATCCAGAGAGCACGCTGAAGCAGCGGGTGGACGGAAACCTAACGGTGCTAACACAAGTTGACTGTCTGTTGAAGTAGGCTGCTCAAAGGGTCTGAAGAAGTTCTGGTGTCAGGACTGAATCCTTACGTGATCGGTCTTTGGAGCTGAGTACTTTGGACATAGCGTGCTGCATTTCTCAGCTGACCAGATCATGTGGATGAGAACACAGGACGTGTGAGTCAGAACCATTAGAACCATTAGAACCATTAGAACCAGGGTTGTTAGTAGCCTATTTAAAAGGAGGGAGAGATAGAATAAAACGATCCTTCCTGGAGAAAAGAGGGAACTAAAAGACTTTGAAACATGGTGCAAAGATGTAACTACAGATGGATTGTTCAGTGACCTAGGGGGCCCCCCACTGACTGCTGTGCACTGGAAATATTATGTCAGAACTCTACAGAATAAATTGACCCAGTTGACAACTGAAATTGAAAAAGCAGAAAGGTTATCGAAGGGAAAGAAAGAAAAGGAAAAAGAAAAGACTGAAGATCATATGAAACATACACATCTGCATTTTAGCAGCTGCTTTTCTAGCCACACCAGAGCTCCAGTACAAACGGTCCAGATGGAAGAAAAAGAGAAGAACAAGCCTGATGTAAGTGAGACTACCACAGCAACAACTAGTGAGTCATTATGTCCTGCACCAACCTCATACACAACACTGACAGCATTAGCTAGCGCACCGAAACATGAGCAGTTGTATGTGGAGGCCAGAACCATGATGGAGGGAGCAGGACAGGAGAGTCATAACAACCAATACAGCCCAAATAATCCGTTTGTGCAGATGCCACAGGTAAATGTAACCAAAGGTATGTTTACATGTGAACTAAACACTGCGAAGAGGCTGCTGAACAAGTTCTAAAAGAGGAAAAGAGAGAGGAGGAGGTGACAGAAATAAAGAACATGTTAAGTGAACTAAAAGAGGGAATGACCAAGTTAACTGTCAGAACCAGCCAGGGAGAGGCAGGGTCACAGTATGGAGAGGTAAAAGGAAGAGAGGCAGCATGGATGTGGGATAGAACAGATGAAATGGAGAGGGGAAGAGAACAGACAATGAAAGAAAAGGCAATGAGAGAACAGGAAATGGGGGAGGAGAGGAGAAAGACAGAAAGGGAACGCACCACTAAAAGATGGGAGGAGACACTGAAATTAATTGAGGATCAAACTTAAAAGGAATTTAAGGCCCTAAAGGAAGTGGAGAGGGAACTTCAGGACAGTTTTGGAGTAACACACCCTAAATACACCAGTACTGGTAAAAAGACTTGTGACTTAGCTACTATTTCCGATGATTCAAGCTCTGATCCCGACAGCGATATAGGCCAAACTGAAACCCAAAACCATGGACTGTACCCACTCAAGATAGTTCGAAATACTGCGACAGTTCATAGCAAAGGGGGTGCTACACATCACCATGACCTGAGACTAGTGTTGTAGTCAAGACCACCTAACCCGAGACCGAATCAAGACCAAGACTGAACTGAATAAAGAGAAGCATTCGTCTATTTGTCCTATTGAAAAATAAATTTATTTCAAACTGTTGGTAAGGCCAACTGGCCAGTCTTCAAACACACTTCACCCTCGCCCCCGTCAAAAAACAAAACAAAAAGAAAATCTCACTCCAAGCTAAATTCATAACTTGAGAGCCCTGGATATAACCAAGTTTTTCAGATGGTTATACACACACATAGGCCTATACATTGGTTGAACAATTTCAATTATCTTTATGTTATTGCTTTATATTAGGGATGCACCGAAATGAAAATTCTTGGCCGAAAACTGAAAACACCGAAAGAAATTATTATCCCAACGAAATCCCACATCTTCTACGACAGAGAACCGCTAATCATCTAAGGCAGGGATTCCCAAAGTGTGGTGGGGCTGCACGAACTGCCTCTAGGGGGTGCGCGAGATGAAAAATGTAATGGCGGAGAAGAAGTTATCTTGGTCTTGGTCTCGAGGAAGTGACTAAAACTAATGAAAAGTACTCGAGTACTACAACACTGCTTGAGACCAAGAAAAAATAAACAAAAACCGGGTATGTTTCCTTTGGTAGAAATTAGGACTAGGACGGGACAAATAAGAGAGACACGATACTGTCCATTATCTTATGCAGACCAATCCCTGTTGAAAACTACACCGCCAGACCCTAAAGAGGGAGGCAATAATCAGGTCCGACAATTTAGTGCCTTTAGTGGATAAGTGCTATCTATGGGGGATGTAAGAGCGTGTTTAGCGGCCCATTTGGAACCACATGAATTAGCCCGTCTGGAGACCGCCGCTGGGGCCACATAGATCCCCGCGGCCGAGCCTCTCAAAGGCTGGGCCCCTGATGTTTGGGCAGCTCTAAGGAGCCAATACCCAGTAAAAAACGACTCCAATCTAATGAATGACACTAATCGTAAAGTTGGGGAAACAGGAAAGGAGTACACAAATCACCTGTGAAAACTGTGGGAAGGACACATGGGATCCAGCCCTCTAACTGAGCCATTACAGAGATTGTTTAAACAAGCCATGATAAGGGGACAAACAGGCAGTAGCTGGAGAAAGTATGCCCTTAGACGTGTGGATGGCCACTCTGGTTCATCACTTAGAGAAGATGAGAGTAAAAAGAAGAGTGAGAGGGAGCTTGAAAAACTTAATGTACAACTATTGAAAGAACAATTAAAAGAACTAAGGGATAAAGTTAATGAGAAAAAGAAAGAAACCAAAGTGTCTAAAACCCAAATTGCTGCTGTGTCTACAGCTCCATCTAGTGGTCCAACTCTGATACCCCTACCACACCAGATGGGATCAACCGAGGAAGAGATGATACCCATACACCAAATGTACCAACAATACCCTTCCGGAGGCCAGTATAGGGGAAGAGGCAGAGGGTTCCAGTTGGGAACACAGGGATGTATGCCAGCCTGAGTCCGGGTCAGAGGGGGGAACCAGGGCCTTTTCAATGCTGTGACTGTGAGGACACAGGACACATTTCTCGATTTTGCCCACATAGATAAGCACCCCATGGAGCCTCAGGTGTAAAACAGGCGTTGCCACCACCACACCAGTACCCAAATAATCCAGGCCAGGGTGGCAATCCACCCCACATGGCCCCTAACTCGAATCAGATGCCACAGTACTAGGGGTCCCGGGGTCCCATCCTAGGAGAGGTGCAGGTAGAGGCATTCCCAGCGCCAGTGTTAGATGTTACGATCGGTGGTAGGCTTTATCCGTTTATGGCAGACACAGGAGCTAGGTATAGTACTCTAAATGCTGATCTCCATAACTCTCCTAAATACACCGAAGTGATTTTCCGGAGAAAAACAAAAATGCTATTTCACCTGCCCATTAAAATGTGAGTTACATTTAGGCAGTGAAACATTCACATTCATCCATGAGTTTTAATACAGCAGCAATGCCCAGTGAATCTGTTTGCTTGAGATTTGATTGCAGAAATGGGAGCTACAGTCGTCTGTTCTCACCACTCTACTACACTACTCTACACCACTACTGATTGTAAATTATAAGAACACGTGCAGGACTATACCTGCTTAGTCCTGTTAAGGGTCGCGGGGGTCTGCTGGAGCCTATCTCAGCTGTCATCGGGCGGACAGGTCGCCAGTCCATCACAGGGCTAACACAGAGACACACTCACACGCACACCTACGTCCAATTTAGAATCACCAGTTAAACTAATGATCGCTGTGAGGCATCAGTGCTAACCACCTCGCCACTGTGCCGCCCCACATGCAGACATAGATACTCAAACGCTCCAAACTGCTCCTACAGAACAAAGTAATGCCTCAGTGCTTAAAGTTCACTTTAAGTCAACAAAGAACCAGCAGAATGCAGGAAATATTGCTCCAGCCAAATGTGCATTATGTCAGCTCAGACAATATCATGACCGCTCCTATAACCAGTGAAGTACCTCATGAGTGTGAAGCCCTAGTCAGAGAGGAGATGGACACTTTTCCCAACATAGTTACTGAAGCCACAGATAACAATCTGGTTACAGACGGCCACAGTCACGCGGTGCCTGGAGGATGAATAATAGCCTCCTACGCTGTAGTCAGCAGACAGGCCTCATGGCTGAAACCTCAACCTGTGAACTGAGAGAAGGGAAGGAGGTTAACATCTACATTGACTCTGCTTATGCTGTAAAAGCCATACACGTAGAATTAAAAAAACAATGCTGTAGATATTGTTGTTGATACTTTTACTTGATGGGTGGAAGCAAAAACCCACCAAAACTGAAACAGCTCAAGAAGTCATTAATTGGTTGATTTATGACTTGATACCTCGCTATGGTGTCCCTGAATGTATTCGTTCTGATAACGGGACACATTTTACAGCGAAGTCCTTGAAAGAAGAACGCTTTGGGTCTGCCTACCACCCTGCATCACAGGGCCTGGTAGAGAGAGCTAATCAGTCAATTAAACAATAACTGGCTAAAATATGTGATGAAACAAAAATGAAATGGACAGAGGCCCTGCCTATGGTCCTGTTCTCACTGGGATCCAGCCCAAGCGTTACCATAGGACTCTCGCCACATGAGCTGCTGACAGGAAGAAAAATGCCCTGTCCATTCACAAACAACCTGCACAGTGGAGAAACCCCTGACCTGGCCAGTCAGGACAAAGAAACAGCCGACTATGTGAAACAGTTGCTGGACGCTGTGAAAGATTTGTCTCCCTATATACAGGAAATCCTGATCAAGGAGCCCAGAGAGTCTGGCTGGATGAGGAGCAGACTAAGGTGAGTAGATACTGGTAGAAAACACACTGTAGAAGAGGAGAGCCATCCACAGAAAGAAACCTTAGAGAAATCAGAAAGCACCTAAGAGATATAGGTGAAGAAACAGAGGAAGAATAAAATGTTGACCTTTGGCTGGTGGTCTACACTGGCCTGTCTGGCAGTGGTAGGCCTGATAGTCGTTACTATGGCTGGATGGGATAGAAAAGTTCCAAAGTCAGACAGCTGACATGATACCTAGCAATGTCAATGTTCCTTCTACAGAGACTACAACAACAGGGACCTTCTGGATACCCCGCCCAAGTAAAAAGGACAAGTAGGAGAGAGGCCTCTCCTCCAAATGACAAATGTTTGACACACATGGTCACACATACATGGTCAACTATCTGCCACCTCACTGACAACATATCAGAACAGACTTCCATTAGATATGATACTGGCTGACAGAGGAGGTGTCTGTAGCATGTTTGGAGAAATGTGCTGTACGTTCATCCCCAATAACACCTGTGGCCCCTGACGGATCTCTGAATAAAACCCTGAGAGGTTTAAGAGCTCTGTCAAATGAGCTAAGAGAACAGGGTCCAGGGTCTCTGATCCCAGTCTTACTGTCACTAGTAAGCTCAGACTGTGGAGTTAGTATTGCTGACCATCCACCATGTTACCAGGTCTGATGAAGGCCTCTACAAGTGTCACATCATCAGTCATGGAGCGTCTCCATCCAGCTGGATCACTGTCACAGGTGAGGAGCTTCACTTTGATTTCAACATGTATCTCATCCACATGTTCACCTGACCAGGTGAGATTCTTTCTGTCTGTAAACCTCCCTCATCCTCACTCCACCATGCGTACAGTCTGGTCTGCCACCTGGTGGTGTTCTGTCTGTACTACACCTCCACTCTCCTCATGGTGTCTTTATAATGACACAGACCACACACTCTAAATCACTCGCCTCACAAACACTCATCTGAACCAGATCTCTGACTGCAGTAAAAGGCCTGCTCGTCTCCATGGTGACACAGGCTAATCAGGTATTAGATGAAGTCAATGTCAATTTATTTATAAAGCACATTTGACCAAAATGATGTACAGGTATGTTACAGTAAACAAAACATATAAACACACAGTCAACACAAAGACTAAAAAGAAGTAAAAAAATAGAAATACACAATAAAAGGCAAAATTAAAAGAGTAGCATTCAAACTGAATTAAATGCAAAAGAATTAAAATTAGTTTTAAGTACATTCTCTTGATTTTCTGTTGTTGTGGTGTTTTGAATTATTACACTGCTGACAGCTGTATAGTCTCTCTTCAATTGATGAGTTGTTTGGAAATTGTTCTCAGACTAATGACAGCTGTATGGTCTCTTTGGCAGATTTTATATTGAATAGGCTTTTTGACACTATTCTCTCACTGATGGCTGCTTTACAGTCTCTCCATATTTTCTGTTGTTATGTCACTTTGAAATCTTACACTGTTGACAGCTGTGTTATGACTGCCATCACTGTGTATATGGGTTATAATAATAATAATACATTTTATTTATAAGCGCCTTTCAAGACTCGCAAGGTCACTGTACAAAACATAAAGACACAAAACAAGACAGAATAAACAAATGGAACAGTGCAGTCAAGGTGGATAGGCTATCTGGAACAGGTGGGTTTTGAGTCTGGATTTAAAGAGAGGGAAGGAGTCAATGTTTCTGATGTCCGGTGGGAGTGAGTTCCAGAGTTGGGGAGCAGAGCAGCTGAAGGCTCTGCTCCCCATGGTACTGAGGCGAGCCGAGGGGACAGAGAGGTGGATAGAGGAGGAGGATCTGAGGGAGCGGGAGGGGGTGACAATATGGAGGAGATCCGAGAGATAAGGAGGGGCGAGGTTATGGATGGCCTTGAAGGTGTGGAGAAGGATCTTGAAGTTGATGCGGGATTTGACTGGGAGCCAGTGGAGATGCTGAAGCACAGGGGTAATGTGGTGAAATGAGGGG
The DNA here is from genome assembly GCF_963514085.1 of Chelon labrosus. NCBI lineage: Eukaryota > Metazoa > Chordata > Actinopteri > Mugiliformes > Mugilidae > Chelon > Chelon labrosus. The sequence goes on from NC_140337.1 coordinate 33,028,514, forward strand.
GTTTTGGTGATGATGCGAGCGGCTGAGTTCTGGACCATTTGGAGCTTATGGAGGGATTTGTGGGGGAGGCCGAAAAGGAGAGAGTTGCAGTAGTCGAGGCGGGAGGTGACAAGGCTGTGAACAAGGATGGAAGTGGTATGGGGGCTGAGGGAGGGGTGGAGCCGATTTATATTGCGTAGGTGGAAATATGCAGACCGGGTAACGTTATTGATGTGAGATTGAAATGACAGTGAGCTGTCGAGGATGACACCCAGACTCTTGGGGGGAGGGGGAAATTAAGGAACTGTCGATTGTGAGGGAAAAACTGTCAGCTTTGGAAAGTGTGGATTTGGTGCCTATGAGGAGGAGTTCTGTTTTATCACTGTTTAGTTTTAGAAAGTTTGAGGTGAACCAGGATTTTATTTCAGATAAACAGGTGATGAGGGAGGAGGGAGGGAGGGTGCAAGTTGGTTTAGTGGATAGGTAGAGCTGGGTGTCATCCGCGAAGCAGTGGAAGTGAATATTGAATTTGCAGAAGATATTGCCAAGGGGGAGGAGGTAGGTGATGAAGAGGAGGGGCCCCAGGACAGAGCCCTGGGGCACACCTGAAGTAACAGGAGAGGGCTGGGATCTGAAGGACTTGAGAGGTTGTTGTGTTGCCATTCTGTTTTTGTTATGTGTGGTAGGTAGGTAGGTAGTTATGTGTTGTACGCTTTAGTCAGATATGTGTATCTATGACAGATGTATGTTTATCTTGCTGTTCTGTTCTCTTCTCTCTTTGCTGTTCTCTTCTCTCTTTCTTCTGTCTGTACCCGGCTGGCCTTAGGCAGATGGGTCCCTCCATATGAGCTGGGTTCTGCTCGAGGTTTCTTCCTGTTAAAAGGGAGTTTTTCCTGCCACCGTCGCCTTCAGGCTGCTCTGGGGGTTTCAGGCCGGGTTTTTGTAAAGCGTCTTGAGACGATTTGTATTGTTATTGACGCTCTATAAATAAAACTGAATTGAATTGAATTGAATTGAATAGGAGTGTGCCATGCCAAGGAGGTGATTGATGGGTAGGTCCCGGTCCTGGCTCCTGATTGGCTGCAGCACAGAGCTCCCTGCATATATAAGAGGCCAAGGTGGTGGACCGGAGCTGGCAGCAAGCAAATTCTCACCTCCTTCCCCTCCCAACTGGCCATAGCTTTTTCTCGTTTGTTTGTTATTGGTTCTGTTAGTTTCCTTTAAATAGTAGGGGTGGACTGCCAGTTTTGTTACCTTCTTTTCTCCTGTTTATTTAGTTAGGGAGGTAAGTGTTTTGTCCTTTGTGTTTGTTAGATTAGCTGATTTCTTTCTAGGTAGGGTTGTTTTGTTTGTTATTTTGGCCTTAGTCCTTGAAGATACCACCCACTCACTGTAAATTAGTTTCATTCTTTTTTTTCTTATTTTACTTTTTATTATTTTTATATTTTTACATGAGCGAGTTCTCCTACACATCACTGAATCATAACAAAATAAAATGACCTGTGACAGTGTGAGCTCCACCTATACATATACAGTCACTATACAGTTGATGTGCAGTAATTAACAGTAATTATTAGTTCATTTACAGGTTTTTGTTTCCTGATTTGTATTATGGTTCCCAAATGTCTGTGTAAATGTCTATCTTGCCATTTATTTTATATGCTAATTGTTCATATGAGGCTGTCCATACAAAACTTTCGGAGCATAGATTTTAATGTCTGGTGAAACCGTTCCAGGGCACCCTGACTCTCCGGGTGGTAGGCACTAGAAACCTGGGCCCGTATTCCTAAAGATTCTAAGAATCCTCTCAAAGAGCTCCTATCTTAGCCTAAAAATTCCTAGCTAGGAGTCTTAGCTTAGGAGTGATTCCAGAAAATTCTTAGAGAACTCTTAGCAAGGAATGGACAGAAACTCTTATCTTAGTGAGGAGGTGTGGTTGACCCCGTTGCTAGGTATGAGTCATCATTTCAAGAGGTGTGATTGGTTGATCCTAAAAGCTAGATAAAAATGCACTTTTGGTGATAATTGGCCTAGAATGGACGTCAAATCAATAGACTTAATAACAGAATCTAATCTCTATGAAGACTGTATAATTATAAATAATACTTTACATAAAAATAAATAAATAGTACGCTATACTTTAAAAAGTATCCTATAAAATGACTAATTAAACTCAGGCCACTACCACAGTATTCACATGCTGATGGTTCTATTTATTTGCTTTCATTCATTTACCACACTGGTAACGTTTTGCACTTCACCTATTTGGTATTAACAAGAGTAAAATGGCTCAGCTTTCATCAATTTCTGTGATTGCTAACCGGCCTAGAAGAAGCAGTGTTGGTTAATGTTCAAATCTTCCAAAAACCGAACAGAAATGGAGAAGAAATGAAGTAGGAAATCCAACTGGACAGAGGAACAGTGTTTGCTTCTGGATCAACTGGTCAATGAGAATAAAAGTGTTTAAGACGTAGATTTGGCCCCAAGTCATCACTGCTGCATTGCTGCATTTTTGCATTTATCCTGTTGCTAAATACTTCACTACACGTGTTGTGATGACTTTATTTCCAATGATACAGTAGTCCCTCGCTATAACGCGGTTCACCTTTCACGGCCTCGCAGATTTTTTTAGTGCAATTTTGCACGTTTTTTTTTTTTTTCCTTTTACAGTGCATTGTTTTTTTGCGTCCTGATTAGCTAAGGGACTGTAGACCTTTGTTAATCAATCTCCTCCGTACGGTGTCTCTTGTACGGTACAGAATGCGTTCAGCTTGCCAAATGTACATATACAGTATCTTTGATCGCTGGCAGTGTGACTGAAGTGCGGTATGTTTGCAAGTTATTGAGAAAAGTGTATAAAGTGTGAAGTGAGGGGTTTTGCAACCGTAAAACATTTATAATCATTGTAAAAAATAAAGCTGACTACTTTGCGGATTTCACCTATCACAGGTTATTTTTAGAACGTAACTCCCGCGATAAACGAGGGACTACTGTATTGCGATTGTAACAAGCTTGGTTGTCATTCAGTGTTTGGAGAATATCTCTCCTGTCTCTTCTTTCAGACATTTTCTCCTCTGCTTAAGAAATTCCTAAACCTCCTAAAAGTCCTCCTCCCTGCTCTTAGCAGATCTCACCTTAGGAGTACTCTTAAGAGCTAAAATTCTTTAGGAATAGCTTTTATCTTTACTAGGAGCTACTCCTAACTTTGAGAGGGAAACGTCATGATTCTAAGAATTTTCTTAGAATTTGGCCACTAGGAGTAACTCTTAGCGCTAAGAATCTTTAGGAATACGGGCCCTGATGTTTAACGGACAACTCTGACATCACCTGCGCAAACATCTTGGACAAAAAGTTAGAACCTTGGTCACTCTGTATGCGCTTGGGCAATCCAAAAGTAGAAAATAACTTAATTAGAGCCTTCACCACTGTTTTAGCCTTGACTGTACGCAATGGAACTGCCTCTGGAAAACGTGTAGCTGCACACATTATAGTGAGCATGTACTGGTTTCCAGCTTTTGTTTTGGGCAGAGGGCCAACACAGTCTATAATGACATGTTTGAAGGGTTCCTCCATTACGGGAATAGGACATAATGGCGCCGGAGGAATAACCTGATTTGGTTTACCAGACACTTGGCAAACATGGCAGGATCGACAGAACTTAACCACATCAGACTTTAACCCGGGCCAAAAAAAATATCTCAGCACCCTCTGATAGGTTTTATTGACTCCCAAATGACCAGATAAAACGTGGTTGTGGCCTAAACTAAGCACCTGGAGACGAAACTCTTTTGGTACGACTACTTGAGTCACTGAATCACAATCCAGTCTAGATGTTGGAACCCATTTACGCAGCAGCACACCTCCATCAAACAGGTAACTGACATTCTGCGTCACACTTTTCTGCTCCTGAGCAGCAGAAAGACAAGAAGACAATGTGCTGTCAGACTGTTGTTCCCTAATCATCCCTAAAACATTTTTATCCACATCCAAACACAAGTCATGTACATTTGGCACATCAACAGAACATGATACATTGTTTTCAGAAGGGTTGACATTCATTCATGAAGGAATCTGAAAGATCTACTAGATCGCCCAGTTTGCGGACTTGGGCACGTGTCACAACGCACGCCGGAAAGACAGGGGGCACATTTGGTACAATTGGAACAGACACATCAGAAACAGGAATTTCAGTTACCTCAGGTGTCGCTGGAAACACCCTACTTCCAGCCAGATCATTCCCCAAGATTAAATCCACCCCAGCCACTGGCAACTGATCACGTACTGCCACTCGTACTGGACCGGACACTAGTGCAGAGAAAAGTGTAACATTGTGCAATGGCACACGCAAATCATTCATGTCAAGTCCCCACACCACTAAATCAGATCCACAGTACGACACATCAGAAAAAGGCACCACCCCACGACGGGCTACAGATCGCTTTGCACCAGTATCTCGTAAAATGGTTATTGGGACCTTGTCTACCTCAGTACCAGTCAGAGAAAAGAACCCCCTTGAAATGTATGGCTTAAAGTCTTCATCCATTTCCAGATCTAGCAAACCTGCTGATTCTGGCTGTTCAATGAACATCTCACTTTGAATTAGGTTGACAGCTGATGGAGTTTCACTCTTAACCTGGTCTTTTCTCTTCAGCACTGGGCAAACAGCAATAAGGTGGCCAAGCTCGTGACAGTGATAACTTTCACGGGTCCCACCAGATAAATTATTCCTGGAGGCTTTTGGAGAACGCATTTTACCGTCAACTGGCACAGCTGTATCCAGATGCAGCGGGGACACAAAAAAACTCTTATGAGTAAGGACAAAATCATCAGCACGAACTGCAGCTGCCGCGAGAGTTTCCATCTTCTGTTCATTTAAATAAACAACAATGCGTTCTGGCAAACACTTTTTAAATTCCTCCAGAAGCACCAACTCCCGCAGCTGCTTAAACTCTTTAACTCCGCTGGCTTGACACCATTTATCAAAAAGAACCCCTTTCTCCTGAGCAAATTCCACATTAGTTTGGTTGCCATTTTTCAAAAAATTCCAAAATTTTTGTCCGTAAGCTTCAGGAACCAGTTCATAGGCACGCAATACTGCAGCCTTCACAGTTTCATAATCTAAGCTAGGTGACAAAGTTAGTGCGGCACCCACCTCTTGAGCTTTACCAACCAGTTTGCACTGAAGCATCAAAGACCAGACCTCCTGTGGCCAATTGAGCATAACTGCAATTCGCTCAAATGCACTGAAATACGAATCCACCTCAGACTCTCTGAAAGGTGGTACCAGTGCTATGTGCCTACTCACATCAAAACTTTTGTGAGAGGTTTGCCCAGAGGAATGCGAGTGAGGGGCCACACTAGGTTGGCGTTCCAGCTCCAAAACCTTCACTCGAAGGTGCATAGCCTCCACCTCCAACTCGCGGTTCCTCAGCCCCATTTCCTTTATACGAAGCGTGAGCCGGAGCTCTTCTGAAGCTATACCAGGTGGATCTGCAGAAACAGGTGGAACTGGTAATATCCTCTCCATGTCAACTTTTGCAGCTTCAGCATCAGATAGCCCTACCACCAACCCCTTCTCCAACAGTGTCTTCTGAACAAGTTGTTTGAGTTCCTCTTTCTTTACATTTACAGATACAGGCACTTCAAAATGACCCGCAATAAACATCAAGTCCATTTTCCGACATTTATCCAGTCTTTGTATTGTAGGATTCGCTACAAAATTCTGTACGTCAAACTCCATTCTTTCCATAACCCCAAAAAAAAACTATTACAGCAAACAAAATGACTGATGGACGAGCCCCCAATTTATGTTACGACTGGACTAGGGAAAACCAGTACATAACACTAACAATGACTCTTCCCTTCTCCCTGCTCCCACAGAAGAACCAGTGGTCCACGAAAGTTTGCAGTTCATAATGAATTTATTCTTGCCGTTGCTATATTCAGGGTGAGCAATGCCCAAAATAACAAACAAAACAACTAACCAACATAAAATCTAACTAACTACCAAACAAAATCAATGAAATAAAATACAGGAGTTCTTACCCAACTCCCTAACGCCAAAACATGAGAAAAGAGTTTAAACAAAAACAGGCTTCTCACCCCTACTCAGCCAAACTGCAATAAACACAATAATCTGGACAGTACTGGATCATTTTGTGTGTTGTGTGGTTCAGCTCTGGCTCAGGTCGCAGGAAGAGAGGAGAGCCCCTGGCTTCTCCAACAAAGGCCTTTTAAAAGTTGGTTCAACCAGCCTCCTCCAATCACGGCCCGGCCCACAGGAAGCTGAAAAGAGAAAAATGGAAAAACAGAACCCCCTACAGGCAGGGAGGGCGTTTATACAAATACATGACTCACTGTTTCTGTTAACGCACTGAGCCATTCAGAGTAGGTCGGGATATCTTTTCCTGCCCAATGACTCTTTTAACAGTAGTAAGTGCTACCTTGAGCCACTGTGCTTTTCCTCATTCATTCTCTCATTTCCTTTCATACAGTTCAGGAGACATAATGCCTATCTGATATGACATATGACTATCTGTGATCTTTTCTGTAACCAGTAGACAGTGAAGAAACATGTGGAGAAGGTCTCCTTTGTCTGCTTTGCAGCGCAGGCTTGACTCACTTAGCATTTAACATTTTAAAATGGATGAGTTTAGACCTGGCATCTCTCATCAGACTTCACATCTCCCCAGTCATCCTGCTCCATTCTTCCTCCTCATAAGTTATTTCATTCATTCATTCATCTTCTATACCCGTTTAGTCCTGTTAAGGGTCACAGGGGTCTGCTGGGGCCTATCCCAGCTGTCATCGGGCGAGAGGCGGGGGTACACCCTGGACAGGGCCAACACAGAGACAGACAACCACTCACACTCACACCTCCGGCCAATTTAGAATCACCAATGAACCTAACCAGCATGTCTTTGGATGGTGGGAGGAAGCTGGAGAACCTGGAGAGAACATGCAAACTCCACACAGAAAGACCAGCCGGCCCATGGATTCGAACCGGTGACCTTCTTGCTGTGAGGCATCAGTGATAACCACCTCGCCACTGTGCCGCCTCATAAGTTATTTCCTGTTTAGAAAATTACTTTAATAACAGCTTTTGGAAAGTGGCATCACCTCAGACTTAGTCCAGTTGATCATGTATCCTGGTATAGATGAGAATGAGCTGATGGTTTCTAAGATGGCAGGTACCGACTTCTGAGGGTCTGATATTAGGGCCAATATGTCTTCTGTCAAAATGAATAATTTATTTTCTTGTCCATCCATTGTTATTCTTGTGATTGATTTGTTTGATCTTATGGCTTCTGCAAGGGGCTCCAGTGCTATAATAAACAAGAGAGTGGGTCTCCCTGTTTTGTCCCTCGTCTTGCTGCAAAAGCCTCTGACCTCAGACCATTAGTTGTTACTATAGATTTAGGCTGACTATAGATGAGCTTAATAATATTCTGAAGTCCCAAACCAAAACCAAATTTTTGTAAAGCAAAAATGAGATCCAGCTAACGCGATCAAATGCTATGTTTGCATCTACAACAGGGCAGCTGTTGAAGTATCTAAGTCCTTGACTTTCCAGATTAAATGAAGTAAGCGTCTGAGACTATCCACCTGATCTGGACGGATGATAGAAGTTATTACATCGTTTATTCTAATTGCAAAGATTTTTGTGAAGAGCTTTTAATCACAGCATAGTAGGCTAATTGGCCTGTAGCTTCCACACTCCAGGGGGGCGTTTCCCTTTTTCAATATAAGGGTAATTATTGACTGTTATTGATGGTGGGAGTTGCCCCATAACAATAGCTGAGCTAAATGTTTTTAGTATATCAGGGCCAAGACCCTCTGCAAACCGCTTCTAGAATTCACTCAAAAAAATAACTCTTTGAATGAACTTAAAAAAATCATGGAAAGTATTTCCACATAATTAAATGGTTTTATTTAAGCATTAAACAATTCTGTTGGTCCACCTTAATGTACTTGAGTTGAATCAACTTAATTTATTATGGTTGATTCAATGTATTTACTAGGAGTGAGTCCAACTTAATTTACTTGGGTTGGGTAAACTTAAGTTATTTGGGTTAGAACAACTTATTTATATAGGTTAGATCCTACTTAGTATAATAGGTTTAAAATTATACTAGTAAATTAAGTTAATCCAACCCAAGTAAACCAAGTTGGCTCAACAGAATTGCTTAATGCTGAAAGAAAGCCATTAAATTATGTGGAAATACTTTCCATGATTTTTTTAAGTTCATTCAAAGAATTACTATTGAGTAATGTGAACAATACAAATATAGTTACAGTGAACAGTAACTAAACCTTAGTGTAAGTTTCACAAAGTCTACAGTTTGTTTGGTGTCAAGGGTGAAAACATAACAAAACAAATGGTGATATTGCAATCAAACTGTATTTCCCAAAAGAGGCAATAATCAACTGGCAGTTGGCTTGCAAACATAAAAATTTCACTCTTTTTTTGAAAAACTGACAAAAAAAATACAGCAAACTGCTTCAGTTATTTAAATTATTTTAAGTGCTAACAGAAAGATCACTGTACTTTGTACTTTTAGAGTCAGTCACTGGTGCAGTTGAACAGCAGACACAGATGCAGTCTATGCAGTCACACAGGACACTCTTGAGGTCGGATGATGACACAGGACACTTCTGCAGTCACAAATTGCTGTGAAAAAAAGATCAAAAAGAGTATTATGAGTCAGATATCACTGCCCTGATGAAGACAAACAGAAATATAGATAATAGTAAAATCATGTATAAAGAGTCAAAAAGCCCAGTTTCTCCATGTTCCATCATCATATCTCGAATATGATGAACAGCACAATCAGTCTAAAAAGAACAGTAGTTTGAAAGAAAACTCAACAGCTCCAGTACAGAGTACCATTCAATGCATGTAAACAGAAGGATTAGCAGACCAGAAACTGTTGCTGTCCTTAATTTTCTGAATGACTAACAAGTAGAGCGAAAAAATGTCTGCCAGAAAATAAAGTGAAAACAAACCTGCAGTCAGTCACTGGTGCAGATAGACGGCAGACACAGGTGCAGTCAGTGTGGTCACACAGGACAGTCTTAAGGTGAGATAATGACACAGATCACTACAGTCACAAACTGCTGTGAAAAAAGAGAGATCAATCGGTTAATGTTCATGAAAGTTAAATTAGCAAATAATCACTGACAGACCTGTAAACAATCAGGTAGTGGAAAAAGTATGAGGGTCACTCTCCTGAACGAAAGTTTTAAGTGATTTGAATATCTAAATGAAACCTTTTGTAGGCTATTACGTTTAGAATACAATAGGAAAACGTCTTGTATTAATAAACAAAAATGTTTATCAATGTTTATGATAAATTGGCACAAACACACACAGAGGAGAGAGAGCACAGAGGCAGAAGATGATGAGATCTAGGAGGGTGCAAGAGAAATGGGAAAAGTATACAAGGGCTTAACATGCACTGCAAGTAGTAATTCTACATTGTAGCAATACTTGTTACAACTGAAATTTCACTGACCAAACGACCTTACCATAATGACGGTAAATATAATTCGTTACTTCCACGCCTGATGATTAGCTATAGCCATAAACATGATGACGGTTGGTATTTTGAGTCTGATTAAAATTATCAAATACCCTTAAATAAAAAAAATTGTGAAAATGGCGAAAAGACTGTGGTATTTACAGTATTTTTGCATAGCATTTCGTTTACATTCAGATGGATGATAATGAAATTCTGCTTACCTGTTCCATGAACATGCCATCTCCCAGGTCTCTTCTTTGCGCGCTTCCCAATTCTCTTCTCGCCTCGCGATAACGTCTCGCGATGACGTAGAAACGTGATTGTCTCCGTTTATTTCAACGTGAATGAATCTAATAAATGCAAAGTCGTTGGATTTCATGCTGATTATACGTGATTTAATCACGTTCATATTGCAAACATGAAATTATTTCTTACAAACTACATGTTACACTTTAGTAAATATAACAGTTAGCCAATTTCCTTTTTTTGAGAGGATTACGTGTTTACGTGTGTTGTTAACTCGGTAGTAGAGGAGGTTCTCGCAATTCCGCACTGTAATACCATGCCTGGAACTCACTGCTGCGTTAAAAACTGCTCCAGTACCTCACACGATACATATGGAAAACATAGGAACAATGGAATACAGTTTTTTAGGTTACCGAAATGGACACAGCATCAGGGAGAGTCTCTGACCTGACGAGGAGACGCCGGATTGCTTGGTTGGCTGCAATAAGAAGAAAGGACCTTACTTTCGATCTCACCCCCCAGTCGATGAGAGTGTGTTCTGTGCATTTTCACTCGGGTACATTCTCTAAAAAATGTCTTTATGCTGTTTGTTAAAGCTACGAAGTGTAGGTTACCGAGCTGTTAATGTTGTTGCAAACCCTGAAGTGCATCTGAAGTTTGCTGCCTAGCTAACTATCTAACAAACTATTGTCTCTTCGAAAATGCTCAATGGCCAACCATTAATGTCAACTAAAAAGTAGTTGAGATTCTGCTCATGACATTATGCTACCTTGTTGGTAGCATAATGTCATGTAGCGCCCTGCTCTAAATTATATGTATTTACATGTGTTGGTTTACAAATATTAAGTATATTCTGAAATATTGCCTGTTAAACTACTTCTATGGTCGAATAAGCTTGAATTAATACAAGGAAATTGATAAGTGCATTTCATTTGGGGAAGGTACTAAAATGTCCCACGGTCATAGTGGCCTGTGAATGTCTCATGACATTTCTTTTGTTTATTTGAGTAGCCAGGTGTCAGTCTGTTGTTAGCCAATTCGTGCCTGTCAGAGATGAGTGTAAATTACCTATCGGATTCTGAAGGAGGTGGGACTAAAAAAAAAAGAGAGAAGACGAGGTGCGGGCTAATAACGGGGAGAGACCTATGACCCACGGGAAAGTGTTTATAAGCTATTTTGAAAACAATTTAAAGCCACTGTTACTAAAACCTTAAATCAGAGGATCTGTTTGTGTGTTACCGGTACCAAGTTTAAAGACAAAGTAAGCCAAGTTCAGAGCTGTTTCAGCCGGGGATTGTACTAAATGTCCACGACGCCATTATCGTTGGTACAGAGCTAGCTGTTAGCCTCGTTCCCGCTACCAGAGAGAAGGAGATCGCGTGTGTATGAGGGAGGAATATTGTACGCCGAGTTTCCTGAGTGAGTATGAGCATTATTTGAACGTGTGACAATATGTAAATGTATGAGAAGGAACAGTGAGTTTATTAGTGTTTTGAATTTATGCTAGTGTGTCTCCGGGCCTACATGCCTGCCGCTGGTCTGCTGCTGCTGTAGAGGGCGCTCAGGATCCACGTTGTTGCCAGAGAATCTGCTGCTGCACAAGGACGTGTCAGCAGGACTAGTTTTCTTCATCTTCTTTCACTTTATTCTTCTGAGCCGAGGGTTCGAGGAAACTGGGGTTATTCGTGAGTACTGAGAAACACTCTCACAAGGATACATGAGCTCCAACTCAATATGCGCGCCAACGATATGGTACCATAACTGACTTACAAAACCCCGGGTGAATTTATTTTGTTTATTTCATGGACTCAAAGGGTCAATAGGTCAAAGCAACGGGTGATTGCCTATGATTATTTTCTTTCTGTACAATAAATGCTCCTTCTTGTGGCAACGTGTATTTGCAGTTATAATGTTTATTTGAATGTGGTGTTATTAGGGCTATAGTGTGTTAAAGGTACATGCATGGGAGTCTTTAAAGTTTTCAATAACAATATAGCTATAAACTAAGCTAACCAGGCCTCTCTGCACCCTAGGCAGAGTTATATGCTCTAGTTAAGGTAGATAGATTAAAGGTTAATATTTTCGTAGACTCCCTCCAATTCAGCTCCCATGCAAAAGGTGTCATCAGGTAGAAGGGGTTTTACCAGGACCATTCTGTAATAAATTAGAGTTGGTTGGGAGGGCTACATGTCATAATACATAATAATACAGTTTTCCTGCGCTGTCTCCCTGCGCTACAGTGTGAGAGCAAGTTATTTGGAAGTTTCACCAGACTGACTGTATACTGTCCTGCCAGGTACGGCGAATAAATCAACGAAAACAGTGGTTCGGTCTCTGTTGGTCTTAATAAACACAACGCACGAACACGACCGCACCTACGTTTCTTTCGCCTTAACTTTCTCCTGCCTCCGTTAAGTTCTGAAGGCGTTGCCCCTGGCAACCGATAGCGTCTCCTACCATCATGGCCGACCGGCTCAGACCCCGCCCATATCAACCCAAATCGGCACGTGACTCCTCACTCTCTATACCTGGGGTTTTCCCTGAAGGCAGTGATTGTACAGTTTTATTCACCTCCTCTAGTGTTATCGGACGTTCCAGATACCTCATATCTTCTTCTGATAGTTTAGGAAGATTTAAATGTTCAAAGAATTTTTTTTCTTCCTCTAAGTCTAGTCCCCCCTCCGTCCTATAAAGCTCTTCACAGAACTGTTTAAACACACTGTTAATTTCTTTGTGTCCAGTTTTGTCTCTGACTGCCTCTATGTGCTGAGCCGCTTCTCTAGCTTTCAAGTGACTGGCCAGTAGTTTGTTGGCTTTTTCACCAGATTGGTACCATTTTTGTTTTAATCTATGTAGAGAATATTCTGCTTTTTTGTGAGTATAGTATTTAGTTTATATTAAATCTTAACTAAATTGGCAAGGCTAGCATTGTTCAGCTTTTCCCAAAATTCCCTTTCTAGCCATTTCATTTCTTTTTCAAACTGAGTCATTCTTATCTTATCCTGTTTCTTTTTTAAGGCTGTTTGCTGCATAATGATATAAGATTTGAAAGTATCCCATACAATAATCTGATTGGCTGTACCGTTGTTTAATTCAAAGAATATTTTAATACGTTTTTTAAGGTTAGCGCACTGATTCTTATTCTGTAACACTCTTGTGATCATTCACCATCCTTTAGATCTGTCTTGTGCCTCACCTAAGACGACAACTAGACCAACAGGAGCATGGTCTGTCATGGCTATTGTGCCTATATTACATGTTCTAGTGTTTTCAATCAGAACATGTGAAATCAGGAAATAATCAATACGTGAATAAACAGAGTGTCTGTGTGAAAAGAACGTGTAATCTCGGGCATCTGGGTTTAAACATCTCCAGACATCCTGTAACCCTGTATCTTTACATAGTAATTTAATAGCTTCCTGCGCCTTAGATGGTCTGGTGATGCCCCGGCTGGATCTGTCTAGACATCGAATACTTGGTTATAGTCCCCCCCTAGTATCACTGGGAAGTTACCAAAATCCAATATGATTTTCTTCAATTGTAGAAAAAAATCTGGGTCTTCTATGTTAGGTGCATAACCTATATGCACCTATATATACTTTGAATTATCTTTCATCCTGCGCTAAGAATATAAGAATTCGTCCCTCTTTATATCTATATTGTTTTTCTACCACAACATTAGTCTTTTTTGAGAATAATATAGAAACACCTTGTTTTTTTTTTGAGTAAAATATGCAGTTGTCTGCTGGAGCAGTGGGAGCTCAGAGAGGGACAGGAAGAGACTGAACAAGCTGGTCAGACGGGCCAGCTCTGTCCTGGACTGCTCTCTGGACTCCATGGAGGAGGTGGGTGAGAGGAGGATGTTAGCCAAGCTGACATCAATCATGGACAACCCCTCTCACCCACTGCATCAGACTGTTTCAGACCTAAGCAGCTCCTTCAGCAGCAGACTGCAGCAGACTGCTGCATCCATGATGCGAGAAAGAACGCTACCACAGGTCCTTCATTCCAGCTGCCATCAGGCTGTAAAACACCAGCCTCAGTCAATAAAAACTGTCAATTTTCCACAAATAAATCTGCTTTTTTTTTTTTTTTTTTGCACTGCCTTATTTTGCACGATCCACTATCTCACCATCTTATAGTTTTTCTTTAAGTTTTAGCAATTATTTATTTGTAAAGTACAGAATGTCTTTATATTTCTTTTTTATTAATAAACATGTCTTATGTCTTATGTCTTGACAGCTCTTAAACGGATGATTGGTTAGGAAATATTTGCCAAACTATTGACAGTTGTGTGGTCTTTGAAAGATTTTATATTGAAGAAGCATTTTGACACTATTCTCCCAGTGATGGCAGCTATACAGTGTCTCTTAATTTTCTGCTTTTCATTATATTTTTTATATTGAAGATGTTTTTTTGACACTGTTCTCCCACTGATGGCTGCTATACAGTCTCTCTTGATTTTCTGTTGTTGTGTTGCTATGAAATCTTACACTGTTGACATCTGTATAGTCTTGCTTGAAGACTAACACAGCTCTTAAATTGATGAGATGTTTGGAAATTGTTCTCAAACTAATAGCAGCTGTATGGTCTCTGATAGATTTCATGATGATGAGAAGTTTTAAAATTGTTCTCATACAGATGGCAGTTGTACAATTTGTTTTGATTCTCTTGATTTTTTTTGTTGTTGTTGTGGAGCTTTGAAATCTTACCTTGTTGACAGCTGTATGGTCTCTCTTGAAACCTGACAGCTCTTAAATTGATGAGAGGCAAGGAAACATTTGTCAAACTAATCACAGCTGTATGGTTTATCAAATAAACTTCATAATAAAGAGGCATTTTGAATTCATTCTCAGACTGATGACAGCAGTACAGTCTCTCTGGTTTTATGTTTTAGTGCTTTGAAATATTACACTGCTGGCAGCTGTATAGTTTCTCTTGAATTATATGTCAGGTCTTAAGCTGATGTGCTGTTAAGAAATGTTTGTCAAACCAATGACAGCTGTGTGGTCTCTAATAGATTTTATATTGAACAGGCACATTGACGTTGTTCTTCTCTTGATTTTCTGTTGTCATAGTGCTTCGCTATCTTACACTGTTGACAGCTACATGGTCTCTCTTGAAGTCTAACAGCTCTTAAATTGAGTTGTTTGCAAATCATTCTCAAACTAATGGCAGCTGTATGGTCTCTCTGATAGATTTCATGATAAAGAGGCATTTTGAATTCAGTCTCAGACTGATGACAGCAGTACTGTCTCTCTGATTTTATGTTGATGAGGCAATTTGAAATTGTTCTCTCACTGACTGAAGCCAACAGATCACTTCAGTCTGAAAGTGCAGGCCTACTTGTGGTTCCTAGAATTTCATAAAGTAGAATGGGAGGTAGAGCTTTCAGCTACACTATATTACCAAAAGTATTCGCTCACCCATTCAAATGATCAGAATCAGGTGTTCTAATCACTTGGCCTGGCCCCAGGTGTATAAATTCAAGCACTCAGGCATGCAGACTGTGAAACAAGACATTTGTGAAAGAATGGGCCGCTCTCAGGAGCTCAGTGAATTCCAGCGTGGAACTGTCATAGGATGCCACTTGTGCAACAAATCCAGTCGTGAAATTTCCTCGCTCCTAAATATTCCACAGTCAACTGTCAGCTCTATTATAACAAAATGGAAGCGTTTGGGAAAAACAGCAACTCAGCCACGAAGTGGTAGGCCACGTAAAGTGACGGAGAGGGGTCAGCGGATGCTGAAGCGCATAGTGCAAAGAGGTCGCCGACTTTCTGCACAGTCAATTGCTACAGAGCTACAAACTTCATGTGACCTTCAGATTAGCCCAAGTACAGTACGCAGAGAGCTTCATGGAATGGGTTTCCATGGCCGAGCAGCTGCAGCCAAGCCACACATCACCAAGTGCAATGCAAGGCGTCGGATGCAATGGTGTAAAGCACGCCGCCACTGGCCTCTAGAGCAGTGGAGACGCGTTCTCTGGAGTGATGAATCACGCTTTACCATCTGGCAATCTGATGGACGAGTCTGGGTTTGGAGGTTGCCAGGAGAACGGTACATTTCAGATTGCATTGTGCCAACTGTGAAATTTGGTGGAGGAGGAATTATGGTATGGGGTTGTTTTTCAGGAGCTGGGCTTGGCCCCTTAGTTCCAGTGAAAGGAACATTGAATGCTTCAGGATACCAAAACATTTTGGACAATTCCATGCTCCCAACCTTGTGGGAACAGTTTGGAGCGGGCCCCTTCCTCTTCCAACATGACTGTGCACCAGTGCACAAAGCAAGGTCCATAAAGACGTGGATGACAGAGTCTGGTGTGGATGAACTTGACTGGCCTGCACAGAGTCCTGACCTGAACCCGATAGAACACCTTTGGGATGAATTAGAGCGGAGACTGAGAGCCAGGCCTTCTCGACCAACATCAGTGTGTGACCTCACCAATGCGCTTTTGGAAGAATGGTCAAAAATTCCTATAAACACTCTCCTCAACCTTGTGGACAGTCTTCCCAGAAGAGTTGAAGCTGTAATAGCTGCAAAAGGTGGACCGACATCATATTGAATTCTATGAGTTAGGAATGGGATGGCACTTCAGTTCATAGAATGAGTAAAGGCAGGTGAGCGAATACTTTTGGTAATATAGTGTATCAGGCTCCTCTCCTGTGGAACCAGCTCCCAGTTTGGGTTCAGGAGGCAGACACTCTCTCTATTTTTAAGGTCAGGCTTAAGACTTTCCTTTTTGATCAGGCTTATAGTTAGGGCTGGACTAAACCATCCCTTAGTTATGCTGCTATAGGCCTAGGCTGCTGGGGGACGATGCACCAAACACATGTCCTCTTCTCTCTTCTCTCTCGCATCCTCCACTTTCTTTTCTCTGGCACCGAGCTCTTATGCACTAACTTCCTATCTACTACCTATCTATTACTATATAGAATGTTTACTGCTGTGTCCCCCCCCCCCCTTCCTGTGAGTATCTCTGTCCTGGAGTGGTGTGTTTCCTGTGGAGCTCTATACTACATCTGTTGTCGTGGTCTCATCAGCCTACCCAGTCTTCATGGAATCCTGCAGTTATCCACTCCTACCTGAATGAACAATTCTCCAACCTGCCTATGATTCCTCTTACATTTTCAAACTGTCATGTAACATCATCAGTTTGTATCATAAGATTCCACATGTACACTTTAGTCAGATATGTGTATCTATGACAGATGTATGTTTATCTTGCTGTTCTCTTCTCTCTTTCTTCTGTCTGTACCCGGCTGGCCTTAGGCAGATGGGTCCCTCCATATGAGCTGGGTTCTGCTCAAGGTTTCTTCCTGTTAAAAGGGAGTTTTTCCTGCCACCGTTGCCTTCAGGCTTGCTCTGGGGGTTTCAGGCCGGGTTTTGTAAAGCATCTTGAGACGATTTGTATTGTTATTGATGTAAAATTGAATTGAATAAAATGTTCACCGAGAAGAATGGAAACATTCACAGAGAATCAAAGTGTTTCTGCTTCATCACCACTCCAGCTCAAACTGACATCAGCGTAGATTGTCCCCTGCTGACTTACAGCCAGGAGGGGGCAGCACATGGACACATCTGTACCTGCAGGTCACAACTGTGTCAGTACGTCAGAGACAGGTGTGGTATTTCAAATTTTGTTTCACAGATAAAAAATTAACAGAAAAAAATGCAAAATGGTGGTTATTTGATTATATTAAACCTGAAGGTTTTGTTGGTGAAGAAGAAGTTTCCAGCACTGTTATATTCACTAAAGTGTAACATGTAGTTTGTAAGAGATAATTTCATGTTTTTTCAAGATGAACGTGATTAAATCACGTATAATCAGCATGAAATCCAACGACTTTGCATTAATTAGATACATTCACTTTGAAATAAACGGAGACAGTAGGCGTGTTCGACTTCATGCAGATCTGTGCAGATCTGACTTGACGTGATGCATGCTGGGTAGAACAAGTTCATTTTAACCAATCATATTCGAGATCTATGAGCATAACAACCCAGCATGCATCACGTCAAGTCAGATCTGCACAGATCTGCATGAAGTCGAACACGCCTAATCACGTTTCTACGTCATCGCGAGAAGTTATCGCGAGGCGAGAAGAGAATTGGGAAGCGCGCAAAGAAGAGACCTGAGAGTTGGCGTGTTCGTGGAAAAAGCAGAAATTCATTATCATCCATCTGAATGTAAACAAAGTGCTGTGCAAAAATATTGTAAATACCACAATCTTCTAGTTCATCATTTTCAGCATTTTTTATTTAAGGGTCTTTGATTTTTTTTTTTTAATACTCTTTTTATTGGGTTTTCATTTTTATAAACACAAACTTTAGAAAACAAATAAGCCAGACAGCAAAACACAAGACAAAACAAAAAAGTCCCACCCCAAACTAACAGTGAACGACGCGCTATGTATATCTACATATACAAAAAATAAGCAAATAAATAAACAGAAGACTGGAGACAGGTAAACAAAGAGCACCTACATGGTATATTTTAGAGAAAGCAAACAGTCCTCATCTTCCAGGGATAGATGATAAGTTATGTCTTCTGTAAAAAGGAATGTAATGGTTCCCAAATCCTCCAGAACTTATCCGTTTTGTGATTAAGGTCATGGGTCAACTTCTCGAGAGGAATAAGAGCAGAAATCTGTGATATCCACATGTTGACTGTAGGGGCCTGGGGAGTTGACCACCGCAGTAAGATACATTTTTTTGCCAAAAACAAAAGATTTATCAACAGAGATTTAGTGTCCGTGTCTGAGAAATTATCTGGAACATGGTTAAGTAGACAGAAAGAGGGAGTCAACAAAAACTGTTTACCGGTGACCTCCTGGATTACAGAGTGGACCCCCTTCCAGAAATTCTGGATACGGTCACATGACCAAAACAAATGGATAAGTGTACCTTTGTGTATACTACATTTATAACAAAGGTTGGAGGTGGGGTCTTTGATATTTTTAATCAGACTTAAAATACCGACGTCACCATAGTATGGCTAGAGCTAATTATCAGGCGTGGAAGTAACAAATTATATTTACCTCCATTATAATTCAATTCAGTTCAATTCAATTTTATTTATATAGCGTCAATAACAATACAAATCGTCTCAAGACGCTTTACAAAAACCCGGCCTGAAACCCCCAGAGCAAGCCTGAAGGCAACGGTGGCAGGAAAAACTCCCTTTTAACAGGAAGAAACCTTGAGCAGAACCCAGCTCATATGGAGGGACCCATCTGCCTAACGTCGTTTTGTCAATTTGTACTTTTTTGTGTTTTTTTTTTCTCCTTTAAATGGGTCATTTTACCGACGTAAAAGAGCCCCAGAGAAGAGACGTTGCACTCGGCTGATGGAAAACGCACATGTTCAATGTTAACGTTTGCTGGCTGAGACTCAGGTGTCTGTGTGTGGAGGGGTTCAGGCTTCACTAAAAAGAAGGATGGCGTCCATATGGGTTACGGTTAAGGTTAGCGGGCCGTCGTGTCATCGTGCCTTATCAACTGGTCGCAGCTACCATATATACATGTTAAATGTTCCACCCTGCCAGCTCTTCCAGTGACCTAAATCAACCACACCCACGATGGTGCATGCTGGATCTTGCTAACATGCTAAAATGTTAACGGTAGAAATTCTGGATGACTTCTGAGTTTGACCTGTGTGAGTACTTTATGTCGTCTGTGGCAATAATCCCCGGTGTGTCTGCAAGTGTTAAAAAAGTTTGGGGAACGTGGTGGAACAGAGAGGACAAGAAAACTGGTTGTATGTTGCATTGAGAGTGAATGAGCTGAACCTATGGAGCCAGATCACTGACATTAAAAACTGTCATTCAAAACAGAATTTGGTATTGTAATAAAAGCTTTTGTCATTGAAAATAAAATTTGAAAAATCTAATCAATGCCAAATTCTGTTGTCAATGATGGTTTTTAATGTCAGTGATCTGGATCCATGTGAACCCAGAGCGGAGGGTGGAGGGCTTTGTGGTGCACAAGACTCAGTGTTGATTCTATAAGAAATGTCAGGCTATTTACTTTGCTTGTCCATAGCTCTTATTTATGGTTAGTCATTTGTGTTCAGTTGTCTTGAATTTGTCTTTTCTGGTTTTGCTACTGAGGCTACACTGAGAACAGCAGTTGTATTTATAACCAATAATAAATTGTTTGCCCGGCTGCAGTCTGCCATCTATAGAGATGGATCTTTAGAAAAGTACTGTACTTAAGGACAAGTCTGAGTATTTCTATTTTTGGTTACTGTATACCTCTGCTTAACTTTATCTCACAGGCAAATATTGTACTTTCTTCTCCACTGCATTTGTCTGATGGTTTTAGTTACTTGTGACTTTTCAACAGTGTTACGACCCGACTCGAGAGGCGCAACATAAAGTGGAGACAAATGACGGAGTTAGAAAAATAAGGATTTATTTAAGTAAAACAAACAAAGACAAAAAGACGACAGGTCAAACATGGTGAGTTTCTGCAGGCCCTTTATTCAGTCTTCTCAGGTGTTGCTGGTTAAGGTGATTAAGCACAAGCCAAAGACTTGCACAACCAGTGGAGGAAGCAGAGGGGCGTAACACCTCCACCCTTAAAAGGAATCCTCCAGGAGTCCTGAACATAAACAAAGCCCCTCTGCGATCATGGCCCATCTTCCAAGACGTGCAAAAATTATACATGACGCAACATTGACACCAGATACAAAACATGTTGTGACCCACACATCGTGGAGAACAGCCACAAACCAAATGATTACTTAAACCAAGGTTAGCAACAAGTAATCACAACACAGTGAACTGTCCTCAGCACAGCCTAATGGTCACACACATGCTAAGTGAAGTCAGTGAATCCAAGTGACCGAACACAAGGAAAAGTCACACCCACAATGCTTGTGGCACCACACCACACAAAGTTACTGCCTTCACCCAGCTAGTAACATCACAAAGGTAGCCACTAACATTGGGCCGACTTCCCTACAAAACTAAAGGTCACACACACAAAACAAAGCACCTGTATTCCTCCAGTCAGCTCACCCAAAATATCACCGTCCAGACTAATACTGTAAAAACGAAGACCACCGAATTCTACCACATGCCACCACATAATTAGAGGTTCTTGCTCACATTTAACCTGTTCTAGAACTTCCCTGGTTTCCTCTCTACCTAACAAGGCCTAAATAACTAGACCTCAGCTAGTCTTCGTCGGCTTTCCCGGGCACGCCAGAGGCCACCCCAGGGTTACCGCACAAAAAATAAAAAAGTGGTGATGGTCACACCAACACCCGGAGGCTTTCTACACCAGGCAAGTTCCAAAACGTGCAAATTTACCTCACGTGGCAACATTAGCTTGACTACTAACATCCAAGAAAAAAAAATCAACTGCAAACTCCGGCATTCAGTCTCCACAAAAAAGGTCCAAAAATGATCCCGGACAAGCCCCCATTTATGTTATGACCCGACTCGAGAGGCGCAACATAAAGTGGAGACAAATGATGGAGTTAGAAAAATAAGGGTTTATTTAAGTAAAACAAACAAAGACAAAAAGACGACAGGTCAAACATGGTGAGTCTCTGCAGCTGAAGTGATCCTCCTAGGCTTCTTCAACAAGGCCCTTTATTCGGTCTGCTCAGGTGTTGCTGGTTAAGGTGATTAAGCACAAGCCAAAGACTTGCACAGCCAGTGGAGGAAGCAGAGGGGCGTAACAACAGTATGTAAGTAATATGTCTATATAATATATATCAATAAATGAAAACTAGCTCCATTAACATGTATTAAATAATTATAATCCAGTATATATATTATTCTGAAATGGGTCGTTGTGCATGATGAGTACTTTTGAGTATATGTTGATGCTAACTTGCTTGCTTTTGTACTTTTACTTGAGTTAAATTTTCAGTGAAATTTCAATTGTAACAAGTATTGCTACTTGCAGTGCATGTTAAGCCTTTGTATACTTTTCCCATTTCTCTTGCACCCTCCTAGATCTCATCATCTTCTGCCTCTACTTTTGGGCCTCTGTGCTCTCTCTCTGTGTGTGCTTGTCTACCAGCGTGCCAACTTATTCCGAGACCCATCTTACCTCTTGTTAGGAATAAACATTTTTGTTTTCCCATTGTATTCTAAACGTAATAGCCTACAAAAGGTTTCATTTAGATATTCAAATCACTAAAAACTTTCGTTCAGGAGAGTGACCCTCATACTTTTTCCACTACCTGATTGTTTACAGGTCTGTCAATGATTATTTGCTAATTTAACTTTCATGAACATTAACCGATTGATCTCTCTTTTTTCACAGCAGTTTGTGACTGTAGTGATCTGTGTCATTATCTCACCTTAAGACTGTCCTGTGTGACCGCACTGACTGCACCTGTGTCTGCCGTCTATCTGCACCAGTGACTGACTGCAGGTTTGTTTTCACTTTATTTTCTGGCAGACCTTTTTTCGCTCTACTTGTTAGTCATTCAGAAAATTAAGGACAGCAACAGTTTCTGGTCTGCTAATCCTTCTGTTTACATGCATTGAATGGTACTCTGTACTGGAGCTGTTGAGTTTTCATTCAAACTACTGTTCTTTTTAGACTGATTGTGCTGTTCATCATATTTGAGATATGATAGATGGAACATGGAGAAACTGGGCTTTTTGACTCTTTATACATGATTTTACTATTATCTATATTTCTGTTTGTCTGCATCAGTGCAGTGATGTCTGATTCATAATACTCTTTTTGATCTTTTTTTCACAGCAGTTCATGACTGCAGAACTGCAGGAGGAGCTCATGTAGCGCGTGCGCCACCTGTGTTGGCAGCAAGTCCGGAAAGGACTTGTGTTTTTATGAGTGTAGGGTGAATGCTTGTTGATGAATAACACACTGTAAGCTGCTGGACACCTGAATTTCCCCTGTGGGGATGAATAAAGTACTTATCTATCTATCTATCTATCTATCAATTGTCCTGTGTCATCATCCGACCTCAAGAGTGTCCTGTGTGACTGCACAGACTGCATCTGTGTCTGCTGTCCAACTGCACCAGTGACTGACTGTAAAAGTACAAAGTACAGTGATCTTTCTGTTAGCACTTTAAAAAATAACTGAAGCAGTTTGCTGTATTTTGTTTTGTTCAGTTTTTCACAAAAGAGTGAAATTTTTATGTTTGCAAGCCAACTGCCAGTTCATTATTGGCTTTTTTGGGAAATACAATTTGATTGCAATATCACCCATTTGTTTTGTTAAGTTTTCACCCTTGACACCAAACACTCTGTAGACTTTATGAAACTTACATCAAGTTTCAGTTACTGTTCACTGTAACTATATTTGTATTGTTCACATTTCTTGAGTGTTTACACTCAATAGTAATTCTTTGAATGAACTTAAAAAAACATGGAATTTCCATGTGATTAAATGGCTTTCTTTCAGCATTAAGCAATTTTGTTGAGCCAACTTGATTTACTTGGGTTGGGTTAACTTACTAGTATAATTTTATTTTGCCCAAACTTATTATACTAAGTAGGGCCTAACCTATATAAATAAGTTGTTCTGACCCAAATAACTTAAGTTTATCCAACCCAAGTAAATTAAGTTGGACTAAATCCTAGTAAATACATTGAATCAACCAGAATAAATTAAGTTGAATCAACTCAAGTTCATTAAGATGGACCAACAGAATTGTTTAATGTTTAAATTCATTCAAAGAGTTTTTTTTTTTTTTTTTTTAGTGTGTTGATCTAAACGGAGCACGGACATGAGTCTGGAACAATACTCAAATGTAATTTTTGACTTGTCATCTACTTGTCAATTCTTTTATCAAGAATGACAGAGTCATTGGAGTCTTGTTCTTAAGTTTTACTTGCAGCAAGGAGTCGACACATGCACTATAGCAAGTATAAAATGGACTGCCAATAGTAAGGTTACACTCACTTTTGTACAGTAGGTCCTGTCCTAGAGACGGTTACAGAGAGACAGCCTTGATCAGCTAGTCATAACAAGGGAGCTGAAGCCTGGGTGCATCTGTGCCTTATCTGTGGGACCTTTCCCTACTATTTAAAGCAAGATGAGAGTGAACATCTTTTTCAACAGTTTTGTATTTTTCCAACAACACTTTCTCTTGATTCTCTTGATTTTCTGTTGTTGTGGACCTTTGAAATGTTACCCCGTTGACAGCTGTATGGTCTCTCATGAAACATGTGACAGCTCTTAAAGTGATGAGTGGTGAGGAAATATTTGTCAAAGTAATGACAGCTGTATGGTCTCTCATGAAACATGTGACAGCTCTTAAAGTGATGAGTGGTGAGGAAATATTTGTCAAAGTAATGGCAGCTGTATGGTCTCTCTGACAGATTTCATAATAAACAGGCATTTTGTATTAATTCTCAGACTGATGAGAGCAGCACAGTCTCTCTGGTTTATGTTGAAGAGGCAATCTGAAATTGTTCTCCCACTGATGGCAGCTATACAGTCTCTCTTGATTTTGTGTTGTGGTGCTTTGAAATGTTACACTGTTGGCAGCTGCATTGTTTCTCTTGAATACTATGTCAGCTGTTAAATCGTTGGGAAATCTTTGTCACACTAATGACAACTGTGTGGTCTCTGATAGATTTTATATTAAACAGACATTTTGACATTGTTCTCCCACTGGTGGCAGCTGTACAGGCCCTCTTGATTTTCTGTTGTCGTAGTGCTTTGTTGACAGTAGCAGTGTTGACAGCTCTGTGGTCTCTCTTGAAGTCTAACTAACACAGTATGTAAAGGATTTTAAAACAATTTAAGAACAGAAATCCAGTTGGAGACACTGTACAACTGTCATCAGTGTGAAAATGTTTTTAAAATGTCTCATCATCATCATCATCATCATCATCATGAAATTGTAGAGATAAACCATATAGCTGTCCTTAGGGTAAGAATGTTTTTAAAATGTGTCATCATGAAATACTTGGCAGACCATACAACTGTTATTAGTATTAGAAGCGTTTATAAGCATGATATTAGAAGCGTTTATAAGCATGACACCAACATAAAATCCATCGGGGAGACTTCACAGCTGTCATAGGGGTGAGTTTAAAACAATTCAACAAAACAACAATAGGAAAGACCATATGACTGTCATCAGTGTCTCCTCAACATAAAAACCCATAAGAGAGACCATACAGTCTTCATAAGTGTTAGATGGAATAGAGAGACCACTGGCAGGTACACCTATCATCAATACAAAGTTTTTGTATTTTTAAATATAGTTTAAAAATCATGTCACTTTTGTCAGTGTTGTAAGAATATTGAATCATCTTACCAACGTGCAAGTCACCAAAAAGCCATCATGAAATCCTTAGGAGAGATAATACACCTTTCCTCATTTTGAGAGGTATTGTAAAATGTCTCATTGTGAAATCCATGAGAGGGACCATACTGCTGTTATCAGTGTGAAAAGAATTTAAAATACATTATATGAATATGAAAGCTATAAACGAGAGACCATACACCAGTGCTCAGTCTGAGAATCATTGTAAAACAGCTCATCATTATAAAATCTGTGAGAGATCGTACAGCTCCCATCAATGTGAGAAGGGTTTTAAAACACAACCCCAGAATAAAACCCATTAGAGACTCCACAGTTGTCAATGAGTGGAATTTAAACCCATTAGAGAGACTGTACATATGTCATACTATGAGAAGGATTTTGAAACAACTCAACATAAAACTATCTACTGGAAACATAAAATACTTTGGAGACACAGTTCTGATCAATGTGAGAAAGATGTTAAAACATGCTGTAAAGACTGTACAACTGTTATTACTGCGAGAATGATTTCTCAGCATCGTGAAATCCTTGAGAGAAACAGTACTGGTCATCAGTGTAAGAAGGTTTTTAAAACACAACATGTTCAAAAAAATCGATCTGAGAGACTGTACGGAGATGGTTATGTAGAATAATGAAAACATTGATAGAAAGTAAAATTCTGTTTATTCAGTTTATCCCTCACTAACTTCTGAAACTGACAAAAGGACCAATTCCAGATTCAAAGCAGATAAATACTAACATTAGAACTTCATTAATGATGAAGACACAAGTGCTGCTAACACATGACATGAACATGAAGGAATCTTTCTAAGTCATTCAGTCAGTTTTGTGACTTTATATCAGTTTGGACCAAGACAACAGAACCTGTCAAAAACATAGACAGAACAAACCTGATGATCCAACTGAAAGAACGTTCTCAGCTCCATGTGTTCACATCACATTCAACTATCATGTGTGGTTGGTTCTATTGGGGCTGTTCTAATGAATGGACTAAAGGACACTTGATGACAGCAGTCCTAATCATTGACAAGGCTCCTTCATGTTCATGTCAGGTGGACTTGAACAGCCAGTCAGGCCGTGATGGCAGCAGCTGGAGACTCTGTTAACTAGTCCCATGTCTTACTTTGTCTCCAGGTCAGGGACCAAAGTCTCTTTCAGGACGTTTACTGAGCATCCACACATTTAATGGAGTCACACTTCCAATAGCGAGCTGATGCGCACGCAGCGACTGGCAGCAAGAGAGTTGGCGTCCAAATTGTTTGTTTCGTATACGTCGTTAAGTGTTTAAAACTTGTCTCAAGTTCGTTTAAAGTTTGTCTAAACCGTCCTCCTGCACATCGAGCTCCCAACCGATGTCAATCTAAAAATGCAACTTTTATACCTGGTTGTAATATGGATTATAATATGTCTGCTGCTTGCTCACGACTCGAAGCAGGCGTCTACCCAAGGAAGAATATGGTACAGCAGAGATCAATTGCTGCATTTGAGTTCGGGGAACCTGCCTAAGGTATCAGATGTAACTTTACATCTACCGGACTGTATACGAAAGGATCATTGGCTTGGATCCTCGACATGGCAGAAGAAAAAGAGGAAGCGGGGAAAACGTGGAGGGGTCAGACTACACCTGCGAAAGCAGGGTTTGAGACGGATCCCTTTGCCCACGATGATAATGGGAAATGTGCAATCCCTTAGAAACAAGGTCGACGAACTCCAGGGAAATGTCCAGCTACAGAAGGATTTTAGGGAATGCTGCGTCTTGGCTTTTACAGAAACCTGGTTATCCGACCGGGACCATGAACGAGATCTGTGGATTGACGGCTTTGGATTACCTGTTCGGATGGACCGGGAGGCCGGTGCAACTGGGAAGACACTTGGTGGCGGGGTATGTGTGTACCTTAACCGACGTTATTGTACATCTGTGACTGTTAGAGAAAAAATCTGCTTGCCCGATATCGAGCTCCTGTCCGTGTCTCTACGCCCATTCTACTTGCCACGGGAGTTTCCACAAATCTTTTTAACAGTCGTGTACATACACCCGAGGGCAAATGCCACCACCGCTTGCACTGTGATTTCTGACGTAGTGCATAAACTACAGTCACTCTCCCCAGACGCTCCAAACTTCGTCCTAGGTGACTTTAATCATGTTTCCCTGAAAAAGACTTTGAGAGATTTCTTCCAGTATGTCACCTGTCCTACTAGGCGGGGAAAGACATTAGACCTCTGTTATGGTACAGTAAAGGATGCTTATAAATCGATTCCACTCCCACCGCTGGGCTCTGCTGACCATAATTGTATACAACTCCTCCCCATTTACCGAACAGTTTTGAAGAGGGAGAAAGTGCTAACCAGGGAAGTAAAAGAATGGACTGAGGAATCAGTCATGTGCCTCCAGGAGTGTTATGATTGCACTGACTGGGATATTTTTAAAGAATCCTGCAAGGACTTGGATGAAATGACTGATGTTGTTTGTTCATATGTGGTATTTTGTAGAGATATGATTATTCCCTGTAAGCAAGTAAAGATATATCCTAATAATAAGCCATGGGTGAATAGGTCTATAAAGGATAGTATACAGAAAAAGAGGCAGGCTCATAAGCAGGGAACTGCCTCTGATTTACGTGTAGCCACCAAGGAGCTTAAAGTTGAGATATCTAAGGCAAAAAAAAGATATAAGTCTAAACTAGAAGAAAGGATGGCTGAAAATAACCTTGGCTCGGCCTGGTCCTGCATGAAAACCATAGCGGGCATCCAGAGTCAAGGTAACAGTGGCCATATCTATCTAGATGGTTTTAAATCTGATGCTGAGCTTGCCAATGCTTTCAACTGTTTCTATACTCGTTTTGACACATTTGATTTCAGCCAGGAGGTCCAAGAACTACAAAACAAATTCAAGGACAATCAGCACCTCAACATCACATGTAAGGATGTTGAAAATGTCTTTAGTAGGACAAAGATCAATAAAAGTCATGGGCCAGATAACATTTGTGGGCGTGTAATTAAAACATGTGCAAGAGACTTGAGTCAGATATTCCAATACATTTTTAATAAATCCTTGCAGACACAACATGTACCAAAAATCTGGAAAGATGCTGTAGTAGTCCCAATCCAAAAAGGTAGCAGTTCTAAAATTCTTAACGATTTTAGACCTGTCGCTCTTACGTCAATTTTAATGAAGAATTTTGAAAAATTGATAAGATTAGAGATTTTAAGGATCACTGAAAATGCATTGGATCCCATGCAATTTGCTTACAGGCCACGCAGGGGAGTAGAAGATGCCACTCTCACTCTGCTTCATTTGCTTTTCAATCATCTTGATGGAAGTGGGTCCCATGCACAAATTCTTTTTATTGATTTTTCTTCCGCTTTTAATACAATCCAACCTCATATCTTGGCCAACCGTCTTGTTGAACAATTTGATTTTAGCCATAATCTTGTTGGTTGGATTCTGGATTTTTTAACAAACAGGACTCAGAGAGTAAGGGTGAACGGAGTTGTCTCTGGTCGGTTTGGCTCCTCTACAGGCTCACCACAGGGATGTGTACTTTCACCCCTCCTGTTCATCCTATATACGAACATGTGTCAGAGCAAATATGTAGATAGGACCATCATTAAGTATGCGGACGACTCCGTCATCGTCAGTCTGCTCAATAAAGATGACAGAGGCCATGGACCAATAATTGAAGACTTTGTCCAATGGTGTGAGAAGTCACACCTTCAATTGAACATATCCAAAACAAAGGATATGTACATTGATTTTGGTAAAACTCCAAGATATGAGGCCACAATTATTAAGGGTCAACTAGTGGATCAAGTAGAATCATATAGATATCTAGGGACAATTATCGACTCTAAATTAAACTTCCAGAAAAACTGTGAAGCTGTCTGTAAAAAAGGACAACAGCGCCTGCACTGCCTGAGAAAACTGTATTACTTTCATATAGACAAGACCATGATGACATTATTTTATCATGTTTTTATTGAATCCATTATATCCTTTTCCTTAGTGTCGTGGTTTGGGTCTGCCTCAATTAAACACAAAAATAGTTTAAATCAAATTGTAAGATGGTCAAGCAAACTGATTGGTGAGTCCCAGCTGCACCCCACATCCCTGTATGCTAAACAACTACAGAGGATAGCCTTGGCCATTTTAGAAGATAGCCTACACCCATTGAATAGGGAATTTCAGCATCTTCCTTCTGGACGGAGGCTAATAGTCCCTAGGTGTAGGACCACAAGATTTAAAAACAGTTTTGTCCCAGCTGCGATCACTCTGTTGAACAAACTGTAGATTACTTGCACATAACGCACAAGCACTTTGGTCATGCACTAACATCTATTGTATGTTTTTAATATGTGTTTTATGTCATGTTTTTTATCTATGTTTGTACTGTCTGTCTATATGTTTTTATGTAACATGTTGTGAACCATGATCTACAGTTTGTTTTATTTGTTTTATACTGTATGTTTTATGGTTTGTGTGATGTATGTCATGTGGTGGTCTATAAGTGTAAAGGATGTCCTGCCTCTTAGACTGTAAACCTAGTTTACCTATGGGTACCAATAAAGTAACCTGAACCTGAACCTGAAGGCTCCTTCATGTTCATGTCAGGTGGACTTGAACAGCCAGTCAGGCCGTGATGGCAGCAGCTGGAGACTCTGTTAACTAGTCCCATGTCTTACTTTGTCTCCAGGTCAGGGACCAAAGTCTCTTTCAGGACGTTTACTGAGCATCCACACATTTAATGGAGTCACTTCCAATAGCGAGCTGATGATTTCAAATATCCACTCTTTACTGATCCTCAGTTATTGTTGTTGGATGAAAAGATAAAGAAAAATGTTGCCTGTTGTTTCCTCCTTTTAATTTCCTCTCCTGTTTGTTTCAAATGTTTTATGACATTAAAGCAGCAGCAGTGAACATAAGAATAAAAACATCTTCAGCTCTGCAGCAGTCTGAGGATCCATCATCCCATGTCTTTCAACTTATGCCGTCCACTTTCTTTATCTTCTACCTGTCACATCCCACAGAAACACTCACAGGTGATCTGTCCAGGACTTTTACAAATGATCCCAGAGCTGAAGTACAGAGAGCTTTAAAGTGAACTCTGCAGAGTGGAAGCCTCACTGCTGCAGCCGTGGACACGTCCACCATGAAGGTCAAGAGTCAGAGTGAGAGCAGATAGAGGTTCAGAGAGTAGCCCTCAACTGATTCTTCAAAGAGATTCTCCAACTGTCTAAAAGGATGTCCCAAACAGGATGAGCACTTGTAACTGTCCTATCTCAGATGAACTGAGGACATAATGAGAGACTGCTGGATTATTTGAAAACCTGACTGTGACCTCTGCAGGTTGTTGACCTGACGTTACCTGGAAAACTGCTGCTGTGTTGTTGTGGTTGTAGTTTGTGTGGGACTGGTTGAGCTGGACTCAGAGAGATTAGACTCTGGATTGAACATCTTTTAGATTGTCAGACTGCAGAAAAGAAAGCAGCCAGCAAATCCTTTCAGCTTCATTTTATTCATCAAAGCTCTGCAAAGAAGCTCAGGACAACAAGAGTGCAGCAAACAGCGTTCATCATCAGCTTGACAAACACAGAGAGGGAGGGTTTACTGGAGCTTTGACCTTTCCATCACAGTTAGAGCCATTCCATCCTCTACATGTTGCTCATTCACTCCATCTGTAGATGGACTCTTTGACAGTATTAGTATCTCAGGCTGCATTTCTTCTTCAGGTGCTTCAATAAATACACAAACCTCCCAGCAGAACATAAAATATAAATTATCCTGAAATGCACCAGACAAAACTGAAACGGCTCACACGGGCCCAGATGTGAAGGAGAAATAAAAACACCTGGAAAAACAGGATGTTAGTTTGGCTGAACCTTGAACCAGAGGATGTGATAACAGCAGACTGGAACTGGTCTAAGGAGGGGTCAGGGGTCAAGGGTCGAGGTCATCACACTGGGCCATAACACAGAGCTGATCAACACTGATCCTTAAAGAGTCTTCAGACCAGGGCTAGGAGCTGACAAAGAGTCCTCCTCTCTCCATCCATCGTCCATCAGATCCTTCACTGATCAATGATCAAAGATCAACAACCTGATCAAACTGACTCTTCAGCCATCAGAGGAGACAGATCAACGGAGGTGCTTCTGTTCCTGGAGTTCACTGGTTCATCCTGGACCTGGACTCTGTCTGCAGAGGAGACACAAGAAAGTTAGAGAGAAAGACAGACAGAAAGGAAGAAAGAGAGAAACTGACAAACCTTTGACTCGGAGTTGCACTGTTTTCCATCTCAAGATGTCTCCCTCCTTGCTGTAGACGGTGCAGGTGTAGATATTGGTGTCTTTGTCTGTGGGGTATATCAGGGTCAGACTGAGGTCTCCAGTTTTCAGCAGGTCTTCATTCATCTTCGTTCTGTTTCTGTAAAACTGGTCCTGGTGTTCAAGCTGGTCAGAGCCGTTCTGATACACATGGACCTTCATGTATCTTTCTGTCCACTCCACTTTAGCGTCTTCAGGCAGCTCAGTGGTTCTGAAGGGCAGCTGGACAGACTCCACCCCCTCCTCCACCTCCACCTGGGGGACTGAGAGGACAACAAATCCCATCATCAGCTGTAGAGACAGCGACAGCAGCAGCAGCAGCAGCAGGTTTTCATGACTTTATTGAATGATTGTAGAGAAAGCTGAAGGACAGAAGCAGATGAGAGCAGAAGGAACAGGACAGAGATCTAGAAAGGTGTTGCAGATGATCAGAGTCTTGATGTGAGTTCTGGTTTCTACCAGTCACCATCCAGGACGTCCTGAGCAGTGACTCCTTTATCAGACACAACAAACTAAAGCTGTCTGGTTGCCATGACTCTGGACCTCCAACTAAAGGACACAGTCCAGCTTAAAGCTTTCATTCCAGTTCCATCTACTGCTGATGAATATTTGACTCCAGTATAGATCCAGTCAAAGCCATCAACAGGTCACTATCAGTGTGTGTTGCTCTGTCAAGTTCTTCATATCAACCTGATCTTTGCTCTGTCACTTGTTGAGCAGCAGAGGATTTCTCTGAATGATCAACACTTGATCTGTCAGGAGAACAGAGCTGTGAGCCGCTGTCTCTGATAAACTTCCTTCTGCTTTCATGATGCTCATTACGGGTGCGACATCTCTGGAACTGATCTGAGAACAGGAGGAGCAGGAAAGCTCTCTGACCTCTGACCTGTATCTACAGTACTGACCTCTGACCTCTGACCTGTATCTACAGTACTGACCTCTGACATTGAGCTTCACTTGTTCCTTCATCAGGATGTTCCTCTCCTTGTCGTAGACGGTGCAGGTGTAGGTGTTGGTGTCATTGTTTGTAGGGTATAGCAGGGTCAGACTGAGGTCTTTAGTTTTCAGCAGGTCTTCATTCATCTTCGTTCTGTTTCTGTAAATCTGGTCCTGGTCTTTAAGCTGGTCAGAGCCGTTCTGATACACATGGACCATCCTGTAGTCACTGTCCGTCCACTCCACTTTAATGTCTTCAAACTGGTGAGGTGTGGTTTTGCAGGTCAGCTGGACAGACCTCACCCCTGAATCCACCTTCACCTGGGGGACTGAGAGGACAACAAATCCAGTCTGAAATATGTTCCGTTCTTCATTGAACAGAGACAGTGTTCCCAAGTAGAAATTAAGTATATTTAAATGTAATAAAAATGTACTTCAATATCAGTGAATACATTTGTAGTACATTGTCATTTTGTGTGCTAAACATTGCAGTAGTAGTTAGTAGTTGTATTCATAAAAAGTATACTTTCAAAACTAATTTTTTTAATGCATTATTTAGCAGTGACCTCACTCGGACTTGATCCTCTCCCCAAAACCTGAAGATTAAAAGATATATTCAACAATACACAGGATAAGATGTTACAATCCCCTGTGCTAAGATCCCAGGCAAAACACATTTAGAGGCCTTGTTCAACTAAGAAACCTTACCAAACCTACGGTCATGTGATATGATGCTTAACCTACAATATACATGAACTAAGTAAATGCTGCTGGCTTGTAGGCCCACAGAGCAGAAGAGGATAATTCAAACATTGTGAAATAAGCTAACCAAACGCTGCTGGCTTGTACGTCCCGCTCAGCAGCTAACCATAGCTACCAAGCAACATGAAGACATCAGGAACCTGGCCTAAACAACAGCAGTATGCAGCATGTCATTGGGGTTTTCAAGTGGGCACCTCCCTTCACCGATGTTTTGTTAAGTTAGGCCCACGACACCTCGAGAAGGCTTAACAGTGACTTCCAGCGTCCTGGAGTCACCCCCCTCCACACTGCCACTGCACAACCCCGTTTTCCTCACCATTCAATGTCTATCAACAACTAATATTTCAATCATTAGCCTAGTCCTTTTATGAACCATAAGCTAAACAAAGAAATCTACCATGGTTCGCCCTGTTAATGTGGACTGAACCACGTAACATACAAACAAATCACGTAACAAACAAACAAATCTACCGTGGTTCGCCCCTTTGATGCGGACTGAACCACGAACCAAACCGACCACATCTATCATGATTTGCAAACATACTAACGTCACGCAGCCATCCTTACCTTTAGCTAGTTCCCCAGCTAGTATGCTTCCTACGTACCCATAGCCACTCGATCGCTCCCTCTGCTGCCCGGGACATGTTTCATACCGCAGTCCTTTGGCTTTTTCCTTGTATGCCCAGCTCGCTCAGAAGGGCAATCGCAGACTTTGCCACAAATCCACGGCAGCCGACTTCTACCGGGCGGACATAAGCCTTCCAGCCATTCTGCTCTGCGTCTGCTGCTAGCTCTCCATAATTAGCTCTCTTACACTCGTTAGCCTCCTCAACTCTATCTTCCCATGAGACAGTCAGTTCTATGAAATAGACTACTTTCTCTGGCTCAGACCACAACAGAAGATCTGGCCGTAGTTGGGTGCTAGCTATCTCGGCTGGAATAACCAGTTGTCCATTTAAATCCGCTCTCATCTCCCAGGCTCCTCTTACTCTTAGCTGTCCCGTGTTATACCTGATACCTGCTAGTCTAGCCTTTTCTCCCTCCTGTACAAACTTAATACATCTATTCTCTCTGTTAACAGCCATGGAATTTACATTCACCTGTTTTTCCTCAATTACAGCTGCTAAACATTTCAGTACCTGATTGTGACGCCAGATGTAACGTCCTTGGGAAAGACTAACCTTACAACCTGTCAGAATATGGCTAAGCGTGCATACACAAGTGCACAGTGGGCAGGCAGCATCCTCACCTACCCACTGGTTTAGGTTCTGGGGAGTTGGCAGCACATCATAAGTAGCCCCTATCATGGATCTAACCCTGCTGGCCTCCATGCTCCAAAGCTCTCTCCACTTCAACTTCCTTTTATCCACACTCTCACAGTTCACCCACTGACCCTGCTTAGCCTGCGACATTGCCTTCGAGCATCTAACTGCTTCCTCTTGTTTCTGTACCTCTTCCACTACCATCTTTCTCCTTTCTACTGCTGATGCCTTGCTCCACAGAGGTTTCCCTGCACACAGACCTAAGCCTCCACGCCCTTGCTGTTCATTGCCTATGTTATCCCTAAGAGCTGCCTGTGCTTACTGCCTCTTTTGGGTTCCACTTCCTCCCTGTCTTAACAGTGGGCGCTGCACTCCTAACCACTGGATCCTTCGACTGAGTGAGAGTCAGTTTCAGTCTAACTTTAGCACACTTAAACTCCTCTGTTAGGCTGGTAACTGGGAGCTCCAATATGCCTTTCCCATACAAGGCTGTGCTGCTTAAGCAGCGTGGGACACTGAGCCATTTTCTGATAGATGAATTAATTATCTTTTCTAACTTTTCTACCTTTGAGAGGGCAACCTCATACACTGTCAGCGGCCACATTAGCCGGGGCAGTAAACCAAATTGCAAGCACCACAATTTTAACTTCCCTGGTAGCCCTGACCGGTCTATGCTTGAAATGCCTTGAATCATTTCCTGCTTCAACCCTTCAAACTGCGCCTTATAACTGACACTTGCATCATACCATCTTCCCAAACACTTCACTGGCTTCTCCAGCACTGTGGGAACCACCTCATCATTTATAACAAACTTCTTATCTACTACCTTTCCTTTAACAATAGAAATACTCCTGGATTTAATAGGCTTCACTTTCATCCTAGCCCACTGCAGGTTGCTATTTAGCTTATCCAGCAATCTTTTGGTACAAGGAGCGGTTGACGTTGTAGTCGTCATGTCGTCCATGTAGGCCCGAATCGAGGGGAGGCAAAGCCTTCCCTGCAGCCTTTCTCCACCTACCACCAATTTGGAAGCCCTAATAATGACCTCCATTGCCATTGTAAAGGCTAGTGGAGAGATTGTACACCCTGCCATGATGCCTACCTCCAGCTGCTGCCATGCTGTAGTGTACTCTGCTGAGGTAAAGCAGAGTTGAATGTCTAAAAAGTAGGCTTTGACTAAGTTTTTTATGCTACCTGGAACTCGAAAGAAGTCAAATGCTTCCCATAACAAACTATGTGGTACTGACCCAAAAGCATTAGCCAGGTCTAAGAATACAACATGCAGGTCTCTCTTCTCTTGCTTTGCTAACTGAATTTGGTGCCAAATCATACTGGTGTGCTCTAAGCATCCAGAGAAGCCGGGGATCCCAGCCTTTTGCACCGACGTATCAACTAGTCTGTTTTTCACCAAGTCACTAGACAACTTCTGTGCCACAACACTGAAGAAAATCTTCCCCTCAACATTAAGCAGACTAATTGGTCTAAACTGACTTATTTCCAACGAGTCCCTCTCTTTGGGAATAAAAATCCCCCCTGCCCTGCGCCATGCCTTGGGAATAACCTGTTTCTTCCATACTACCTTCATCAATTTCCACAGGAACCTCAGCACATCTGGTGCACTCTTATACAGCCGGTAGGGGACCCATTAGGTCCCGGGGCTGAAGAGGCTCTTGCACGTCTTACCACTTCTTGAACCTCTTTCCACCTTGGTGGGCTGTCATCACACTGGCTAACTATTTCACCAAGAGGTGGAATGTCAGAGGGTACTGCCAACTTTCTAAACCGGTCCGTATCTTTATGCACCTCCTCCAAGTACTCCTCAAGCTTCTCTTTTGGTATCGTGAGGCTACCATTCTTTTCCTTACTAAATAGTGACTTCACAAACGTAAATGGGTCCTTATAAAATGCTAATCTAGCCCGCTCTTTCCTTTTCCTGTTTTTCCTAATGTTCTCCGCCCCTCTTAATGCTGTCAACCACTTCCTAACATCTGCCTGTAAGTAACCAAAACCTTCCTTCTCTTCAACCGTAGCTTTCCTCCACTGCTTCTTAAGGAGTCTCCTCTCCTGTACGAGCCTATCGATCTCTTGCTGACTGAATTGTCTTTGACAAGGCTCCAGTCACAAGAAAAACATTCAAACAGACATATACAAACAGGACATGGGGTGTTGAGGTATCAGCTGACTGTGGTGTTCATGTTGTGCTGTTCAGTATGGCTATTGCAGAGGGGATGAAGGATTTCTTGTAGATGTTTTTACGGGCCAGTGGTACAATAAAATGCCTGCCTGATGGTAGTAGCTGGAAGGAGTGATGGAGGGGGTGGGAGGGATCCTCTGTGATCAGGTTGGCTTTCCTGATCACAGAGCGGCTGTACAGCTCAGATAGGGGGAGATGGGGGGAGCCAGTTATTTTGGCAGCATGATTCACGATGCGTGACAGTCTTGTTTTGTGTTTGATGGTACACTGTAACCCTGTAGGTATCAAATTAACATGTGCTATTGCTGGTTTATACCCATTTTGCATTTCTAAGAGTGATTACCATTATTCTTGGGACCTTGTAAACCCTTGTGATAGAGACAAGCTATTGTGTATGATACCTCCAGTGTCAGAGTCACCTGACTGTCTGCAATGTGTGTCACATGTTTCATCAGGTGCTAGAAATTACATATATGAAGAAGTTTGGAATGCAGCACGAGAAAATGACACCATAAAAAAAAAAAAAAAAAATCTTTGTAGGGTCAGAATTCACAGCTGCTTTTGTTTGTCTTTCTGCGTCTCAACAAAAGCTATTCATGATACTTGGCTCTGTGCCTCACATCCTTTTAACAAAAAGTTCTGCCGTTAACTGGATGACCATAGGAAGTTTGATTAAAGCAGCTTTGGAGATTTCAGATTGGAAACACAGACCAGATGGTAGTTCTTATTCTGATTCACTAAAGGTTACATCTTTTTCGATAGATATCAATGCAGCAGTTGTTCGCACTTTTCACACATATACACCAGAAGTGAAAATTATGACACTGACTACTGAACAAGAAGCAATGCTTTCAACAGTACCTGACAGCTTATGGGCTAGAAGCAAGTTTGATTTTGGAAACATAAAAGGCGCGAGCCCTGTCATTGTCTACTCGAAATCAACGTTTAGACCCTGTAAAAGACAATACCCACTCAGCTCTGACACTGTTGAAGGCATTGCTCCAGTTATACAGTCACTCATAGAAAAAGGTGCCGTTGTGGAATGCCCTAATTCACCATGTAACACCCCCATCCTACCTGTAAAGAAACCAAATGGGGGGTGGAGACCAGTACAAGATCTTAGGGTAATTAATGACGCAGTTCAACACTAGGGTTGGGTACCGGAAAGCGGTACCAATACGTTACCGGTTCTGACGTAAACGGTAGTAACAAGACCGAATGAGAACGAAGATTTCGGTGCCTCATTTCGGTGCCTGACATTTTTTGTTTTTACCGCCCCCTGGTGTTCCGGCGTCAACTTGCGTGACATCAGTGCCGCTACTTGGCATAGTTGATCAGACCTGCTAGCTGGAAGAGGATTGAAGAGGCCGAAGGCAAAACGTTCGAAGGTCTGGCTTCATTTCACTCAGAAGGATGCCAACTCAGCGACATGTAACCGATGTCAAAAGACACAGGCATGCAAGGGAGGCAATACATCCAATTTAATGAAACATCTGGCGACTCATGGCGTTTATTTAAAAGCTGAGCAATGCACGGTGTTCGATAAATTGCGTGACGCACCAAGCACCTCAGCAGCAGCAGCCGCCGGTCAAATAAAAGAAAGTCCCACTCCCAGTCCCAGCCCTGCCAGTGTGGTGGACACCCCCTATGACGATGATGACAGCAGCCGTTCCTCTTCAGGTAAGTCTAGTAATTTAATGTCGACCGCAAATCTTGCATATTAAGTAACGTTGGTTAGCAAACACCGTTGCCATTCAACAGCTGTGTGGCTATGTATACTTCCACTTAGTGTCTGCTGACTTTATGCTTAATGTGAAACTCATAACAAGTGTATGTATGCAAAATGTTCAACAATAGATTTAGAATGCGCAATTTTGCAATTGCACAAGGATTCAACAGATAAGATAGGTTAGCTAAATATTGTTGGCTAGCTGTTACGTGACCTGTCTCGAGGTTACTGTCGCGATATACCTGTTTCGAGGCTATATCATAGGGTGTGTTAAATATTTCTGCTCAGTGTCAGATATTTCTCTGCTTACAGTAAAAGTCTCAATATGTAAAGACATAATCTCAGTATTTTACATCAGTATAAACGGCGATTTTTTTTCATTTAATGATGAAGAGTCATGTGCATGTTCTAAGCA
The DNA here is from genome assembly GCF_963514085.1 of Chelon labrosus. Classification (NCBI taxonomy): domain Eukaryota; kingdom Metazoa; phylum Chordata; class Actinopteri; order Mugiliformes; family Mugilidae; genus Chelon; species Chelon labrosus. The sequence continues at coordinate 33,067,152 of NC_140337.1, forward strand.
ATTTTGATAGTAACATTTTTATTTCTGTCTTTCAAATTACCAAAGTGACTCCTTTCACCCTGGCGAAGAAGGCTGCACTTCCTAAAGAGAAGGTGGAGGAAATCCACAGAAAAGTTACAAAATTTGTGGTGATGGGACTCCATTCGTTTTCGACAGTGGAATCGACATCTTTCAGGTGAAAATGTGGGCTATGATATCCAAATAGAATTTCCTTGATGCATGTGTAGGCCACACCTCTGTACCATGAAGACATTATGTGTACAATACTAATTTCATATATGTATTTTTTTTTATAAAAGGGAGATGACCACTGCCCTGAATCCGAAATATCAACCACCATCCAGGGATGACATTTCAAATACCTTAATACCTGCATGGTATAATGTCATCAAGCAGAATGTCATCCAGCAGCTGGCACAGGTCAGCAAAATTGCCATTACATGCGATGGATGGACCAGCGCGGCACAGGACCACTATCTGACAGTGACCGTCCATTACATGAACAAGGGCAGCATTCAGCAGAAAGTGCTAAGCACCGAAGTGGTTTATGAGGCCCAGACAGGGCTAGTGGTGGCAGAGGAAATCAAGAGTATTCTTGAGGATTTCCAGTTGACTGGAAAAGTCATAGCTGCCACAGTTGATAATGCGAGCAATATGGATGTTGCCCTGAGAAACTTTCAATTTTTAAAAGTTGGATGCTTTGCTCATACACTCAACTTGGCAGCACACAAGATGTATGGCATCCAAACTGTGACCAGGTGGTGTGCAAAGATCCGCGCAGTGGTGGTGTGGCTGAAGCGCTCCACCATGAGCAAAACTGTTCTGAGAGAGAAGCAGCGACTCCTCAGTAAGTAGAATACATATAATTCTAAATACATCTTGAAAAGTAATACACTTAAATATTAGCAGTTGTTTATTGTAATTCAAATGTCTGTGCTTTAGATTTGCCAGAGCATAATGTTATCCTGGACGTGAGGACTCGCTGGAATTCTCTCTACCTCTTGGTGGAGCGGTTTGAGGAGCAGTTCCCTGCAATCCAGGCAGCCTGCCTCGATCAAAGGCTAAGGAGGCCAATGGAGAGGGACAGGTGAGGTGATAGACAAAAGGGTCACTTGTAATAATGACGATTTAACTTTTGTTCATGTTTTCATTAACTTTTTTTCATTATTGTTTATTATCCACAGACTAGAGAGGCTCACAGAGAGTGATTTCGAAAAGGCAGAGGAATTCATGCAATGCATGAAAGTCTTATACACCTCAACCCTCTGTGTGTCAAGTGACAAGTCCCCCACATGCAGCCAAATCATCCCAATCCTCACAAAGCTGGAGGCACATTATTCAGCCGCTGATGATGACAATCCCTTTGTGGCTGCTATAAAAGAGAAGGTCTGGGGAGATCTTGAAAAAAGATACCAGGTACTATCCATTTGCAGCTAATATCTATGTTCACAAAGAAAGAAGGCAAACTACTCCATTTTTACTCCTAGACACTAAAACATGTTTTCATTACAGGATCAAGACATTCAGAACTTCCTTCAGGAGGCCACATTGATGGACCCTCGCTTTAAAGGCAGGCTGGGAGTTGGTATTGCAGAAGCTTGGGATAGACTTGAGAAAGCAGTGATTGACCGTGTCACGGCAGCTCAGGTATTTTACTGCATGTTTGTCAGAGACAGTGTGCCAATTGCTAATCTTTTTTCATATGCACTATGTCCATGGCCATGTTACAGTTTCTGTAACTAAATATTGCTGTTTTTTGGGCAACCTGTGTCTACAGCTTCCAACAGAGGAGGACCCTCATCAGAGTGAGGCAGAAGTTGAAGGTGATGGTGATGATGAGGTGGAGGAGGACCAAGCGGGCAGACATGTAAGTTCAACCATATACTATCTATCTAGTCTACAATGAATAGTTGTTTTTTGTGCTGTACTAAACTTGTTTGTGTTTTATAGCCAAGAGGAGCTCACAGGATGTCAGCCTTGGAGCAGTTATTTGCGGATGAAGACCGGGAACTTCTCCACACAACTATGAGCACAAGTAGTGCCCTCTCCATCACGGAGCAGGTCCAGAAGGAGATAGAGCTCTACAAAGGCATGTCAGCCATCCCATCGGGACAAGACCCTGTGGCTTGGTGGTGGGGTAAGAGGGATACCCTCCCTAATTTGTCTGCCTTGTCAGAGGTATACTTGTGCGTGCAGGCCTCATCAACCCCCTCTGAGAGGGTTTTCTCCTGTGCTGGACATGCAATTAGTCAGGAAAGATGCCGTATACTGCCAGAGAAGGCCAATATGCTGATATTCCTGCAGAAGAATTGCTAAAAACTGTTATTTACATCTGCAATACTGTTGTGCAATATTTTGTTCCATATGTGTGTTTTATATTTATATCTATTTTAATATTTAAGGTGTCACACTGTTCAGGTCACTAGGAAGAGAAAATGGAGATCTGGTAGTAATCTTCATTAATCTCCAGTATATTGTACAGTTCTATTGTTTGATACAATAATGTTCTATTTGATATTATGTACATTTTATTTTATATTGGCTTATTTATTATCATTGTTCCTTGTATTTATATTGTTAAAGATTTACTGTAAGTTAATATTTTGTTCAATTTGGCCCTGGAAATAAAAGGGTATTGTTTTTTGACAAAGTGTGTGCATTTTTTTTTTTTTTTAAGTACCGGTTCGAGAACCGTTTAGGAACCGGTACCGTTTAAAAAATACCGAGTAGGCACCGGTATCGTATAAAACCCAAACGATACCCAACCCTATCCAACACCCAGCCCCAACTGTACCAAATGCTACAACAATGATGTCACAGGTTCCAGCAAATTCATGTTGGTTTACTGTCATTGATTTAGCAAATGCATATTTTAACATTCCTGTTCATCCTGACTCACAGTTCTGGTTTGCTTTCACTTTTAATGGAAAAAGGTATACTTGGACACAAATGCCACAGGGCTTTGCCTCTAGTCTCCCTCTCTTCGCTGTGGCTGTAGCTGAGAACCTGTCGCATTGGCAGCCAACGTGTGGCAGTACACTTGTACAGTATTTTGATGACCTCTTAATCTGTTCTCATACAAAAAAAGATTGTCAAACTGACACAGTGTCTCTGCTTTGTTTACTGGCAGAAAATGGTCATAAGGTATCAAAAGACAAGCTGCAGCTTGTTTCACAATCAGTGCGTTATCTTGGCCACATAATAACATCAGAAGGTCGTAAATTGGGCCCTGACCACATCCAAGCAATCTTAGATGTTCCAAAACCTCTAACGAAGAAACAAATGATGTCCTTCTTGGGCTTAGCAGGCTATTGCCATCCATGGATTCGTGATTTTGCGGAGATCTCCCAACCCCTATATGACATCACACATGGGGGTAGACATTTGGCCATGACTGACTTTTTGACTTGGACTCCTGACGCAGAAAAAGCTTTGACTTAAAACAAGCTTTATCGACTTCCCCTTGCCTAGGACTACCAGACAATACAAAATCTTTTAATCTTTTTGTTTCTGAAAGTAATGGTTTTATGACAGCAGTTCTAACTCAGTCACATGGTGACAAACAACAAGTGGGATATTTTTCAAAAAAGATTTCCGCAACAGAGAGAGGTATGGTTGCATGTCTAGAACCAGCAGCTGCGACTGAAGCAGTTCAGGCCACAGTTGACATTGTTGCTATGTGCCCTCTTACTGTACATGTCCCACATGCTGTCCACTCGCTTATCTTACAGGCAAAAACTGCCCACCTAACCCCAGCTAGACTGTTACACTGGCAAAATGTTTTGCTGACAATGGCTCATGTTACTTTAAAACGATGTACTGTCCTTAACCCAGCAACCTTGCTCCCTATACAGTTCAAGATGGAGAAGTTGGAAGTTGTTGCCATGGTGTCAAAACCAAGAGATGCACTCTTTGACACTCCCCTCATCAACCCTGACTCTGTTTTCTTCTGCGATGAGAAACCCAACAGATGGATCCCCTTGTGTCTCATATACAATATGTACTAACCATGCTATAGTTGAAGGTGCTAAACTTCCAAATAACCTGTCTGTTCAGGCAGCTGAATTATTTGCAATAACTCGTGCTTTCATCCTAGGGACTGGGAAGAATATCACAGTACATACTGATTCTCAATATGCATTCAGTGTATGTCATGATTTCCATGCATTATGGAAAAATCTAAGTTTTCTTACTTCTACAGGGAAACCTATTGCTCACAGAAGTTTAATCATTAACCTTTTATCTGCATTACTTCTACCTGCGTCAGTAGCAGTATGCAAATGTAAAGCTCACACAGGTGCTAATGACCCAGTGTCACTTAGAAATGCATCTGCGGACACAGCTGGGTTGGTGTAAACGGCCTCCCAGTACTGCCAAAAGCCATATTCCCCTTTTTGGCAAAGTTGATACATGGTCCTGACCATGTATCAAAAGGGGGGATGTTGGATATTGTAAACAGATTGTGGCATGCGCCAGGATTTTCAACTTTTGCTCAGAATTTTTGTAAAAATTGTGTGATTTGTGCAACTTACAATGTCGGCAGAGGTGTAGCAATGCCTCTGTCAGCCCATCCTAAACCTGAAGGTCCTTTTGAACATGTAATGATGGAGTTTATTTAACTCACTCCATGCAGGGGGTATAAATATTGTCTCCTTATTGTGTACATGTTTTCAAAATGGATTGAATGCTTTCCATGTAAACATGTGTTGAAGGAAAAAAACAATCCAAGTCTTAGTTCCAAGTTTGCTGAAGTGGTGGAGGTTTATTGGCGTTCCAGGTCATGGTGAGCCTACGGACACAGAGTGGTTCTGAGACCAGAGACTGACCCTGAATGCAGGGCCAGAGCACAGACATACCCTGTCCCCGGGTGTGGTTGCAGACAGTTCCTGATTAGATCGTGTAGTGGATGTATATTGGTCAGCTGAGGGCAACTTTAATTCAATTCAATTTTATTTATATAGCGTCAATAACAATACAAATTGTCTCAAGACGCTTTACAAAAACCCGGCCTGAAACCCCCAGAGCAAGCCTGAAGGCAACGGTGGCAAGGAAAAACTCCCTTTTAACAGGAAGAAACCTCGAGCAGAACCAGCTCATATGGAGGGACCCATCTGCCTAAAGGTTAGATTATGCTTCCGCGTAGTGATCACGCAATGGCCACGCAGTTGCTCGGACGCAGTCGTGAGACCGTGATGGTTCTGCGTGGGGTTTACGTGTCGAAATGCATGCCACACCGGTAGAGGGCGCTATGATTTTTGTGACCGACCGACCGAGACTCTTGTGACTATCTCGCCTCGTATAGTTATTTACCTTCCGGCTTTTGCCGTAGTCACAGTGAACGATGGACACCGAGACAGAGAGACTGGCGTTGGAGCTCCAAATTATTCAAGCATAGGAAGAAATACTTCTTTTGCAAATTAGGGCACGACAAAGGAGACAATGATGTTTATGAGTGGAAACCGGAAAAGCGGTCTCCAGCGGATGTAGTTAGCGGACCAATCACAGCCAATGCCGCTGCGTTGCTGTTGCGTCGCCTCGACGCGCGTCGAGGATTTTTGGGAGGTGCGCGTCTGGCCCTTGCGTAGGACGCACGGGGGTCCGCAAGGACGCAATAGGTCCGTAATAGGTCCGTACGCACGGACGCGCTGTGTCAACGCGGAAGCATAATTTCGGCTTAAGGCCAGCCGGGTACAGACAGAAGAAAGAGAGAAGAGAACAGCAAGATAAACATACATCTGTCATAGATACACATATCTGACTAAAGTGTACATGTGGAATCTTATGATACAAACTGATGATGTTACATGACGGTTCGAAAATGTAAGAGGAATCATAGGCAGGTTGGAGAATTGTTCATTCAGGTAGGAGTGGATAACTGCAGGATTCCATGAAGATTGGGCAGGCTGATGAGACCACGACAACAGATGTAATATGGAGCTCTACAGGAAACGCACAACTCCAGGCCAGAGATACTCACAAGAAGAGGGAGGAGGGGAGAGGAGGGGAGGGGAGGGGAGGGGAGGGGGGGAGGGACACACACACAGCAGTAAACATTCTACATAGTAATAGCACAGAATTGCATGACTAGTAGTAGATAGGAAATTAGAGGGCAAGAGCTCTGTGCCAGAGAAAAGAAAGTGGAGGATGCGCGAGAGGAGAGAGGGTGAACTCAGTAGGGGGCAGGGGTGGCTCCCAGACATGGTCAGAACAAAGGGCAAAAGGACAAAGGAGTGACACTCAGGTAGTCTGATCAAGACTCTGATCAGCAGGGGAGAGGAAATGGGGAGGGTAGACAAAGGAGTATGATCAGGAAACTCTGATCGCCAGGGGAGCAGAGACAGGAGAGATTAAAATATGGTTGGAATTGCCCCAGACCTGTCAATTCCTAACGTCTCTTCGAAGTTTACTTCTTCAATCCACCCTTTTTTTTTCTCAAATAACAAAAGATAACCGTAAACCAAAGCAAAAGACAACCATATAGCAAAACCAAACAACATTAGGAAGATAGAGCAATGTCAGTTTTTACACTTAATCAAAATCAATTTCATACAAAAAGTCAGAATTTCTATCTTCTAGTTGTAGGTTACATTCAGTTGTGGTTGTAGCTGAATTGTAGCAGTTGTTTTAGTAATCAATGATTTGCAAACAGATTTTAGGCAGGTAACTAAAAGACTGAGAATGCACCAAAGTTTATGTAGCCCGAAAATCCCAATTTCCCTTTAAGCTAATTAAACAAACTGGTGTCAACAGGATGATGTAAAGTCTTTAGCAATGTTGTTCATGTGATTGGTTATTTCTTGAATGGTACCGTTGTGATCTGGTATGAATGTGCAACACTCAGTTCCAACAATGACACATGTTCCTCCTTGGGAGGCCAATAGATAGTCCAGTGCAGCACGATTCTGTAGAGACATCATCCTGATGGCAGTCATTTCTTGTGAGAGTGTGGCTATGCCCTCTACAGTCAAATGACAGCACCAAAAATCTTGTCCATGGCATTTGTGTATGTGTGAATAAGTCCTTCTTCACAATGTGGAACAGTGTGGGCAGAGTAAGGACTCTCATGGCTGGTACTGCATGACCAATACCATACACTCTGACCACCCCTTTTGATAAGTATTCATACGCTTTCATGTCACAAATCCAATATTTGTCTTTTGGTAAAGGTATGGAACACTGGCTTGCTCTGATAGCAAGATGGTAGTGATCCATATCTGTTCCTTCACCTGTGTTTTTGGGTCGTTAAGGTTGTTCATGTGCTGGTGTACAGAAAAGTCCCATTTAGTCAGTTGTAATCCACTTAGGTTGAATCCTGGTATCTGGAGATGTGCTTCACCGTCTTTTCCTGGGACTCCAGTGCCAGCGCTGCTCCTCTGTCCCTCCACCATTTGTTGCCATTCTGGAGAATACCTTTCGTCGGCTTCTGGGACTTTGGTGCCAGCTTTATCCTGTGGGGGAGGAGGTCCTTCTATTAACCCGAAAGATGGGAAATTTCCCACAATTTGCTTGAGCTCCCGCCGGTTCCAAGACTTGTAGACCATGTCCTTTCTTATGGTCATAAGCGGTGCAAGTATTGTTGGAGCTGGTTTCTCTTGTTTTCCCCCTTTCCTCGTTGCAGCCGATTCCTCTGCATTGTTCTAGATCGCCATTTCAGCTCTTCTGTACTCCAAGACAAGATCATTGTCGTCGTCGTCGCCGCCGCCGTCGCCGCCGCCGTCGCCGCCGTCGTTGCCATCGTTGCCATCGTCGTCGTCATCATCAGTAGTACTGCAGTCCTTTAAGCTTTTTAAAGGGTTATGATGCTGGACTTGTTTAGCTCTGGTCGGTGGCTCATCTACCTGGAGATCTGCTTTAGTTCTTATCTGCGTTGTGTTACATTCTTCCAGTTGGGCCAGTAACTTTTTGTTTTGGTCAGTGAGAGAAGCAATTTGTGATTCTACATGGAGACGTCTACTCTCATCCCTCCAAAGCCTCAGAGAGAGAAAATGCTTTTTCTTGTCTTTAAGACAACTCAGTCTCTCTCTCAAATTCTCTAACCTGTGCTGGTCAAAAGTGCCATTCGGAGGGAATTTTAGGTGGCCATCGTCAATCGTTATCTTGGCCCATGTCGTCACAAACTGTAAACTCTCTCCACCGTGACTGTCAAACATGTGTTTTGCAGGACCAGTCAGCTCTCTCTCTAACCTTCCACTGAAACAACCTCCCATTTTCTGTCTGTAAGATCTTAAAAAAACTTGAATACCGCTTGCTACTGCTCACAATCACTTTCAATCAAAGCTCTGCTCATAATCTACAGGTCACTTTACACAAAAATGGACGACCAAGAAGACAACAGCAGTATGCAGCATGTCAAGTGGGCACCTCCCTTCACCGATGTTTCGTTAAGTTAGGCCCACGACACCTCGAGAAGGCTTAACAGTGATTTCCAGCGTCCTGGAGTCACCCCCCTCCACACCGCCACTGCACAACCCTGTTTTCCTCACCATTCGATGTCTATCAACAGCTAATATAGTAACTAATAACCACGGGTCAAACAAGCAAATCTACCATGATTCGCCCCGTTGATGCGGGCTGAACCACGTAACAAACAAACAAATCTACCGTGATTCGCCCCGTTGCTGCGGGCTGAAAACACGTAACAAACAAACAAATCGCGTAGCAAACAAATCGACCGTGGCCTACATGCGGCCATCCTTACCTTAGCTAGTTCCCCAGCTACACTCCTAACCACTGGATCCTTTGACTGAGTAAGAGTCATTTCCAGTCTAACTTTAGCACACTTAACTAACTGGGAGCTCCAGAATGCCTTTCCCATACAAGGCTGTGTCACTTAAGCAGCGTGGGACACCAAGCCACTTTCTGATAAATGAATTAATCATTCTTTCCAACTTTTCTACCTTTGAAAGGGCAACCTCATACACCGTCAGCGGCCACATTAGCCGGGGCAGTAAACCAAATTGCCAGCACCACAATTTTAACTTCCCTGGTAGCCCTGAGCGGTCTATGCTTGAAATGCCTTGAAACATTTCCCGCCTCAACCCTTCAAACTGCGCCTTATCACTAAGACTTGCATCATACCATCTTCCCAAGCACTTCACTGGCTTCTCCAGCACTGTGGGAACTACCTCATCATTTATAACAAACTTCTTATCTACTACCTTTCACGAGCTAACCAAACCCTAAAAACAAAATTGACTAAATTAATGGCAGAAACAGAGTTGTCATGGGTTGAGGTTTCACCACTTGCATTGATGTTTACGAGAGGCCAGTAATGAGTTTACAGTGACAAGGAGGTTCATTCTTGGTACAGTTTCTCTCATACTAGTAGGCCTATAGTAAGTGAGGAATAATTAAGCACATCACTTTAATACCTCTGAAATGATAGATATGACCTTGTTTATAAGTCAGGTTTTTTGAGAGGGCGGAGAAATTCGAGGACCAGGACGTGATCCCGATTGTATTGGATGGCGAGCCAAGACCTCAGAGGAGAAAGTCACAGACAAGGAGTTATAAACATACACACACACACACACACGCACACATTCGCATTGACATTTTTGAACTTTTGACATCAGGTACACCTGCAACAACTTTAAGTTTAAAGGGCCCCAACGGACAATTTTTTTTTTCATTTTTTTTCCCGTGCGCACACATTTTGTTTCTGGTCATTTGGGTCATATTTCATATTTTCTGTACAAAGTAAATATTTTCTATTAATTGTTAAAATACAAATGTGTTACTATTCAACATTCATTCGTCTGTTTGGTTCTTTATTGTTGCTCAATGTACTGGCTCCTTACGAATTTGGTTTCTTCTGATTCTGGCCGTGGTCTTATCATTAGTCCAATTTATTATTATACTGTAATTCACTTTTAAATCACTAAAATTGGTTACACGAGACTTTCCATTTCTTGCGGTGAATTACTGCGATACTTCCCCCCCGTCCAATGGTACAGGGTTGACTGTGAGGAGATGCTTCATTCAGCTGGGAAAAGTCATTTGGTTGTTGCCATGTCTCTGTTTGGCATAAGACATCATACCTGTGGTCACTGATGAAATCCTGTAGAAGTTGTCCTTTACTGGAGAGAGAGACTGGATATTAAAAAGTCCAAATTTGAGTACGGTTTGGCCAGGAGTGGGAGGAGGCTGTGCATCAGTGAGATCATAGTCTAAGGGTGGGCTGGTGTGACATTTAATATTAACAAGATTATTAGGATAAACAGAAAGTTGTCGAAATGAAGACAAAACAGGCCTGCTGGAGGACACAATGGTGCAGATAGGGAATGTACTGCACGAAGATGGCCTAGAGGGGAAGCTAGTGAGATCAGTAGTAACTGCTGACTCACACAGAGAGGAGGGCGAGGAAGAGTAATCAGGAAAAAATGGAGGATGGGCGTCAGTACTAATTGAAGGTGCTCAATTGTACTGGGTGGCCAGGGGTGGAGGCGCTGAGAGGCCAGGTGATATAATACTGCATGCTGTATGTTAGCTGCAAGGAAGTGTCTACCGGACTTGTTTAGATGGAGGCCATCAGGTGTAAAACTGTGGTCCCGGGAATGCAGTGGGTAATGGCATTGAAAGAAATGTTTCTCACCAGAAATGTTTCTCATTAATAGTGTTTCTATGGCCTATGGCACGAGGCACTATTAATCTTCTGCGTGTTTCTTTGCAGTTTTATTATTCATTTTCCGCCCTTTTTCGCCGAAGAATGCGGCCCGAACCAGCGAGAGGACCCCAACACATGATATATCAAAACGTGTGTTTTGATCCCGAATCCCGTGCTATTACTTTTATAAGGGATTCGTGAGTTTTTCGCGAATTTATTCGCGAAAAACCGCGATAAATTTCCCATTGAAATGAATGGAGAAGCCCGAAAAAAAAAATAAATCAACAGACATTTTCAACAATGAACTGCTCTGGCATACTTTAACCGAGAGACTTCATTTGAACTTTAAAACGTAGGTACTCTTGCCTTCTCTTCAGAGATTCACTTCACTTATCGACAACTTTTACCGTTTTTAAACTGTGAAGCCTCAGAGTTGTGTAGGTTTTTACTCAAATTTCAGGGTTTATAATGGGTGTGTATTGCGCGGAATGTTTGTGCTAGAGTGAATGACATCATCAGCTAGAGTGAGGAGGAGAGAAGAAAATTAGTCAAAAAACTGCACAGAAACTGCTCCCGTGGCCACAAATTTCACACGACAGACATAATTTATACATAGAAACGTAGGAAAATTTGTCTTCTCACTCAAATTCGTCTGCTAAAGCTGTAAGTCTTATAGTTTTGGCGTCAGACACAAAGATGCGCCAGCAACACCCATCCACAGCTCCATAGACTGCCATGTTAAAAAGGTAGGGAAATTTCTGGAGGAAAGCAGAAGTAACCTTTTTTGAATCGCTTTAAATAGGTCACATTTCTTCATTTTACCCACAAACTGCATATGTAGACGTTCAGGAAAGCCTCAAGATGCCCAAAGTTAAGTCGGTTCAATGATTGGAAATACGGTTTGGCCACAAGTCCTTCCTGTTCGAGGCGTTTTTTCAGCATTTTCTCTCTCTCTCCCCGTCTTCCAACTGACATTCTAACAGGAGCAGTTGACCCTGGTAGCCATGACAACCAGACCCGAGTGGCGGGAAAAGAGCTCTGAGTGGAAAAACAGTATCTGCCAAAACATTAAAACCCCCCAAACCATTACTGCAGTACTGTAGGGTGCCAGAACCTGACATTATGACCCCCCCATCATGCTAATTGCTAACATTAGCAGCTAATGCTAGAATTAGTGGCTCGTGTGTAAATATACATGTTAAAAATTACTATTTGAGGGTATTGTGAAGCTATACCACACTAAGCCAATGCTAAAATTAGTGGCTAGCGCATCATGCTAATTGCTAACATTTGTGGCTAATGCTAGAATTAGTGGCTCATGTGTGTAAATATACATGTTAAAAATTACTATTTGAGGGTATTGTGAAGCTATACCACACTAAGCCAATGCTAAAATTAGTGGCTAGCGCATCATGCTAATTGCTAACATTTGTGGTTAATGCTTTACTGCCATGAGTAGCTAGCGTGCCAGCCGCTCGTGGTAGTAAAGACATGCTAATTGCTAACATTAGTGGCTAATGCTTTACTACCAAGAGCAGCCAGCGTGCTAGCTGCTCATGGTAGTAAAGACATGCTAATTGCTAACATTTGTGGTTAATGCTTTACTGCCATGAGTAGCTAGCGTGCTAGCCGCTCGTGGTAGTAAAGACATGCTAATTGCTAACATTAGTGGCTAATGCTTGACTGCATGTAAAGACATGCTAATTGCTAACATTTGTGGCTAATGCTAGAATTAGTGGCTCATGTGTGTAAATATACATGTTAAAAATTACTATTTGAGGGTATTGTGAAGCTATACCACACTAAGCCAATGCTAAAATTAGGGGCTAGCGCATCATGCTAATTGCTAACATTTGTGATTAATGCTTTACTGCCATGAGTAGCTAGCGTGCTAGCCGCTCGTGGTAGTAAAGACATGCTAATTGCTAACATTTGTGGCTAATGCTTTACTGCCATGAGTAGCTAGCGTGCTAGCCGCTCGTGGTAGTAAATACATGCTAATTGCTAACATTTATGGCTAATGCTAGAATTAGTGGCTCATGTGTATAAATATACATGTTAAAAATTACTATTTGAGGGTATTGTGAAGCTATACCACACTAAGCAAATGCTAAAATTAGTGGCTAGCGCATCATGCTAATTGCTAACATTTGTGGCTAATGCTAGAATTAGTGGCTCATGTGTGTAAATATACATGTTAAAAATTACTATTTGAGGGTATTGTGAAGCTATACCACACTAAGCCAATGCTAAAATTAGTGGCTAGCGCATCATGCTAATTGCTAACATTTGTGGTTAATGCTTTACTGCCATGAGTAGCTAGCGTGCCAGCCGCTCGTGGTAGTAAAGACATGCTAATTGCTAACATTAGTGGCTAATGCTTTACTACCAAGAGCAGCCAGCGTGCTAGCTGCTCATGGTAGTAAAGACATGCTAATTGCTAACATTTGTGGTTAATGCTTTACTGCCATGAGTAGCTAGCGTGCTAGCCGCTCGTGGTAGTAAAGACATGCTAATTGCTAACATTAGCGGCTAATGCTTGACTGCATGTAAAGACATGCTAATTGCTAACATTTGTGGCTAATGCTAGAATTAGTGGCTCATGTGTGTAAATATACATGTTAAAAATTACTATTTGAGGGTATTGTGAAGCTATACCACACTAAGCCAATGCTAAAATTAGTGGCTAGCGCATCATGCTAATTGCTAACATTTGTGGTTAATGCTTTACTGCCATGAGTAGCTAGCGTGCTCGCCGCTCGTGGTCGTAAAGACATGCTAATTGCTAACATTAGCGGCTAATGCTTGACTGCATGTAAAGACATGCTAATTGCTAACATTAGCGGCTAATGCTAGAATTAGTGGCTCATGTGTGTAAATATACATGTTAAAAATTACTATTTGAGGGTATTGTGAAGCTATACCACACTAAGCCAATGCTAAAATTAGTGGCTAGCGCATCATGCTAATTGCTAACATTTGTGGTTAATGCTTTACTGCCATGAGTAGCTAGCGTGCTCGCCGCTCGTGGTAGTAAAGACATGCTAATTGCTAACATTAGTGGCTAATGCTTTACTACCAAGAGCAGCCAGCGTGCTAGCTGCTCATGGTAGTAAAGACATGCTAATTGCTAACATTTGTGGTTAATGCTTTACTGCCATGAGTAACTAGCGTGCTAGCTGCTCGTGGTAGTAAAGACATGCTAATTGCTAACATTAGCGGCTAATGCTTGACTGCATGTAAAGACATGCTAATTGCTAACATTAGCAGCTAATGCTAAAATTAGTGGTTTCACCATTTTGTCTCTCTCTGTCAGCATCTCCAACTGACACTCTCACAGGTAGTTACGTAGTTACAAGTAACTGCTTTGCTGATTAGGGCTGGCAGACAGAAGCCCGCCGGTGTCCATTTTGGCTGTTATTGGCACTTAATATGAACTTGTCTGTGTAAAATGACAGAGACAGCAGAGCAGCTAGTGCGTCAGCGCAAGCCACTAATTTCTAGCCACTAAAAATTAAATAGATGGTAATTGCTAGCACGTCAGCGCTAGCCACTAATTTCTAGCCACTACAAATTAAAGACATGCATTAGCCTAATGCTAACATTTGGCGGCCATTTTAGTCGTAATTAGCACTTAATTTGAACATGTGTGTGTAAAATGACAGACAGAGAAAGCAGAGCAGCTAGCGCGTCAGAGCTAGCCACTATTTACTAGCCACTAAAAATTAAAAACATGCTAATTGCTAACACTAGGCGGCCATTTTAGCAGTTAGTGGCACTTAACAGACAGTCACACAGACACCTCAAGCAAGACATTTTCTGTAGTGACAGTCAATCTGCTATTGTTAAGTGTTTGTGCCCAACATAGCTCAACCAGCATAGCTCATGTATGTTAGCGAGCTAGCGGCGGCTAACACGGAGGTTAGACGCGAGCTAGCAGCGGCTAACACGGATGTTAGCCGCGAGCTAACCGCGGCGGACTCAACCGTAAAGACATGCTAATTGCTAACATTAGCGGCTAATGCTTCACTGCATGTAAAGACAAAGCTTATTGCTAACATTTCTGGCTAATGCTAGAATTAGTGGCTCATGTGTGTAAATATACATGTTAAAAATTACTATTTGAGGGTATTGTGAAGCTATACCACACTAAGCCAATGCTAAAATTAGTGGCTAGTGCATCATGCTAATTGCTAACATTGGTGGTTAATGCTTTACTGCCATGAGTAGCTAGCGTGCTAGCCGCATGTGGTAGTAAAGACATGCTAATTGCTAACATTAGCGGCTAATGCTAGAATTAGTGGCTCATGTGTGTAAATATACATGTTAAAAATTACTATTTGAGGGTATTGTGAAGCTATACCACACTAAGCCAATGCTAAAATTAGTGGCTGGCGCATCATGCTAATTGCTAACATTTGTGGTTAATGCTTTACTGCCATGAGTAGCTAGCGTGCTAGCCGCTCGTGGTAGTAAAGACATGCTAATTGCTAACATTAGTGGCTAATGCTTTACTACCAAGAGCAGCCAGCGTGCTAGCTGCTCATGGTAGTAAAGACATGCTAATTGCTAACATTTGTGGTTAATGCTTTACTGCCATGAGTAGCTAGCGTGCTAGCCGCTCGTGGTAGTAAAGACATGCTAATTGCTAACATTAGCGGCTAATGCTTGACTGCATGTAAAGACATGCTAATTGCTAACATTTGTGGCTAATGCTAGAATTAGTGGCTCATGTGTGTAAATATACATGTTAAAAATTACTATTTGAGGGTATTGTGAAGCTATACCACACTAAGCCAATGCTAAAATTAGTGGCTAGCGCATCATGCTAATTGCTAACATTTGTGGTTAATGCTTTACTGCCATGAGTAGCTAGCATGCTAGCCGCTCGTGGTAGTAAAGACATGCTAATTGCTAACATTAGTGGCTAATGCTTTACTACCAAGAGCAGCAAGCGTGCTAGCCGCTCGTGGTAGTAAAGACATGCTAATTGCTAACATTAGCGGCTAATGCTTGACTGCATGTAAAGACATGCTAATTGCTAACATTAGCGGCTAATGCTTGACTGCATGTAAAGACATGCTAATTGCTAACATTTGTGGCTAATGCTAGAATTAGTGGCTCATGTGTGTAAATATACATGTTAAAAATTACTATTTGAGGTGTGCTTTTTCAATGCAGAACCCCGGCAACAGCCCACTCGGCACTCTCAAAATTTCCTGCGGGAATTTTCTAGTTATTAGTGACTCGAGGCTACGCACGAGACACTATTGTTCTTCTGCGTGTTTCTTCTATATTATTAGTGCCGAGTGCCTATGACACGAGGCCACTCCTCCCATAGCAAGCTATGGGAGGAGTGGCACGAGGCCACTATTGATCTTCTGCGTGTTTCTTTGCAGTTTTATTTTTTTTTTTACTTATTATTCATTTTCCGCCCTTTTTCGCCGATTAATGCGGCCCGAACCGGCGAGAGGACCCCAACACATGATATATCAAAACGTGTGTTTTGATCCCGAATCCCGTGCTATTACTTTTATAAGGGATTGACGAGTTTTTCGCGAATTTATTCGCGAAAAACCGCAAGAAATTTCCCATTGAAATGAATGGAGAAGCCCGAAAAAAAAAAAAAATCAACAGACATTTTCAACAATCAACTGCTCTGGCATACTTTCACCGAGAGACTCCATTTAAATTTTAAAACGTAGGTACTCTTGCCTTCTCTTCAGCGATTCACTTCACTTATCGACAACTTTTACCGTTTTTAAACTATGAAGCCTCAGAGTTGTGTAGGTTTTTACTCAAATTTCAGGGTTTATAATGGGTGTGTATTGCGCGGAATGTTGGTGCTAGAGTGGCAGGTAGAGTGAGGAGGAGAGAAGAAAATAGGCAAAAAATAAAACAGAAACTGCTCCCGTGGCCACAAATTTCACACCTCAGACATAATTTATACATAGAAACGTAGGAAAATTTGTCTTCTCGCTCAAATTCGTCTGCTAAAGCTGTAAAGTCTTATAGTTTTGGCGTGAGACGCAAAGATGCGCCAGCAACACCCATCCACAGCTTCATAGACTGCCATGTTAAATTTCTGGAGCAAAGCAGAAGCAATCCTTTCTTTGAATCGCTCTTTATAGCTCACATTTCTTCATTTTACCCACAAACTGCATATCTAGACGTTCAGGAAAGACTCAAGATGCCCAAAGTGAAGTCGGTTCAATGATTGGAAACACGGTTTGGCCACAAGGCCTTCCTGTTCGAGGAGGTTTGTTTCAGCATTTTCTCTCCCTCTAGCCATCTTCTAACTGAAATTCAAACTGGTAACCGTGACAACAAGGCCCCAACGGGCATACACACGCTCACACGCAGCAGAAGAGGAGGGTCTCCACAGAAAGAGGCGGGAAACTTCCAACTGACATAAGTAACTGGTATGTGGGGCAGCCATTTTGGCTTTTGGCACCTAAGTTGAACAATGACAGGTGTCTGTCTGTCATTGGCTAGCGCGTCATGTTAATTGCTAACATTAGCGGCTAATGCTACTTTTTAGTGGCAAGAAATTGGTGGTAGCATTAGTGGCAGCATTAGCATGTTAGCGAATAGCATATTAGCAATTAGCATGTTAGCAATTAGCATGTATTTAATTTTTAGTGGCTTAAAAGACATGCTAACACTAAACCAATGTTAAAATTAGTGGCTAGCACGTCATGTTAATTGCTACCATTAGCGGCTAATGCTAATTTTTAGTGGTAGAAATTGGTGGTAGCATTAGTGGCACCATTAGCATGTTAGCGAATAGCTAGCCACTAATTTCTTGCCACTAAAAATTAAAGACATGCATTAACCTAATGCTAACATTAGGCAGCCATTTTAGTAGTTCTTAGCACTTAATTTGAATCTGCGTGTGTAAAATGACAGACAGAGAAAGCAGAGCAGCTAGCGCGTCAGCGCTAGCCACTATTTAAGCTCCCAGTGGAAAACAGGATCTGCCAAAACATTAAAACCCCCCAAACCATCCCTGTCTCCCTTGGTTCTTTCAAACAGCTGCTGGGCCTCTTAGCTATAGCTCTTCTCATTGACTGAATGACAACTTCTCAGTCATGTTTGACCTTTTTTCTTTATTTTAAACACAAATTATATCTGGCTGCTTTGCTGAAACTCCTGACACAACATCCCTGACCCGTTTCCTTCATCTTATTAGGTCAGTGAATAGCTAAACTGCTAACAGACGCTAACGACTAGCCGTCCACCATAGCTCATGTATGTTAGCGAGCTAGCGGAGCTAACGGAGCTAGCTAGCCGCTACCTTAACGCCGCGGACTCAACCGCGGAGTTAGCCTCGAGCTAACCGCTAGCTAACCGCTAGCTAACCGGGATTTAACCGCGGACCCGCGGGAGTTAAACACGAATTAGCCGCGGCGGTTAGCCGTGAGCTAATGCGGAGGCTAGTGGGGTTAGCCGCCGGCTAATTCGCCGCGTTGCTCGCGGGAGCTTATCACAGTAATAATGTTGACGTTTTACAATTTAAAGGGAAGATATTTTTAAATTAAACTGTGTCAAACTGAAAAATATATTATTCCACCACATAAAGTAGGAAACATTTATGGCTTGCAACAACATTAATGACAGTATATATATATAATTGGAGTAATTTAATATATGATGTTTTTAATTAAATAAATAATGAGCTGTTGAACACTCATAAGAGTTATATTAAGTATGTTACATAACATTATTTGACAGGTCTATTTGTCTGCGTATAGTATTCCTCCAGCTGATCCAGACAGACTGCAGTGACGTCCAACGTGAGACGAAGAGCTGGACTCACAGGACAATTTGAAGGTCTTCACTTCATCGCTGATTCCTTGTTACAGCCTGGATGTGTTAAGTTTAATATTGATGTTTTTCTAACTGTAAGACTGTGCCGTGAACTGTTAAACTATTGCTCAGGCAGGAGTAATGAGTTTTATTGTTAAAATTATTATGATTAACGATCAATTATCACGATTTGCTCGTTCTTTGTCTGGGGATCCTAGTGAGGACACCCCTCT
Organism: Chelon labrosus; assembly: GCF_963514085.1. Lineage (NCBI taxonomy): Eukaryota > Metazoa > Chordata > Actinopteri > Mugiliformes > Mugilidae > Chelon > Chelon labrosus. Next base: position 33,085,800 of record NC_140337.1, read on the forward strand.
TAAAGGTGGGGGTGTGACGATCCGTCTCGCTCTCTTCCTTATTTGATGCTGGCTTTCAGGTGGAGCTGGGAGGGGTCTGCTGCCTGTACCTGCCCTTCAGTTTGTAGAAGGCGAAGCATAAAGGACGACCCTTATCAGTGTCTCTCTGTCTCTCAGCCAGACCTACTGCATCCTCCTCATCCTGTTTGGTTTGTTGTACCCTGCATGACATCAAACTCACACCCCTCCTGTCAGTAGGAACCAGGCCTTAAATGACTATTTGAGTTGTGCTTTTTGTTATAGCTGCTGCTCATGGTAGTGAAGACATGCTACTTAGTAAAGACATGCTAATTGCTAACATTAGTGGCTAATGCTTTACTACCAAGAGCGGCCAGCGTGCTAGCTGCTCATGGTCGTAAAGACATGCTAATTGCTAACATTAGCAGCTAATGCTTGACTGCATGTAAAGACATGCTAATTGCTAACAATTGTGGCTAATGGTAGAATTAGTGGCTCATGTGTGTAAATATACATGTTAAAAATTACTATTTGAGGTGTGCTTTTTCAATACACAACCCCGGCAACAGCCCACTCGGCACTTCAAAAATTTCCGCGGGAATTTTCTAGTTCATCTTCCGTACCTTTTTTCGATTTCAAACTCGCCCCGCAATTTTGGGGCGACACAGACAAAAATTACATCAAAACGTGCGCCTTTATCGGGATCGGTGTGCTATTACTTTTATAAGGAATCCACGAATTTTTCGCGAATTTATTCGCGAAAAACTGCGAAAATCGTCCCATTGAAATGAATGGGAAACTGCGAAAAAACGAAAAAACTGACACTTTTTAGGGGCATTTTCAAAAGCTAACTCCTCCCGCAAAATTTCACCTAGAGACTTCATTTAAACTTTAAAATGTAGGTAAATTTGTCCTCTATAAAAATTCTATTCAGATTTTTGATATCTTTTATACTTTTCGATCAATCACTCGTCAATCATCGTGATCAATCATGTGAAATTTCTGAGTTTATAATGGGTGTGTATTGCGTGGAATGTTCTGCGTAGAGTGGGAGACCTCAGAGGCTAGAGTGGTAGAGGCTGTCTGAAATTCACTGAAATTTTTCTCTTTCCACGCTGCTCCTGGGCACATCTTACATCGTAGACATTAGATTTTTTCCACTTTTGTAGAGGAACTTGTCCTGATTCATACAATGTGCTCGCCTAAGACGAGACATTTTCTGAATTTGAATGGCGTGCCCCAGAGTGAGGAGTGTCCCGCTCCAACTGCCAATAAACTCCCATTCAAAATATGAAGCTGATTTTCGAGGAAAGCTGAATCCACCCTCTTCTTATACTCGCCACAGTTTCCACAATATTTACTCCAGAGACACCAAAATTACATCAGTGTGTTCGGGAACTTCTCCTGCCAATCACTGTCTGTTTTTTTTTCTGATGTGAGCTTTGGTTTTGCCTCAGTGAGCCCAAATGCGAGGACTGTCAGAGGGCAAAAAATCAAAATTTCTTCCTTCTCCTCCCCTGTGTCTGTGAGTAGTCATGGCAACCAGCAGAGTCACCATGGCAGCCTCAGGCCAGGGCCACAGCTGCAGCCATTTTTGTAGTCCTTGGCAGTTAATTTCAGTTTATTTAAGTAAATAACAAAGAAAGAGACAGAGATAGGGTAAAAGACAGACAGGCAGTAACAGAGAGGTAAAGCAAGACATTTTTTGAGGTGACTGTCACTCTGCTTGCTCTGTGTGTACATCTGAGCTGAATGTTTTCTATTGATGCGGGTCAATCACGTGACCTTTTTGTTGTGGCCGCCATCTTTAGGACCATAGCGCCACTCAGCGGCGGGAGAAATGGCTAGCGTTAACGTTCAAGAAACGGGCTCTGCTAACGTTACTTAGATGATGTCGCATCTCTCTGACACAGAAAAGCAACGATATTAAAAAAAAATTGATATTTTAGGTTTTGACCCGTATGTACTTCCGAATCAACTACTGACACCGCTGAAATCTGCCGTTAACTTGCCAAACATATCTTTTGGCGACATTTACATTTATCTGATCCACAACCCCTCCCCATACTCCGGCGAGTCCCTCAAGGCATACAAGAGCACGGAAGCCTTCATGTATTTCAAAGCAGGATGGGTGACAGATCCACGAGTTTATCATCTGGACATGAGGGAACTTTTCTTATTTACAGGAAAGGTAAGATATATGTTTACTTAAAGGGGAACTCCGGCGCAAAATGAACCTGGGGTTAATAACACCTGTGTACCGAGTTCGACCGTTCTCTGGTATTTGTTTTCATGCATTTGTTTTGTTAGTCATATTTTACCAGTTTTCTTGCAAACCGCTATTTAGCGTATAACGCTAGCCTTCGGGGCACACCGACACATAAAAAGAAATCGCTATTTCTATACCACTAACAAGGCTCACAATATCACCACACTTACACGGTAGCATAACTAGGGTCTCTACATGTAAACCGAAGCATTGAGAACTTTGCAAGTATACAGGTAGTTTATTAAAAAAGGAACACAGTACCGTTCGCGTCCGGCTCGCATATCCAAGCGGGCGCCATCTTGGGGAAACTGAACTCTCTTCGTTCAGTGCTTCTCAATGCTCTCAGTGCTTTCTTCCGGCAACAGACAGTTCAGATCCCCAAGATGGCGCCCGCTTGGATATGCGAGCCGGACGCGAACGGTACTGTATTCCTTTTTTAATAAACTGCCTGTATACTTGCAAAGTTCTCAGTGCTTCGGTTTACATGTAGAGACCCTAGTTATGCTACCGTGTAAGTGTGGTGATATTGTGAGCCTTGTTAGTGGTATAGAAATAGCGATTTCTTTTTATGTGTCGGTGTGCCCCGAAGGCTAGCGTTGTACGCTAATTAGCGGTTTGCAAGAAAACTGGTCACATTTGACTAACAAAACAAATGCATGAAAACAAATACCAGAGAACGGTCGAACTCGGTACACATGTGTTATTAACCCCAGGTTCATTTTGCGCCGGAGTTCCCCTTTAAGTTTACTACGCTACTAACTTGCTAGGTGGTGGTGCTACTGAGTGCTACAGAGCTGGTAGCCTCCTAGGTCAATGCTAGGATAATAATGGCATCTCGTTTTTTTAACTGACCTTAAATTTGTTAGCGAAAACATACTAAAGTAAATTTAATTTAGAAAGCACTTTTACAAACAGCATAAGCTGACCAAAGTGCTGTACAGTGAACGACTAAACACAGCCTAAGCTAAGCAACACATACATACAGAGAATAAGCAGAAGTACAGGGTTAAAGAAAAAAAAATGCCAGGGAGTAGAGGTGGGTTTTTATCCTGGCTAACCACTTATGTCTTCTTTCAGCGTTTTTAGGAATGTTATAAAACGTATGTCCCGTTTTTTTTTTGACTTGCTGTTATCACAGCCCACAGCACAGCAGATAGAAGGCATTTTCTGTTTACTTCCTGTCACTGGCGGTCCCTGGGCGGTCCTAAAGATGGCGCCGGTATTATACAGTGACGTAACAAGATATCCACGTATTGTGTGTGTGCGTGACTGTGCTAATCTCTAGCCTTAGCCTAGTTTAGTGCGTCAGCGCCGCGCGTTAGCGTGGCAAATGGTAATGCCAACATTAGTAATGGTAATGCTAACATCTTTTTCCTTTTCTTTTTTTTAATAACCCCGGCAGCAGCCCTCGAGTCACTCTCAAAATTTCCTGCGGGAATTTTCTAGTTCATCTTCCGTACCTTTTTTCGATTTCAAACTCGCCCCGCAATTTTGGGGCGACACCGACAAAAATTACATCAAAACGTGCGCCTTTATCGGGATCGGTGTGCTATTACTTTTATAAGGAATCCACGAATTTTTCACGAATTTATTCGCGAAAAACTGTGAAAATCGTCCCATTGAAATGAATGGGAAACTGCGAAAAAACGAAAAAACTGACACTTTTTAGGGGCATTTTCAAAAGCTAACTCCTCCCGCAAAATTTCACCTAGAGACTTCATTTAAACTTTAAAATGTAGGTAAATTTGTCCTCTATAAACATTCTATTCAGATTTTTGATATCTTTTATACTTTTCGATCAATCACTCGTCAATCATCGTGATCAATCATGTGAAATTTCTGAGTTTATAATGGGTGTGTATTGCGTGGAATGTTCGGCCTAGAGTGGGAGACCTCACAGGCTAGAGTGGTAGAGGCTGTCTGAAATTCACTGAAATTTTTCTCTTTCCACGCTGCTCCTGGGCACATCTTACATCGTAGACATTAGATTTTTTCCACTTTTGTAGAGGAACTTGTCCTGATTCATACAATGTGCTCGCCTAAGACGAGACATTTTCTGAATTTGAATGGCGTGACCCAGAGTGAGGAGTGTCCCGCTCCAACTGCCCATGAACTCCCATTCAAAATTTTAAGCTGATTTTCAAGGAAAGCTGAATCCACCCTCTTCTTATACTCGCCACAGTTTCCACAATATTTACTCCAGAGACACCAAAATTACATCAGTGTGTTCGGGAACTTCTCCTGCCAATCACTGTCTGTTTTTTTTTCTGATGACAGACAGAGAAAGCAGAGCAGTCAGCGCTAGCCACTATTTACTAGCCACTAAAAATTAAAAACATGCTAATTGCTAACACTAGGCGGCCATTTTAGCAGTTAGTGGCACTTAATTCGCTACGTGCACGTAACTAAGGAGTTCTACTTCCGCATCCTGAGTGTGCGCTCGACAATTTCCGGTTGCAACCGGAAGTTCTCTCGCAGTGAGACGCCAGATTTTGCGATTTTTGCGATGGCGTATTTCACCCGTTGTCTACAAGGCCTCCCGAAAATTGATGTGAATGACGTCCACAGGATTGTCGACCACTGTTCACCTGCACCCGGTTGCAAGCGTGAAAAAGGATTTAGGTTGTACATATCAAGTTACATCCACAACTTTGAAGGTGAGTAGCAGTAGTAGACATTGACTAAGCTAGCAGCCAAGTCAATATTACGACATACTTTATTAGTGTTATTAAATACCTTGTTATGTTGACATGATTAGCAACTCATTTTTGTGTGTATTTTTAATTTGGGTTTTGTATTTCCCCTCAGTGTCCAAGAAAGATCCAGTGACAGGAGTAGTGTGTGTGAGGGCGTTATGTCATCCGTCAATGGACAGATCAAAACCACCTCACAGTTTAAGTGTAGGATGAGTGTAGCGTTAAGATGGTTACCCGTGTTCCTGGGTTAATCGTGTTCTTTTGGTTCTTTGCTCTCGGTTAACCATGTTCATTTGGTTGACGATGTCTCCCATTAACGTAAAAAATGACCAGTGTAGCTTAGTGCTACGTTACTATGTTTTCACTAACAGCAACCAGTGGTGTAGTATAGTTTGCTTTTCCAGGTATGCTGAACATCCCAGCTAGGTGAAACACATAAGATAGGTATATACATTTATGTAAACCTGCTAAGTCTAAGTAGGTATACAGCAATCCTGGTACTTTTTAAGTGGGGATTCTGAGTGTACCTGCAAATCAAATAGACTGCACCACTGACCATATCAAAAGAAAAAGATTATTAATCCCTTTATTAACAGTGTTAACAAGAAAAGAAGTTACGTTTTAAGTTTTTAAGATAAGTTTTTACTAGCTATTTTAACAGTGTACAAAAATAAATAGTAGCCTACTTGAGTAGTCCATATAAATATATGACAAATCAGTTATGCTACTATTTTTTATATATTGTTTTAACATTTTTAACATCTTGTTACAGGTGGGGCTGAAGGACTCAATCCCTGTTGAGCTGGCCCATCACAGCTGTACATGTGTAGCTGGATCAGTGCTCTGTAACCATTGTGTGGCTCTACTTTTCCAGTCTGCACATTATTCTCAGCTAGACATTCCAGTTGTTCCACCAGTGCTGAGCTGTACGGAGAGTGAACAACAGTGGCACAAGCCAAGAACCCTGGTAAATCTTGGAATAATGTAACAATAATTTCAATACTACATCTACACACACATCACATACGCTCATCACTGCTTATGGCCTATATTCACAGGGTGTTAAACCAGGTCCTGTCGAGAAGATGGCTGTGATGTCTGCCAAACCAAAGCAGAGAACCATGGCTGAGGGAGTAAGGTGAGAATTTGACTAGTAGTTAGTAATCTATTAATTAATTTGTTAGGCCTACTTTTCTCAATCAAATCAAGAAAACTGTAGTTTTGTTACTTGTAGTTATGAAGTTATGTATCTAACTGATGTTTCTCAATTTGTTTCAAATAGGTCCACACTGTACAAAGCCATCAGTGGAGAGTTGCTGGACCTGTCAATTCTCAGAGTGTCAGAGATCTACAAAGAGTTCACCCCTGCTTCTGCACCAACCATTTGTACAATGGGTATCACCTGTGAGGTGCCACTAGTGGACTCTGCACTCGGTTTGGTACAAGCAGGCAGTCCCCTGTCATACCAACAACCCAAGGCAAGAAGTCGCCCTGTTGCTCACCATGACGCTCCTCCATGCCCAGATTTGCCATTGGCTGGCTGCAGACTGGAGACATCATGCAGTATGTTTGTTTTCACTGAGCATCAACAGCTGCACTTCAAGTCACTTGAGGTTACCTGGGAGATGGCTAACAAAATAGAGGATGCAACTAGGGGTCAAAGTACATCAGCAGACTGGCATAGACTGAGAAAACCCAGACTCACTTCCTCACATTTTGGGGAAATATGCCATGCTAAACCATGCACCTTAGATAAGATGGCAGACCGGCTGCTCAAAGGGGTCCGTCAGACAGCAGCAATGAAGAGGGGTCTCGAAATGGAAGCTGATGCCATCGAAGAGTACTGCAAGCTCAAGAGAGTGAACTACTACCCTTGTGGCTTCATTATACACCCCGACACTCCATGGCTAGGTACATCCCCAGATGGGGTTGTCTTTGACCCAACAGAAAGCACTGAATTCGGCCTTGTGGAAATAAAATGTCCAAACATTAAGAGCTATGTGGATTATCCACATCTGAAAATGAAAGACGGCAACCTCGAACTGAAGCAGGGCCATGGCTACTACTGGCAGGTGCAGGGTCAGCTGCTCCTAACAGGGATGGAGTGGTGCGATTTTGTGGTGTTTGCGGAGGAAGACACCCTGATTCAGAGAATATACCGGGACAGTGGTGTGATGCAAAAAATAAGAGAGAGAGCAGACTTCTTTTTTTTCTACACATACCTACATAAATATCTGCTGTAATAAAATGAATTATCAGTAAACAATGACTTCTAAAACCTGTCTTGTTCTTGTTGATATCTCATTATAGTGTGAGGCCTTCAAGTGGGTTGTTTTAAGTTAATTTAAATTTGTCAAGTTACTAATCAGAAAATATGCGCTAAACAGAGTTGTGACACTTTTAGGATTGACCACTTGACTTAAAGTGTAGGCAAAGCAAAGGTTAGCCCACACCAATGTATTGGTAGATGTTAAACTAATATTCAATGAGTCAGGCCCACTTGACATTAAACAACACAAAGCGAGACCAAGTTAATATAGATTTCAAATAAATAATTTATTAATTTTAAAAAATCAGTAAATTTTGTAGTGCGAGTACACCTCACTCTGTAGCACAAGTGAGGATGGAGTTTGGCACCGCAGTTCTGTGCAGTCAACAATGACCTGAGTGTCTGCATATTCCTTGAACTCAGGAGGTAGGTTGGCTGTGATTTCTTCAGGTGTCATCCAGATACACACAGCTCCCAGTACACAGTAAAGAAAGTTGGCCCAGGTTGTGATGATCCTGCTGGCTGTTGTCTGATGGATGTTAAATCGGTGGCCAAGCTCTCTCTGTGTGCATCCGGTTGATAGATAATTTAGAAAAAGAAATAACTCATCTATGGGCAGCAACTTAGTTGATCTGTTTGATGTTGTTTTCTCTGCCACAGAGGCTGATGCTTCTCTTGCCACACTCGTCACACGGATCATCCTTGATGTTGGTGGTTCGATGAGCCTCCAGAATGCCATCAGGTGGTCATAAGAATGGAATCTTTTAAACAAAATACACAACATTGTTGTTAGTCATGGTAGACTAATTTAGTTACAAATGATCAATTATCTTATTTTTTTACTCTACTTACTACATTTGTTTTACATGAAGAAAAGACGATGAAAGGTTGTGTCTACACATCTGACCGAGTGCTGTAGGTAGCACAAGTTTGGGCCTGATCATATCATTATGTTAGTTATAAGTTACACTACTTTTACTTTTGATATTTGATGTACACTTGAAGGAAAATACTCTACCTCTTGTAAGGTGGACTTTTAGTGGAGCAACATTTTACATGTGTAGTAAGCTTACCATCTTTACTTTCACTTAAGTACATGACTTGCGTGATTTTTTGTCCATCACTGTTAATATACATCACCTTCCTGCCATTCAAAACACCTTAATTACGACTTACCTGGTATAAAATCGGATGTCCTCGTCCGATCCTGCAAAGCGTTTTAATCCAAAACAACTCCGCAGCTGGAGAGCCTGAATTTGTAGTTCAAGCTCCTTTACTTTCTGGCGAAGTGTATCGTTTTCCTCAGCAAACTGATCTGCGACCATTGCTGTTGTAGGAGTAATACAGTAATCGTGATCTGGTGCCAGGGTAGCCATCTCCATCTCTTCTTCTGAGTCGATGTCATGGACAGGAGGAGGGCTATCCGCTCTGGGTCTCCGCTCCCACACGCTCGCCCTCGGTGCCGGTATTTGGAAATTATTCCAGGAAAAAAGAGCAGGAACGGCCCCTGTCTTCAACCTTCTCAATTTCCCCGGGTTGTTAACAAAATCGTTTTTCTGGAAATGCCTGCTGCAAACACGACTCGTCTTGCTAGGGGTAAAGTCGTCCCGCCGTACTTTTACCATCCATTCGGCTCTCACCGACACGTCCACCGGAAAGCTATGAAAGCTTAAAGTACTGTTGTACCTGGACGAATTCGCACACAGGGGTACACAACAATGGAGTGCGGTCTTTTTCACCCGTTGATACGCCAACCGCCTCTCTTTTACCCGAAATCCGCTCATACTGAAACATTCAAAACTAGCGACTCTCGATTTCAAATCTACATATCAACATCACGACCTACCGGAAGTACTCGAGCGCACACACTCAAAACACGGAAGTTAACCGGAAGTTCTATTGTGCACGTAGGCTATAGACAGTAACACAGACACCTCAAGCAAGACATTTTCTGTAGTGACCGTCAATCTGCTCGTTGCTATGCCGATGATGCGACATATATCAGTCATCTGATTTGACAGTGAATCCAGCAGGACTGTGATTGGCTACTCGCATTTTTCGCGCGTTATATAAAAGCCCCCCTGCGGCTCTGCTCTTCCCCTTTGATTGCATCAGAGGTAAGTGCGTATGTATCTGAGTCTGACTCGCAATTTACGCCGCAAAATATAGCGACACGAAGAAGTTTAATTTGATTTGTATTCACGGACTAAACTCTGATAATCTACCTGTGTGTGTGTGTGTGTTCTCGCTTTGTTTATTTCATGTACCACTTTCTAAATCTGAGTCTGACTCACCATTTACCCTGCAAAATATAATGACATGAAGAAGTTTAATTTGATTTGTGTCCGATGAGTAGAGAGAGCGCGCGCACGCGAGCGCGCTCGAGAGAGAGAGAGAGAGAGAGAGAGAGAGAGAGAGAGAGAGAGAGAGGTTTTGATAATGAGTAGGATCGTTTCCTCCACATAATTATGCTTATAGCCATATTTGACAATGCTATCTACAATTCTACGTAAATGTAATATTCTGTTTAATAGCTGTCCTAGGTTAACTATAAAAGTGTGTACATTCATACATGTCTAATTTAATTTTTGGTAATCAATGTACAGTTTTCTGATGATAAAATCCCATGTGATTTATTTTATTGTGTGGGGGTATATTTACTGGCACTGCTCTCTTTTACCTAGAGACTTCATTCAAACTTGTAATGTGAATAAAAGTCTACTCCACAGCCAGACCACAAAAAGTAAAGCTGTTTAAGATGTGCCTGTAATGCTGCTAGCCTGTTGCTAACACAGACTCGATCTAACAGAGTGAAATTCAATTTTATTGCAGGTTCTCTTTGGTCACGGTCAAAGTTTTCAAAGCGCTCATTGACAGCACTCTCATCGACGGAACTCATCGACGGCATCTGCACACATCATTCCTATTCATCACTGTCACATTACTATTCTGTTTTCTCCCACATATTATATATAATAAGACTAGATTATTTAAGGTTTATTTTAGTTAAATTTAGATTAGAGTACATTCAGTTACACTAGATTAATCTAGGTAGATTTAGTATTTTAGGTTAGGTTAGGTTAGGTTGTACTTTTGGATTTGCCTTTTGTCTGTTTATATCTCCAGCAGGATGCCCAGGAAGGGAAGGCGGTCCGAGGCAGCGAAGCTGAGATGGAGGAGGCTCAACCAGGAGGAGCCAAGTCCATCCAGTCCCCCTCCGCAGGTACTTACACAGAAGACGTACTGCTGTGTTGCAGTGACAACTGTCTGCATGGAAATGTTGAAATTTAGTGTGTTGCATTTAGTGTTTTACATTTTAACGTGGTGTATTGTATATGTGTTTATGGTGTTCATGATCTAACTGCTATGACTTTTTTTTTTTTTTTTGGTGTTAATGTTTCATTAGGCGGTCCAGACGGTGTCCCCCCAGGCCGAGGTGTCCAGGAAGGAGCCCATCCCAGCGAGACGGTCCAGGACCATGGACACCCCATCCCCTGCCCCCCGATCTCCTGTCAGCAACGTATGTTCCTACCACAACTGACACACACACAAACTGATTTTAAACAACACGCTAGTGTTTATACTGAGACACAGTGTCTCTGTCACTGTTTAATTTGTTAATTATCTGTCAACAGTTGGTTGGATGGTCGCTGCCAACCAGACTGCTGTGGGGACCGGATGATGCGCGTGCCACCCTTGGTGCACGTGAGTATTTCCCTGTTTTACCCTTCAATGATAAATACACTTACTGATTAATTCATCCTCTGTATTTATTCTTGGTGTGTACATATATATGTGAAAACCTTTTCAATTACTTTTCTCTCCTGCTCTTTTGTAATTGTAGAAAAGAGTTATTCTTGTTTGATATTTCCTGGTTTGGACTCCTACATAAATTTTTACCTTACTCTGTTTTTTCTGAACAGGCCGCGGTACCGGTTACCGCCACCCAGCGAGGACATGGCCAACTTCGCTCTTCACTGGGCGGCAGCACAAGTTGGTCGTGCCACCCGAGTCTCCTGACAAGAAGGTATTATTATTTTCCAGTTTATGAGGAAATTGTTCATCATGAGAGGGATTAATGATTAAGAAATGCTAAAGAAATGATCTTTGTTTTTGCAGTTTGTTCTGATTGTTGGAGACTCCCATCTACGTGCCCTTGTAGATGGTTTGGTCGACATGCCAGAGGGATGCCTTTCCTTTGGCTTCATGTCCACCCCGGGGGCCTCTGCCTCTGAGCTGCGGACCGAGGTGCAACACGCTGTGCTTCCTCGGATCCCTGAGGCAGTTTGTCTTCTTGCCCCCAGCAACAACCTGACCGCCAGCAGGACCGTCGATGAGGCTGCCGTCGACTTTGCCATCTCCTCACTACGGTGAGGAACCGCTGGCCCAAGGTACGCTTTATTTCATGTCTTGCTTGTTCTTTGGTCATTAGTATTTGCACTAGTAATAGTACATCGGCTACTCTAATGAGATTGAATGTATGAGCTTTTAATTAACAATGTATATTTATTATTACACGCATGTGTTTTTAAATGAAAATGTCATTTGGTAATGAACATGTTTTGTTCTCTACAGGTGTTTGTTGTTGATTTTCCTCCCCGCCTGAACGTCGAGGTGTCCTACCAAGACCTTCTTCGCCAGGAGTTCCACCGTGTTGCCGCGCGTATGGGTATGTATAAAAATGAACTATAATAATTAATGAATTAATTAATATAATAAATTATCTTTCACAGAGCTACATTTTAAACATGTTATATGTTCTTGGGCTAAAAGACTGGAAGAATATACTCAAATATGAACTGAGATGGAGTAATGTAGGGTGGGAAAAAAGCATATAATTGTTTTTTTCTTCTTTTTTTTTTAAGGTGTGAAGTACTCCTCCATGGTGGAGCACTTCCCTCTTACCCGACTGGAGCTGTGGAGCAGAAAGGATGGTGTAAGTAGAGTGGTAGTGAAATTTTAAAAAAATGTAGTGAAAGACTGATTTCCACTTCTTTGTTGTTGATATGGAAAAGCTCAGTGAACAGCAGCTGCTTTCTGGGGGTAAACTATGAGTTTTTAATTTCTGCAGGTCCACCTGAGCGATCGTGAGGGGATGGGGATCCTCGCCCAGTTGCTGTGGTCCACCGCCATGCAGCAGCTGGAGACACCACCACCAGCCCCCCAGGTCTCTCCCAGGCCCTCACGGCCAGTTAGGAAATTCTCTCCTAAGCTGGTTGTGACGGGAGATGTCCTTGCTCCACGGTCACCCGACCCGTTCCAGTGGAGGCCTGCTCGTCAGGGCAGCAAGGTAATTGTTACACTATTGTAATGTGTGTATGAGACTTGGTAAAAATGTTAGGATTTTCCTGAAATGATTTACAATTGCAAGCAAAAAGTTTTAAACAATATGATGATTTTTTTCACTCCAGATGAGCCAGCCTGGTGAACCTTCCCAGTCCCGGGGTTCAGCCTAGACCAGGATGGCTCAGCAGCAGGTTTGTTAACATTTCCTTGGGATGTGTTATTATTTTATACCTTGTGTATCTGACAAGACAACTCATCAGTGGTCTTTTTGTTTCACAGGAGGAGGAGTGCTTCTTCCCGCTGAACCCAGTCTGGTTCAGCAGCACAAACCTGCGTGCTATGGAGGAAGTCTCCCCTTCAAATCTCTCCCGCCCTGTGGACTGCCAGCCCTCTCCAAAGCCCAAGAAGGTAATTTTACTGATTAAGATTGTATCTGTTACTTGAGGGCCTGTAAAAAAGTGTTATCTTATCTACCACCTGATCTCCCTAACAGTCAATATTACTTATATTTTTCAAAAAGCATAACACTAATACTGTTGCTACTACTAATAATGAGAATAGTCTTTGAACTATCTCAACTATATATACATATATCCAGTGAGTTTATAACTGAAATTATTTAGATTTAATTGGTATTATGTTTTATTTGATATTTTGTGCAGGTGGCCTCCTCAGCAGCAGCCAAGTGCCCCAGGACCAGGACCCCCCGCAGCAACCGGCCTTCAGTGAACAATGTATGTTACCTCTTACCACACCTGACACACTCTCATCATTTATAAAATACACAGTGTCTTCACGGAGACACAACTATAGTGTCTACTCTGTCTGAGGTTTAATATATTATCTATCAACAGCTGGTTGGATCACCCCCATCCAGGTGGTCCTGGAGGTCAGAGGAGGAGGCCCCTTTCAGCCCGACTCCTTTGGCTCAGACGGTATGTTTTGTTGTTTGTGTTCTTTTTAGATCAAGTTGTTCCTTCTTCTTTTTCTAACCCTGTAGACTGCACAGCCTACACAGCCAAAGCAGAAGAGGTTTACTTACATATCGGAAGTTGTGTCTATTGATATAGGGTTTATGTGAAAGTGTCACCTAATTAAACCTCTGATAGTAGTTTTTGAATAAACTCCTTTGTGTAATTCTAATGAATTGATTGGTCTCATATATTGTTTGATGTCTCAGACGGCATCCCTGGCGCCAGTGAGACGGTCCTGGACCAAGGACAGCCCCCCCCCCCCGTCCCCAACCTCCAGTGAACAACGTATGTTACTTCCTGCCACAACTGACACGCACACACACTCTCACAGAATACACAGTGACCTCACTGAGATCCACACTGTCTGAAGTTAAATATGTTTGTGATCATCTGTCAACAGTTGGTTGGATCACCCCCAGCCAGGTCGTCCTGGAGGTCGGGTGATGCGGAAACCCCCTGCTCTTCACCAGTTGCAAAGGTAAATATCACTCTACCTGAATTAAGTTTCTCATTTAAAGGAATACTCCGGAATTTTGGACATAGGGCCTCATTTCCAACTGAGCCGGTGTGATATAGGTCGGTGGAGACCGTTTTCAGCACATTTGATCCATTCCTTATATTTGCACAAATCACTGTTGCTAAACTGGTGTTGAGCTAGCGTGCGTCAACGGTAACATCCAGCCTGTCACTAAAAACAGCTATAACTGCTCCGCAGAACACCCGAGACAAATGTATTATAACGTCGGACTATCGATGTACATGTCAGTGTTGGTAGAATCATTTTAGAAATTAAACCAACCTTGCATGGCATTGGAATAGCTTACACTTTGTTCCCTGTTGTTGCTTAGGCTACGGCAGCGGCGGACTGATATTATCTCCGGGCTAGTGAGGCTACAGAGGAAGACAGTTCCGGTTTCGCTGACAATCACGCGAGATTATTTAGCTGCTGTCAGTCCTCCTAGGCTAGTGGGAAGGAATCGGGATAACAGGAGACTATGGCCACTGCTAGCTATGCTGAGATTTCGGAGTTTGAGGACGATGAAGATGAGGTTGTTTTATCAAATCAGCCGTACCAGTTTGAGCCAGAGTTGGTTTTCGTTTTGACGCACTACTACTAATACGCAAAGTAAAATTCCGCTGCTGCTGAGAAACTAGTCCCTCGAAATGTTTTATCATTGAAAATGCAAGGTTGGTTTAATTTCTAAAATGATTCTAACAACACTGACATGTACATCGATAGTCCGACGTTATAATACATTTGTCTCGGGTGTTCTGCGGAGCAGTTATAGCTGTTTTTAGTGACAGGCTGGATGTTACCGTTGACGCACGCTAGCTCAACACCAGTTTAGCAACAGTGATTTGTGCAAATATAAGGAATGGATCAAATGTGCTGAAAACGGTCTCCACCGACCTATATCACACCGGCTCAGTTGGAAATGAGGCCCTATGTCCAAAATTCCGGAGTATTCCTTTAAGTCTTCATTTTACTAAATTTGCTGTTGTGCGTTCTCAGATGGCCAGGACTTCACCAGCCGGACCAGCCTGGACCATTATGGATGCAGCCTGCGACTCTCCTTCCCCTCCTAAGGTATTTTCTTCCTTCCACAATTGACACACACAGAATGTTTGTTTACAGTACAATAAGCTACATCTAAACTAAACTTTGCTTCATATAAAATCTCTGATACCATTATCTCTCTGCATTGCACAAATGTCAGTGGCTAATTGAAATAGATTTGGGAACAACAATATTTGTAACAACTTTTGTGTACATTGTGTTACATCATGTCTAAAGATTCATGGGTATTATGTTTTATTATAGACCACCCGAACACCGACTCCCTCACCAGCCAGTTGGCCCATGAGCTTCACCGATGCACCCTCCACCTCTCGTTCCCCAGCTACAGAGGTAAGTTTGTCTCCTCCTCAGCAGACACACAGGGCACATCCGGGCTTATCAGAGTCTCGATGTGTATGTGTGTGATTTACATGTTTAATCAATGGTCAATTGAAAAATGAGTGCAAAATGTAATCCAAATAACAAAACTAAGAGATTAACAAAGGTGAAATTCTCAACAAGATAACCATCAAGTAGTTTGACATAATTTCACTTATTATTTAAAGATAAATACCAGTAATGGAACAAAGTTTTTCTGAACATTATTATTATTTTGTTAGGTTCAGTTAATATCCTGAAGTATCAGTACTACCACTAGTAATGATAGTGATGCTATTGATGAAAACACAGTAATGATGATAGTATTAAGTAATCCATTTATAACACAATTTCAGGGCACAGCCAGGGAACAAGGTAAGTGTGTTCAAACGGTAAGGGCTAGTCATAGTCAGAGTGACAGGAGATACAAGCACTACTCCAGAAAACACCAATGCACCTGCATGTCCCTAACCTTTCTGGCTTACCAGAATGAGGGCTGCCAGTTCAACAGGACTGCCCTCGATAGAGTGCTGGCACAGGGAGACTCACTCTATGTGAAAACAAAACAAAAGTTAATTCGTGAGAAAAAATTCCAAAGTCACCATCTGACAGTTGAGGAAATGCCTAAAGAAGTCCCAACAGACAGAAATCTGTACAATGTCCACATGCCTGACATCAGATGTGGCTTGCTTAAACCTCAACCATCTAGCCCTGGAAGAGACCAGAGTTGGGTTCCCCTCGCAATACAGCTGGAGTCTCTGTCAACAGACGTCAGCCATGCTGTGATCATCGTAAGTCCAGAGTGCATTGCAGTTTTCCGAGACAAATCAGGACAGTATGGAGTCTTCGATTCGCACTCCAGAAATGCAGCAGGCTTACCCCACCACTTCGGAACTGCAATCACCAAGACCTTCCCCAAACTCAGTGATCTGGCTGACCACCTGCACAAACTGTTTGCAAACCGTGGAGGATTTGCAAGCTATGAGTTTGTGCCTGTTTGGTTTGAAGCTGTCGGTTCCAGTGAAAATCCCCAACAAATTGAAAGTGCCTTCTGCCCACTGCAAACAGAGGTTCCGACAGCCCAAATCTCTGACAGAAATTTGAAGGACCATGACATCTCCCCAGCAGTCCCACAGGCAACACCAAATTTCCCCAGGCTGATTAAACAACAGCGCCAAAAAGCCCAAACCCAAGACACCCTGTCTGAAACTGCCTTCTGCCCGCTGCAAGCAGAGACTCCGACAGCTCAAATCTCTGACGGAAATCTGAAGGACCGTGACATCTCTTCAGGAGTCCCACAGGCAACCCCAAATTTCGCTAAGCTGAGTAAACGACGGCGGAAAAAAGCCAGACGGAGAGCACGTGACGGTAAAGAGCACAGTGCACCACTGTCTCAACAACGAAATAGGACAAGAAGAAGCCGTTATGAAAAAAACAAGTATGCCAGCTGTCCAGAATTTAGAGCAAAAAAAATTCAGGCGGTGAAATCTAAATTTGCCAAAGACAGTCGTCATCACAGACAACGGCTACAGTCATTTAAACGTTATTATGCAGATCCCAACGTCCAAAGTAAAAAGAAGGAAGCCATTATCAGGCGATACATGACAGATCCTCCCTTCAGAGGCAGACAGAAAAAGTACCTGACTGAAAAGTACAAGGCAGATCCTGCTTTTCAGACCAGGCAGAAAACATATGCGTCCCAGAGACACAGCGCAAATCTTGAAGTCAGAGAAAATCTGAAAACATATCTGAAATATAGATACGCATGCAGCCCGAGCTATAGGCAAAAACAAAAGCAAAATTTCAACACCAAATATCACAGCGATCCAGCATTCAGACTACGCTGTATACAACGCGTTAGCCAGCATAGAGTAACCAAATTGGCCACAAATGCTGCCTTTTGCATAAATTACAAATTGAAGAGAGCGTTGGGAATCAAAAGAAAATACAGACAGATTGTAACCCACCACCAGAAAACTCCCCAGCCCATCATCGATCCCGTGATGGAAGCAGCCATCGCATCATTTCGCGAGACCATTCGACACGGACCCACCTACATCTGCACCGTCTGTAACCGAGCACTGTTTCCGAATCAGGTCAAGCAATGCAAAAGAGGAAAGTATAGTAAAAATGCCAGAATAGCAGCAACATGCTTGACAGGAAACTATGTTCACTTCTGTGATGACGACTGCTCTTCCCCTTGCTCTGTTCCACCAGAGAGACTTGTAGAGTGGATCTGCCACACGTGTGACAACCATTTGACCAGAGGCAAAATGCCAACCATTGCGGTAGCAAACAACCTGGAATTGGCACCCATCCCTCCAGAATTGGCTGCACTTAATGTGCTCGAAAGGCAGCTCATTGCTAAAATCCTCCCATTTGCTAAAATCATAGCATTGCCAAAAGGACGACAGAGAGCCGTACACGGAGCAGTTGTGTGCGTTCCTTCAGAGGTAGCAGTGACAGTGAACAGTCTCCCAAGGCCCAGCACTGAAGCACAGCTACTGCAAGTGAAACTGAAAAGACACATTAAATACAAAGGCTACCAGCACTTTTACACCGTCAACATGCAGAATGTGCTGGCTGGCCTGGCCAAACTCAAAGACATACATTCGGAATACAAAGATGTGTCTATTGATGAGAGTGCCACCTTTGAGAGTCTTCATGAAGATTCAGCTGACGAAGAAGACTCGCAGCTCATCAACGCAGAAGCTGTGCAACCAGAGCTGCACCAAGAGGAGATTGTAGAGGGTGAGATGGATTTGGAAGAGGTGTTCGGAAGCCAGAAAGAGCCAGACCTGCCCGAGGAAGCCGAGAAAGAAAAGGAGGAGCTGAGACCCGGTCTGGCTCTGGACACCTGCATGCAGCCACCAGACATTGCGCAAGAAATCCTTTCATACGGTGATGGAACATTCAGCATTGCCCCAGCCCAAGGCAACAAACCAGTGAGTTTCTTCACCGTACCAAAACTAGAAGCCATGGCCTTTCCCGTGCAGTTCCCAACTGGACAAAACACTAGATGAAATCAGACCCGTCCCAGTGTATCCCAGCAAGTACTTCAATTCGAGACTGTTTTCTGCGGATACACGGTTTGCCAGTGACCAAAGTTACCTTTTCTTTGCGCAGTTTGTCACAGAGACCCATTTGGCCACAAATAGCATGTCGATTCAAATGCGCAAAGGGAAACCCAGAACCAAAGATGGCCGTAAAGTGAACAGCTTTATGCTCCAAAACAAAGAAGAGGTGGAGAGACTTATTCAAAACAAAGACGTGACACGATTCATGCAACCCCTCAGAGGCACTCCGGCTTATTGGGAAAAAACACTAAAAGATCTCCACGCCATGGTTAGACAGATTGGCAAACCAACGTTCTTCCTGACGTTCTCTGCTGCTGAGATGAGATGGCCCGAAGTCATCGACGTTATTAAAGCTCAGCAGGGGGAACTCGGCGAATTTTCAGAGCTTGATTGGAATGCAAAGTGTGACATTCTGCGCAGCAACCCCGTCACAGTGATGCACATGTTTGAAAAGAGAGTAGACGCTCTCATGGCCAAGCTCATCCTCTCACCAGCACAGCCCATTGGCGAGGTAGAGGATTACTTTTATCGCGTCGAGTTTCAGGCCAGAGGCAGCCCACACATCAACATGCTCATCTGGATTAAAGACTCCCCCGTGTTTGGATTTGACTCTGACAGTAAGGTGTATAAGTTCATTGACAAATACATCACGTGCAAAATGCCTGACCCCGAGACAGACCCAGAGCTTTACAAAATTGTGTCCGAGGTTCAGATGCACAGCAGGAAACATTCAAAGTCATGCAAAAAAGGCAACGTTTCCTGCAGATTCGGCTTCCCTAAACTGCCCATGACAGACACAGTCATCACAACCCCCCCCATTGTTGATTGTAAAAGTTCAAAGGAAAACCAGGATGCAGCCGCTGAATTGAAGAAGCAGAGAAGGGAGCTTACAAGGATGCAAAGGGAAGCCAAGGCAAAGCTCAGTCCATTGAGGAAATTGCTCATGGATCCAGATGCCTCGTTCAGCAGCTTGTCAGACCTGCTCCAAAAAAATTGACGCAGCGCTCCAACATTACCAGCTGTATGGTCCTGCCCTTAATGCTTGGAACACCTTCGCACCCGAGGTTGAAGTGGACCGGTTGGAGTGCCTTGCCGAGCGAGAACCATTGGAGACAGGGCATGAAGATGACGAGGACATCCCTGACTATAAATTTACCAATGATAGGAGGGGTGCCATGCCAAGAATCGATGCACCTCAGTTGAGTCCAGACTTTGTGAGAAAAATGTATCAAAGTCTGAATGAAACTCAGGCATCGATCTTCTACAGTGTGCGTGAGTGGTGCTTAAAACGTGTCTGGGTCCACGACCCAGAACCGTTTTACTATTTCCTGTCAGGAGGAGCTGGCTGTGGCAAATCGCACGTCATCAAGTGCATTCATCAGGAGGCAACAAGGATTCTGCGTGAGCTCCCCAGATTCCGGGACCAAGCCGACATGTCCCAGCCTGCAGTGCTGCTGAGTGCGTTCACCGGCACGGCGGCATTCAACATCTCAGGCAAAACGTTGCACTCCATGCTCAAGCTCCCAAGGTCCTTGAAGCCACCATATCAGGGCCTTGGCAATGCACTGGATGAGGTGAGAGCGGCACTGTCCAACGCAGAGATTCTCGTCATTGACGAGATATCTATGGTTTCCAAAGAGCTGTTTGCCTACATTCACTGGAGATTTCAGCAGATAAAGGGAAACAAGAGACCATTTGGAGGGATGTCTGTCCTCGCTGTGGGCGATTTTTACCAACTGCCGCCCCTCGGTAAAGCCAAGCCACTCTGCGTGTACGAGGATAACGAGTTTGATCTGTGGAGGGATCACTTCAGAATGGTCAATCTGACAGAAATCATGCGTCAGAAAGACGACCGAGCCTTTGCTGAACTCCTGAACCGCCTTAGAGTGAAGCAAAAGGAAGATCCTCTGAGCGACGAAGACAGACAGTTGCTCATGCAGGCAGTGGCAGGCGTCCAGGATTGTCCAGCTGACAGGCTACACATCTACGCTACAAACAAAGAAGTCGACCATCACAATGCCGCTACTGTAGCCACCCTCCACAAGGATTTTCTAACTATTGAAGCTGAAAATTACAGAAAAGATCCCAGATCAGGCTGCATGTTGATCCTGCCCGAAAAGATCCGCGGAAGCAAATGAGACTTGCCTGACACCATAATGGCTGCTCAAGGAGTACGCGTTATGTTGATCAGGAATCTTGACGTGGAGGATGGCATGGTTAACGGCACATTCGGAACAATTTCACACATTGTGATGAGTGAGTGTGGACTACCGGCCGCCAGGCTGATTGGACTGCAGCTGGACAATCCTACAGCAGGACAGAGATTCCGCAGAAAGATCCTGGGTCCCTCAGATGACTTTGTCTACATTGAGAAATCTGAGGAGAACTTGGGCTGCAAGAAAGGAGTTGTGCGACGCCAGTTTCCCATCAAGTTGGCCTTTGCATGTACAGCCCACAAAGTGCAAGGCATGACCATGACGTCAGCGGTTGTGTGCCTCAAACGTGTGTTTGAACCAGGAATGGCATATGTTGCTCTGAGCCGCACAACCTCACTCCAAGGTCTCACCATCACAGCCTTTGAGGAAAAAAAGATATATGCTGACCCCCAAATCACAACAGCTATGGAAAATATGAGTCATGCGTCCTTCCAGAGTGCCAGGCCACTGTTAACTCTCTTTAAATCAGTGGACCTGCCTCAAGAGACTCTGACAATCATCCACCACAACACACAAGGACTTCCATCTCACATTGTGGACCTGAAAGCTCACCATGAGCTTAGACGGGCAGATGTGTTGTGCCTCACAGAGACACACCTGTCAGGGTCCTCTGTATCCCCAACTTTCCATCTGGAGGGATACAACATGTTCACACGCAGCAGACAGCTGTCTTACAACACCTGTGTGGACATGGCAGGAAAAGATGGAGGTGGAGTTGCAGTGTATTGCAGAGGCAATGTTCAAGCAGAGCCTCGCAGGTACATGCATGGTGTGACTGATTTAGAGTTTCTTGTTGTCAAAATCGAGGCTCCAGTCAAAGTACTAATAGCCACTGTGTACAAACCACCAAATTTCCCACTAGAAAAATTTCTACCCAACATGAAAAGCCTCTTGGACGCATTGGACATATTAGAGCACCAGCCAATCATTGTTTGCGGAGACTTTAATGAGGATCTCCTGTCTAAAGTAAAGAAAACCATTAATGATTTGTTTCGGTCCAGAGGTTACACTCAGTTAATCACCGAATCCACGACTGAAAAGAACACTCTGATTGATCACATTTATATTTCACATCCTGATAAATGTCTGCAGTCAGGTGTTCTCCAAACGTATTACAGTTACCACAGTCCTGTTTATTGTATTTTGACTGGTTAATAGCCTCTCCAGCCAACACATGCCACTAGCCATGTCTTAAATGCTAAATCATGAGATTTATGTAATGGTGCTTTTTTTAAGTGTTATTCAGCTTTTAAGTGACTATCTCCTCCCTCGCTCTTTTATTCTCTTTGGCCAGCCTCCTAACTCTGGCAACCTGTGTTAATAACTTGTGTCATTTCTAAATCTTTTTTTGAGTGTACATGTAACCGATGCTCAGTTATACTCAGTAACTGGCTGGTTCAATAAACCCCTCGACTCTGCGTTGTGTTGAAAATGATGGTCGGGAGTCTTGTTTATCGTGGTTTTTCAGTTTCTTTATTCCTGCACAACACAGCATACAGTGGTCAGTCATAAATCGGTAGGCTCGGTACGTGAGTCTCAGACACGGCACTCAAGCGCGGCTCTCATAGAATGGCAACGTAAGGTGACTAAATTGTATAAAGATATAACAGAAAAATATGTACCTGCACAACACAGCATACAGTGGTCAGTCATAAATCGGTAGGCTCGGTATGTGAGTCTCAAACACGGCACTGTAAAACGTACAGCAAGCTATGTTAGCACTGTAGCTTCCTCGCTAGCTTACTTCAAAAGTGCATTAGGTTGTTGTAACAAGTCGAACAGCACATTCTTAATACTTTATATTGACAGTTCCACAAAGCACAGTAATTACATATTGCACCAGTAACCATACAGGTATTAATACATAGTATTTGTGCCCAGTGCTGTGATCTGCAACGTACCTCAAGCGCGGCTCTCATAGAATGGCAACGTAAGGTGACTGCCAGAAGTATTTATTACTAGAGAGGGCGCTAATGAGCCAACCCAACCATAAATGTGCTGCCACATACAAGTGGAATTTAAAACACTGTATACACCGTTACATTCCACCCTACTGAATTCCACTTGTCACCCTAAACAAAAACAAAAGAGAAAAAAATTAACAAATAAATAAATGAAACTGATCTGACCATTAAAACAGTGCAGGAGCAACCATCACAACAGTGAAAAACTAGATCAAAATGTACAGCATAAAGGAAACTTCCCCCGTCCTGATTACCTCAAAATTGGTACCACTAAGGTCACATACGCCAAAGTACAGTCACAAAACCCAGTCAAAAGACCACTCACTAAAGAGTTAATGTGAGAAGGAGTTGGCCAAACTACATCACCACATTTAGGGGAAAAATATGCCTGTCACATATTATACTTAAATGTAACTGCAAATTACCTCAGTACAGGAAAGGAGAACAAAGAAAAGGGAAGAAGAAATAAAAAAAAAAAAATAATAATAATAATATATATATATATATCCGACCGAATCAACCATTACCAACGCATATGAACAATCAACACCCAAGATAACCTGTTCACCATATACGGACGTGGCCTACAACACTGTTGTCGTTTTCTGATGCATCATCTCAATAAGTCTGGTAACGGGTTTCAACAGTCTGCCGGCCCTGGAACGGAGTCGACTATCAACATCACTGGCCACAGTAGCATTTTCGACGTCGTGCAGAGCACCGTCAACAATGCTTTGGTTATCTGTACATAGAAGGGGGTCCAACGAGTTGTCAGCCACAGACTGTGCCGGGTTGCAAGAAGGCCCACTAACAGAAGTCTCAGGCAACCCAGTGTTAACACAAATGTCAGAGACTCTATCAGGCTCCTGACCAAACACAGTATCCCTGGACTGGTTTGCAATCTCCAGAGCCATCTCAGAAGCAGCCCCAGATGGCAGGGTAGACACCCATACTCTAGTTCTATACTCAGCAGAGTGCACAGAGGTGTCAGCCACACCCTCTTTCTCGAGTGTGAGCTCCTCTGAACTAGACAAAGAAGACACATCCATTTCATCTTGGAGAGAAGAATCATTCAAAGGGAGAAAGTTCACAGGCATTATGAGGTTACGGTGGACAACCTTCTCTTGGCCAGTGGATGCATGCTGAATCTTGAAAGTGTTACTCTCGCCATTCTTTCCAACCACAAAATAGATGGTATTCTCCCAGCGGTCGGCAAGCTTCCTCTTACCACGCTCCCCCTTGTTGGCAAGCAACACACGGTCACCCACGTCCACTGGCGCCCCCCGCACTTTCCGGTTGTACAACTCAGTGTGACGCTGCAGCTGTTTGGTCGCTGTTGCCTGTGCTACAGTCATAGCTTCCTTCAGATCCTTCCGCAGTGACTGGACATAGTGATCATAGTCCATAACTTCTGGATTGTCAAGCACTGAGCTGAAGATGATGTCAATAGGAAGCCGTGGCACTCTTCCAAACATGAGTAGAAATGGGGCATAGCCTGTAGTCTCATGAATCGTACAGTTGTACGCAAAAGTGAGGGACTTCAGAGCTTGGGGCCATCTCTGCTTTGCTCTAGGCGGAAGGGTACGAATCATGTTTCCCAATGTCCTGTTCATCCTCTCACAAGAGCCATTTCCCATTGGATGATAGGGCGTTGTGTGGGACTTCTGGACACCAGCCACAGTAAGCAATTCGGCAATCAGAGCGCTCTCAAAGTTCGCTCCTTGGTCAGAGTGCAGATGTTTGGGGAAGCCATAAATGCAAAAGTAGTTATGCCACAGCTGGTGTGCCACTGCTTTTGCAGATTGGTTGGGACACAAGAACGCCTGTGCCATCTTAGTGAAATGGTCAGTGACCACTAGCACGTCCAAAGACCTGTTGGCTGAATCTTCAGCAGACCAGAAGTCGACGCACACCAGATCAAGAGGTTCAGATGTCCGGATGTTTTCCAAAGGGGCCCTGGCTTCAGGCTCCGGTGACTTGCTCACAACGCACCGTCTGCAACACCGTACATACTCTGCTACATCCTTACTCAGCCCGAGCCAGTGAAACCTCTGTCTTGCCAGATATACTGTTCGTTGCTGCCCCTGGTGGCCAGCAGCATCATGGACGCCTTTCAACACCTTGGAGCGCAGCGAGAATGGAACAACATAGAGATAGGTCTTTCTCTTTGTCACAACATTCCGTACCATCCGATACAACACACCATCTCTCATTGTCAACTTGTCCCAACTTCTCAGCAGCTTGACGGCTTCAACTGGTTCTCTAGCTCGTTCTCTCCGGGATGGCCTTCGTCCCCTCTCCACGTAAAAGATCACCCTGCTTAGGACATTGTCACATCGTTGTCGCTCCACCAGTACATCATGAGAGAGCACGTCAGAGCCAACACGCTCTGAGGTCAACACTGTCTGTGAAAACTGCGGCAGCAGAAGTGCATGAGGACACACCCTCAGGTCCGACTGGTTGTGTGCACCAAA
Organism: Chelon labrosus; assembly: GCF_963514085.1. NCBI lineage: Eukaryota > Metazoa > Chordata > Actinopteri > Mugiliformes > Mugilidae > Chelon > Chelon labrosus. Next base: position 33,110,958 of record NC_140337.1, read on the forward strand.
AACAGCTTCCACTTCCTGCAAAGTCAGGGACCCCACTGGAGCAACTGTTGCACACTGAGATGCCAATGGCTGGTTGCCCTCTGGGGGCATATTCACAGGGTGCGCAGACCACCGAAAGATCTCCTGCACTCCGTTTGTCCCTACTGCTGCAGCTTCAGCTAGAAGCTGTTCATAGGGCACTCTTGTCAAACGTTGGAGCGTGCTTGACTGCACAAACGGCTCCCTGCTCAAAGCATCAGCCACTACGTTCTTTGGGCCAGGAATATACTTGATGTCGAACTGAAAAGGCGCCAACTTAGCAACCCACCTCTGCTCACATGCATCCAGTCGTGGTTTAGATAGAATATAAGTCAAAGGGTTATTGTCAGTCCATACTGTGAATGAATGACCCCTCAGCCAATGATGAAAATTGTCACAGACTGCCCATTTTAAAGCGAAAAACTCCAATCTGTGTGCAGGGTATCGCGACTGTGCATAACTGAGTGATTTACTTGCAAAGGCGATAGGCCTAGCAGTTCTGCCATTAGCAGGAATCTGCGAAAGCACAGCCCCAAGTCCACAACTAGAGGCATCCACGGAGAGTAGAAATGGCTTGTCAAAATCTGGGTGTGCCAGGGCAACTTGGTCTAACAGGGCCTGTTTAAGCTGCTGGAAAGCCTGCTTGCACTCCTCCGTCCAGTCAGCAGCACTTAACTTCCTCTGCGTCTGGTGACACTTCCGTCCCAGGCCACGTGGACCCTTACGGCCTGTTGTTAGCCCAAACAAGGGTTTTGCTATTGAGGAACAGCCCTCAATGAATTGCTGATAGAACACAACCATTCCCAGGAATGACCGAATCTTCCGCTGTGAGGGGACATTTGTGCCATCCTCCATAAGATCTGACTCCATCAAGGAAGCGATAGCCGCCACTTTATCTGGGTCTGATTGTATGCTATCCGCACTAACAATGTGCCCCAAAAATTTCACCGACCTCTGCAAGAAATGGCATTTCTTTGGAGCAAGCTTAAGGTTGTGATCCTTAAGGCACTGAAAGACCATCTTCAATCGTTCCAAAGCCAGGTCCTCTGTGGGTGCAAACACCAAAACGTCATCCAGGTAGCATAAAAGACTGAGGAAGTTTTGATCGCCAAAGATGCTAAGCATCATTCTCATAAATGTAGCAGGACTATTGCAAAGTCCTTGTGGCATGCGATTGTATTCATACAATCCAAATGGCGACGTGAATGCTGTGTACTTCCTGTCCTCATGATGCACTTCCACATTATAGTACCCAGACGTGAGATCCATAGTGGAGAAGAAGGCGTTGCCACCCAAAACAGCCAGAGCATCAGCTGGATGAGGAAGAGGGTGGGCGTCTTTAATGGTTCGAGCATTAAGCCAGCGAAAATCATTGCAGATCCTGATATCGCCTGTCTTCTTCCATACCAGCACCAACGGTGATGCAAACTCGCTACTGGATTTCCTAATAATCTCTCGCTCTTCCATTTCATCCAGCACCTGTCTGAGTTTCTCATACTGATTAGGTGGAATGCGTCGACATGGCAATCGAAAAGGTTTCTCATCAACCACCCGAATCCGATGGAGACAGCCCTCAGCCTTGCCACAATCCAGCTTATCCCTGGAGAAAATGGACTGAAACTCAGCAATGAGACTGATTAGCTTCTCCTTGCAAGCTGTGGACGCTTCACATGAATCAATGTCAATATCGGACAAGCCCATGCTATGCAACACTGTTCCATGAGAACCAGCCGGAGTGCTGGATTTCCCGGGCACAGGACGATCAGGCAGGCTTGAAATGTCAGTGACTAGACTATGCTCGTCGTAGCCACCAGTGGGGTTGGCATCTGACAGCTGCACATTTTGCTGGAAGCCAGGCTGAGAGAGGTTTTCAGCTTTAGGGTCACTGAAACTTTCCAGTGCTACACATGAGTACACGTCAGCTAGCTTAGCATTTCGTCTCAGAGTGATGGCTTTGTCAGAAGGGTTTATCACTTTTAAAGGCAGCCACCCATCATTCCTCAGCACTGCCACAGTCCTTCCAACTATGACTGATCTTGGCCTTGACCTTGCACTTGTAGGCTCCATCATGACTGTGCAGCCAGCCTTCACATCATGCTTTTGCTGAAGCATTCCCCAGACTAAGTGCTCTGTCATGGGCTCCAACGTGATAGCTTTCTTTAATTTGACACTCCCAACTTTGTCCGGCACATCCTCTGTGCACTGCTCCACCACAGACATCAAACTCAGCAGTCTTTTCTGGGGGTCACAGTCTTCAACCGGCCTGCTTAGGTCACCATCCAACAAACCCCTTTCCAGTTTCAGGCGGTGGACCAGATATCTCAGCAAATTGCTGCCAACAATGAGGTCATCACATTGACCATCGACCACTAGTGTTGGAACAATCACCTTAAAACCATAGACCTCCACTTCCAGATCACACATGCCTGATGGCACAGTCTTAGAGCCACCACATCCAATCAAGACAACATCTGTCGGCTCTAGAGTGGGAGCCTCCAAAACATTTTGCTGTAACAACTGAGGCACGACACTGGAGCTCAGAGTGCATGCCATCGATCCACTGTCAAGCATAGCTTTAACTAATACTCTACCACCCAAGGTCACATTCTCATAAAACAGCTCATCATGTGGCTTGAGTCTGTGGATGTTTTGGAAGATAGGTCTACGTCCTAATTCTCGCTCTTCACACACACTCTGATAGACTGACTGTAAATCATCACAATCCTCAGTTTCTTGGGGGTCACAGTCAGGCCTAACACTTGCCCCCTCCACATGCAGGCCAACTAGTTTCCCTCAAGATGCGCAGTGGGTCCCGAGCTCTTGGGTTTTACAGCTACGGCCTTGGGACACTTAACACGAGTATGACCACCTGCATAGCAAACAAAGCACAAGCGATGAGCTCTGCAGTGGTAATGAGTAGTGTGTCCGACATCCCCACAGATGTCACAGGGTGCAGTAGGCCTGACTCTAGTTGTCTGATTCGGACGAGCCTGCACATCACTCCTACCCATTAATCCAATCTGTTGCGGTTGTTGTCCGAGAACACGCTCCAGCATAGTAAGAAGGCGATCAAGGCGATCAGAGGACACCTCTGCCTGCTGCGCTGAGAGTGGTGTCGAAACAGGGATTTGAGGTATTCCTACACTCTTGTTGTCAGGCATGACATGACACTCACAGGAGATCGCTTCCTGTTGCTGAGATGTTATGGCAGTGGCCACTCTCAGCTGAGGTGTCCGTTTGTGGTCTCGGCTGTGCTCAACAAGTTTCTCATGAATCTCAGCCACAGTCCATTGTTGTAGTGGTTTACACTTGAATATGAGGGACAGCTCAGTATCAGGGCAGTGGCGTATGAACATTGCGGTCAGGTCACGTGACAAATTATCAAACGTCTTATTTTGTCTTCTAAGACAGTCCTCTGTCACCTCCATAGCTCTGTTCAATCTCAGCCAGTAGTCAAAGGGGCGTTCACCTGAGCTGGGTAATGTGGCATAGAAGTCAGCTAATGGCATACTAGAGGATACCGTGTCACTAAAATGCTGCTTTAATATGTCAAAGATGGGATCTGGGCCACTGGACAGGGACAAAGACGGCTTGCTACGTATGCCAACTTTAACTACCTCACGTGCCCTCCCCACAAGCTTATTCATGACTTCCTCAGCCTGTTCAGACAACGAGACTCCCTTCTTTTTCATATAAGCCAGCATTACAGCTTCCCACTCCTGAACTGTATGTGTGTCACTGCCATCCCCTTTAAAGCTCACAGGCTCCTTAACATCAGGTCGAACTATGACATTTACCATTGTAGGATCCAACAATGCATTGCCCCCAGCTCCAGCCATACTAGGTCCCATCCCACAACCCAAGCGTGATTCAATACACGAGGCTATGCTTTCACCTATTGAAAGTCCAATCTGAGACGCTATGCCTGTCAAAATTTTCTCATTTGAAACATCACCCAACAACGTTTGAGTGGGTCCATCACACTTCGTGGGTTTACTAGTGGTGCAGTCAGCAGACATGAAATCTTCAAGACCTGGTTTGGGGGTAGATGAGTCTGGAGTGAACAAAAATCTGCCCCTGCCCCTGCCAATAGTTTGTATTGGGGTGAAAGTCACTGAACCCCTCCCTCTCCCAAAACCTGTACCACGGTCCATGTCCTAACCACTAGACAAGCAAAACAAATGAGGAAAATCTGCACAAATAAAAAGAAAAGAAGGCAAATTCCGTCACCGTTAAAACCACTGAACCCACAAAATGAAAATGCAACAACAGATATTACATCAAATGCAGGGCACACAATTTGCTGAATGATTGAAATGAAACTGACCGTTGCTTGACCAATATAAATCACCAAAAATACCAATTCAGTCCCAAATCAGTTGTAAATAAAATAGAATTTGTAATTTCACCCCGCAATAGTAGCAAAATGGTAAACAATAAAGAAATCAGATACACATCCCATCATAAGTAGAGTCCCACATAGCACAACACCGCCACTCAGTGGCTTAATATGGTACCGCGTCCATTACCGCAGACTCCTTATAAATCGTCGGGATGTCTCCTCCCACAAAGACTGTGCAGTCTTCCCGCCGCACGAACACGAAGCCCACCAGAAGTCTCCGGGAAATAGACGGGTCCCACGAAGCTCGGGTCACGGCACCAGTGTAACCGATGCTCAGTTATACTCAGTAACTGGCTGGTTCAATAAACCCCTCGACTCTGCGTTGTGTTGAAAATGATGGTCGGGAGTCTTGTTTATCGTGGTTTTTCAGTTTCTTTATTCCTGCACAACACAGCATACAGTGGTCAGTCATAAATCGGTAGGCTCGGTACGTGAGTCTCAGACACGGCACTCAAGCGCGGCTCTCATAGAATGGCAACGTAAGGTGACTAAATTGTATAAAGATATAACAGAAAAATATGTACCTGCACAACACAGCATACAGTGGTCAGTCATAAATCGGTAGGCTCGGTACGTGAGTCTCAAACACGGCACTGTAAAACGTACAGCAAGCTATGTTAGCACTGTAGCTTCCTCGCTAGCTTACTTCAAAAGTGCATTAGGTTGTTGTAACAAGTCGAACAGCACATTCTTAATACTTTATATTGACAGTTCCACAAAGCACAGTAATTACATATTGCACCAGTAACCATACAGGTATTAATACATAGTATTTGTGCCCAGTGCTGTGATCTGCAACGTACCTCAAGCGCGGCTCTCATAGAATGGCAACGTAAGGTGACTGCCAGAAGTATTTATTACTAGAGAGGGCGCTAATGAGCCAACCCAACCATAAATGTGCTGCCACATACAAGTGGAATTTAAAACACTGTATACACCGTTACATACAGTTTGTGAATGTTTAAATTACTCTACACAATAATCATGGTGTTGCACGATTGTGGGCTGGAAATGTGTTGGCTGGAAATAGTTAAGTCATAATCATGTTCATTCAAATAAAGTGTAAGTTTTCTTTTTTAAACACATTTATTTGGGGTCAGCAATATCTTTGAGACTGAGATGATGAGAAAGACAGTGCTAGTGTGCTCCAGTGTAAGACAGGAAGGTGCAGCTACACCAGCTAAGGACAGTGCCACAGTTGGACAACACCACAGGATGCAGACCAGATAGGGACAGCAGTGTCAGAGAGGAAGCTGAACCCCCAAAGGACGAGATCCAGGTGAATGCAAATAATAGAGTACTAGGTTAAGTTCAGGTCTGGATTACTCTCAATTGTTGCCGTTCTTTTTTTGATTTATTGTGAAACATAAAGTCAGTGTCAACACTACAGTCAAAAACATTACACTAGAACAATCTTTCTCTCTTAAGGAAGATTTGATTTTCCTTCCTTAGCAGTCCAGAGAGTCCAGAGAGGATGATGACGGATCCTGGAAGAAGACCTCCAGAGGACCTCAGCTGAAGAAAGCAACAACTAAGCAGAGGACAAGTAAGGGACATTAACCAATGTGTTTTCAACAACTGCCCTGTATCTGGATGAGTTTAACTCAACGCAGTTCACGCTGCCATAAAGCTGTCCGTCTTATAGATGTCTCCTTTTGTGTGTTTGCAGACAACATGGAATATCAACAGTGCCCTGCCGCCAATCTTTCTTCTGCTACCTGCATCTTCTTCTTCTTCTTCTTCTTCAACTTCTGTTGCTTCTCTCAAGACTGTTTCCATTTTTGTTCATGAATTTATATTTACATGTATATAGTTGTAATGTTATATGTGAGTCTATGATGTTGAATTTATATTTACATGTATATAGTTGTAATGTTATATGTGAGTCTATGATGTTGAATTTATATTTATATGTATATAGTTATAATGTTATATGGTATATGTGATTCTATGCTACACTTTGTTGATGTTGAATTTATATTTATTATATTTATATACTTGTATGATTTTTTGTTACACTTAGTTGATGTTGAAAGCGAATAGATTGTTTTGTAAATAAACATGTGAAAAATGATTTTAGTAGTCCTTGGCAGTTAATTTCAGTTTATCTATCTAAATGACAAAGAAAGAGACAGAGAGAGGGTAAAAGACAGACAGGCAGTAACAGAGAGGTAAAGCAAGACATTTTTTGAGGTGACTGTCACTCTGCTTGCTCTGTGTGTACATCTGAGCTGAATGTTTTCTATTGTGTGTGTGCGTGACTGTGCTAATCTCTAGCCTTAGCCTAGTTTAGTGCGTCAGCGCCGCGCGTTAGTGTGGCAAATGGTAATGCCAACATTAGTAATGGTAATGCTAACATCTTTTTCCTTTTCTTTTTTTAATAACCCCGGCAGCAGCCCACGAGTCACTCTCAAAATTTCCTGCGGGAATTTTCTAGTTATTCCTAATCTTCCGCCATGGGAGTCTATGGCAGCCCATAGAACCGTATGGTAAAAAGTTGCGAAATTTGGCACATAGCTTAAGGGCAGTCTCAATATTACTTTGACTGAGTTACATGTAAGCACTAAGCACGGTCTAGCGCCACCAACTGGTCAAAATTTTTAAGTACATTTGTGCATGTAACATTTGAACTGTATGTCCGATTTTTGAAAAAAAGGCATCATTGGAATCGTTGGATCATGACGATTTCAACGCACCTCATGACATCATAATTCGTCATGATAGATTTTTTGCAATTGTCAGCGTCACAAATTTTGTCCGATTCTCACGAAAATTGGCACAGACCGTCTTCTGACCAATGCGCACAAAAGTTCCTATAAGGCGTCTTCAGCTTTGAAACGGTTTGGCTGCTACAGCCAATCAAAATTTTATTTGAAATGAAATTGTGATATCCGCAGATACCGTGGGTTGCCCCAGTGACAGTTCATGCCAACTTTTGGTGACGCTTTGACTTCCAAAGACCAAACTTTGTCACACGCTTCGACACTCCCTTAGATGTGCGCAATAAAAAATTTGGTGTCATTCAGCCACTAGGTGGTGATGTAATTAGCAAAATTGCGTTTTTGCTTATAACTATTGACCCGTATGCCTGATGTTCAAAAACATCCCACATAGCAAAACTGGTGTGGCCCACCTCTGGGCCACACCTCCCACTTGCACTCGGCCCACATGCCTGAAAGAATTCCGGCCCTTATGTGGGCCACATCCGGCATCCAACATGTGCGCCACATAAGGCCCACAACTCAGCCAAACTGCAACCAGAGCTGGCCCTAATCTGGCCCTAATGTGGGCCAAACCATTTTCAGAAGTGGTTCCTGATGTCAGCCTTAACTCAGCCACTATATTTATGTGCCATTAAATTATATATATATATATATATATATATATATGGAACTTTTCCAGAAAATGCACCATTTCTCACAGAAAAAGTGTTGAAATTACAAATGTTTTGGTATACACGTTTATTTCCTTTAAGTGCATTGGGACAACACAAAAAAAGCAGAAGAAAAAAGCCAAATTTGACATAATTTTACACAAAACTCAAAAATTGACTGGACAAAATCATTGGCACCCTCAACTTAATATTTGGTTGCACACCCTTTGGACAAAATAACTGAAACCAATCGCTTCCTATAACCATCAACAAGTTTCTTACACCTCTCAACTGGAATTATGGACCACTCTTCTTTTGCAAACTGTTCCAGGTCTCTCAGATTTGAAGGGTGCCTTCTCGCAACAGCAATTTTTAGATCTTTCCATAGGTGTTCTATGGGATTTAGATCCGGACTCATTGCTGGCCACTTCAGAATTCTCTAGCGCTTTGACTCCAACCATTTCTGGGTGCTTTGTGAGGTGTGTTTTGGATCATTGTCCTGCTGGAACACCCATGACCTCTGATGCAGACCCAGCTTTCTGACACTAGGCCCTACATTACGGGCCAGAATGTTTTGATAGTCTCCAGATTTCATGATTCCTTGCACACAATCAATGCACCCAGTCCCAGAGGCAGCAAAACAACCCCAAAACATCTTTGAACCCCCACCGTATTTGACTGTAGGTACCGTGTTCATTTCTTTGTAGGCCTCATTCGGTTTTCTGTAAACAGTAGAATGACGTGCTTTGCTAAAAAGCTCTACCTCAGTCTCATCTGTCCACAAAACATTGTCCCAGAAGGATTGAGGCTTACTCAGGTATGTTCTTGCAAACTGCAGTCTTGCTTTTTTATGCCTCTGTGTCAGAAGTGGGGTTCTCCTCGGTCTCCTGCCATAGCGCTTCATCTCATTCAGACGACGACGTATTGTTCGAGCTGACACCGTTGCACCCTGAGTCTGCAAGACAGCCTGAATTTGTGTGGAAGTTGACTGAGGTTGTTTATCCACCATTCGAACAATCATGCGTTGCATTCTTGCATCAATTTTTCTCTTTCGTCCACGTCCAGGGAGATTTGCCACAGTTCCATGGGTTAAAAACTTATTGATTATATTGCGCACAGTTGACAAAGGAACTTTAAGATCTCTGGAGATTGACTTGTAACCTTGAGATTGTTGATATTTTTCCACAATTTTGCTTCTTAAGTCCTCAGACAATTCTCGGCTCTTCTTCCTCTTCTCCATGCGTGGTGTGGCATACACAGGCAAACAACACAAAGGTTGAGTCAACTTTTATACATTCCAACTGGCTTCAGTTTTGATTTCTATATTGCCAGCACCTGTTACTTGCCACAGGTGAGTTTAAATGAGGATCACATGCTTGAAATGAAATTATTTACCCACAGTTTTAATAGGGTGCCAATGATTTTGTCCAGTCAATTTTTGAGTTTTGTGTAAAATTATGTCAAATTTGGCTTTTTTCTTCTGCTTTTTTGTGTTGTCCCAATGCACTTAAAGGAAATAAACGTGTATACCAAAACATTTGTAATTTCAACACTTTTTCTGTGAGAAATGGTGCATTTTCTGGAAAAGTTCCAGGGGTGCCAATACTTTCGTCCATGACTGTATATATATATATATAAAACAAGTACAGTATTATAAGCAAATGTTTTTTGTCAACACAGTACATTTAACAAACATCTAACAAATTTAAAAACTGTACATTTATGATTCTAGACATGTCCATAAAGGTTTAAGATTGTATTTGTCACATACAGTTATATATAGTACAATGCACAGTGAAATGTATTCTTGTACCTGCAGCCAGTAGTAAAAAAAAAAAAGAGTACTACAGTAAAACAGTAGTAATTGCAAATTCCTTAACACACAAGGTAAACAATACAAGTGTAAATGTACACCAATAAATATAAAATATAATATAGACTGTAATATAGAATAAAATATAGACGGTAAAACTCAAGTGTAAACTTAGAGGGGGGGTAGTTTGTATATATACACACATTTACGGTATTGAGCAGCTATGTGAGTAAAGTACAGTGGTATAAGTGGTTACAGTTCAGAGTTGAGCAGGCTGATGGCATTTGGATAGAAACTGTTCTTCAGCCTTTCAGTCTTTGTCCTCAGGCATCGGAAACACCGACCTGATGGCAGTAGAGAGAAAACTGGATTCTCACCACTCTCAGCACCAGTTTAAGATATGGTGCTGTCCATTTCCTGCTTTCTCTTCATCCTCTTCAGTCTGCCACCATCTCTACCTGGAGAGAGATGTAAACATCTTTTGATGGTCCAGTCTATTTCCTGGTCTGTGGCCCCAGTTACACCAACAGCAGCTGAAACATACACACAAAGCATGAATGATTGGAAATTAACATTTTTGTATCATTAGGTAATATCGCTACAGTAATTATATTAAACTGATCCTGATGACAATATTCAGATAAATGTTTTCCCTACATCTGCTTGGTTTAATTTATGTACAAAACAAGGACTTACAGTGTTACACAAACTGTGAGTAGTCAGTATCAGTATGTAATCAATTAAAATAACTCTAAGATTCTTGAAAATAGAGTCTGTAGGTTTGTAAACACAACATTCAAACTGACCCGTTTTATGGTTGTTTACAAACAATAGTTTCAGTCTAAGTTCCTAAACCTCAAACTTCCCACCAGTCCCCTAGAACTGAAGAAGCTACTCAGATGAGTTGTGAAGCGTCTTCTAAAAAAAAAAAATAAAAAAAAAAAAAAAAAAAAACTCTACAAGTCCACAGTTTTAAACTATTTTTGGATTGAAGCACGATATATCTGCAATTGCCAGGCCAGCGGAAAAAAAACGCCAACGGTCAGGTAGCAGAAGCTATGGTAGTAGCCCTAATGTTTAACTAGCCGGAAAAAACGTGGAAAAAAGAAAACGACCCCTTCGGCAAAACATCCGCTGTGTTAAGTTCGTCTATATCATTTATTCAAAACGAATAAGGAAGTTTAACAGCAAAACAGTGCAGTCCATCCTTTCCTGAGCCGCATTTTAGGCTAACGGTAATCGTTAGCTAACGCTGACCACGCGTTAGCCACATAGCTAACCGTTAGCCACATAGCTAACCGTTAGCGCCCCTTGTTTACATTCAGGCTAGACTCTAGACAGGAATTGTCTTTGTATACCAACTGCTAACGTATTATCTCAAAAACAAATGTTATCGTAAACATAAAACTGATGCATTTCACTCACCACGTCTTTGTTGTCCGTCTCACCGGAGTGCACGAGCAGCCATCAGCTCTGGCCACAGTGACGTCGGTGGCGTCAGTCACCTGGACGGTTACGTTACTTCCGTTGATTGGCTGATGAATTTAAAAACGTGGATAGCTGGCTGAGCATTGAAAGTCCGCTGTTGCGAGATTTAACTTTAAAATTTCAGATCAACTGTGATATCTGTCTAGCCTGGATACCAGACTCTCTGAGGGAATGCAAATGAGCGGAAGTACGTAGGCAGGCGGAGCCAGGCTAATATCTGTCCTGTTTCAACAAGAACGCTATTGGTAAGGGTGATATAGTTTTGATTGACATTGATAATATATCATAAGAATATTTTATTTATTTATTTATTTTTATTAAATCCGTGATGTTAAACAACAACTCACGCAAAAATATCAAAAAATAACTTTAAGGGTGGGATGAGTCTGGCCTCACATATGTGGCCCAGAGGTCTAAGCTGATATGTGGGCCAAATTCGGCACTCCACAAGTGGCCCACATCTGTCTGCCGGAGTCAAGACAGTGCCGCCTTTGCCGCATCTGGGCCATGTCCGGCTCACATGCCGTATGCCAGTGCCGAGTGAATGCCACCTGTGCCGGCTTCAAGCCAGATCTGGCCCACATGTCTCTGCTATGTGGGATGGTACTGTTCGACTCCTTGGATCGTGCTGAGTTCAACGATACCTATGATGTTAATTTCGCCGCCATATTGGATTTTTTTGGATTTAAAAACGAAACAAAACTTTCAGCGGTCACAAATTTTGTCCAATTCTCACCAAAATTGGCACAGACTGTTGTCTGACCAATGCGCACAAAAGTTACTATCAGGCGTCTTCAGCTTTAAATCCGCTCGGCCGCTACAGCCAATCAAAATCGTCGGCAAAGGCGGCAAGCGGGATACAAGCTCATATCTCGGGAACGGTGTGACGTATTGAAACTTAATTTGGAAGTACGTTTAAAGACCCTCCCTCGAGGGGACGTGCCAAATTTGGTGTCATTCGGCCACTAGGGGGCGCTGCAATAAGCAAAAGTCTTTTTTTGGCTCATATCACTTGATGTGTTTGACTTTTAAACCTGAACTCTGATGTCTGCAGATACTGTGGGTTGTCTTATTGACAGAAACTGACATTTTTTCTTGTCAGCCCAGTGGATTCCATGGCGAAGTGGTGAAACAAGAAGTCACCTCGTATTTCCACCAATCTTTCGAAATTCATGCCAAACTTTTTGTCGGTGCTTACAGTCTTCATCTTATCACATCATGTAGTGTTCACAGCCTTCCTCTTGACACAGTACTATTGCAGCTCTCAGGCCAGGAGTGGCTAGTCGGGAGAACTGGGACAATTCCCGGTGGGCCGGTCTGACTTTCGGGCCGCGAGGGCTGGTGTTCAATTATTATTTTTTATTTGTTTGTTTATTTTGGGCCGGTGTTGAATTATTATTTTTATTTGTTTATTTATTTTGGGCCGGTGTTCGGTCACGGCACTGAGTGGGTATCACGTGTATGCTGTTACCGCTGTCGCGAGGCCGTCTCCATTTGCAGCTCTTTTCTTTTTCTTTTTTTGCAGACGCAGCCTGACATAACACGTCCGTGCACACGACACACTGTCAGTGGTGTTTGGAGCCTGGCTCCAGCCCTAGAAGTGCAAGGGTGTGTGCAAAATGGAAAATAAAAAGAGCAAGGATGGCGCAGAAAAAGTGAGAACTAGACAATTCCCCTGCGGGAAATCGCGAGAGTGATGCAGTGGCCGCAGCAGTCTGCGATACCATGCTATATTGCTGTGATAGTACGATGCTACGATGCTACGATGATGCTACTATGCCAAGATGCTACAATGCTGAATGAATTAATTAATTTATTGATCATTGAGAGATAATCACGAGCACGAACGGGGGGACGAGCTTGAGAGCAGGGTCGGTGGGAAGGCTCCTCTCCGGCCGGGGGGGACGTCTGATGAAACATTAAGACCAAACACATACAGAACTCAGCAGTTAAGGAGAAAACAATAGATGTAACATTTCTAGAGCCATTTTCACGCAGACAGATGTCATTGTGGCACAGAAGCTTATCTACTGTGTAAATACCTCCAGGGGGGAAGGGGTGGACCTCAGCTCCTCCAGGTCGAGCCTCCTCCAGCGCTGCTTCACCGCCATGGAACGTCTGGACTTCCTAGGCATCCTGCTGACAAAAAATAGACAGAAAAAAAAAACAAGACAAAATACTTTTCAAAGCTTAACAGGCTATCAAACCTATCAAACTAACCTAAACCCTAACCTTTACCTAAACTCTAACTACCTAATGTAAAATAATCTAATCTAAGACAAATTAATGTAATATGTTATACTTAAATTAAATCTGTGTAGATGAAGGTGTGGTGAATGTATGTGTGTGGGTGAGGTGGCGATACTGCACTGCAAATGTTATAAGTAAATGTAAGCAACAAGCTAATAACAAAGCAGACACATGTTAAACACCTGTAGTTGTCATAAAGTGTGTGTTTTCCTTATACTAAGATGCTATGATGCTAAGATACTACAATGCTAAGATGCTTTAATGATGCTACAATGCAATTATACTAAGATGCTATGATGCTTTAATGATCATCTGTTCATATAGTCATAATATAATCCTGGTGAAATTATCATTCATGTTTGACTACAAAAAGTAATGGTCAGGTCAAGACAGGTATGAAGGTATTCGCGACTTACGTCGCGAATGTCTTTACTAAGTAGCATGTCTTTACTACCATGAGCAGCAGCTATAACAAAAAGCACAACTCAAATAGTCATTTAAGGCCTGGTTCCTACTGACAGGATGGGTGTGAGTTTGATGTCATGCAGGGTACAACAAACCAAACAGGATGAAGAGGATGCAGTAGGTCTGGCTGAGAGACAGAGATACACTGAGAAGGGTCGTCCTTTATGCTTCGCCTTCTACAAACTGAAGGGCAGGTACAGGCAGCAGACCCCTCCCAGCTCCACCTGAAAGCCAGCATCAAATAAGGAAGAGAGCGGGACGGATCGTCACACCCCCACTTTTAAGAGGGGTGTCCTCACTAGTATCCCCAGACAAAGAACGAGCAAATCGTGATAATTGATCGTTAATCATAATAATTTTAACAATAATACTCATTACTCCTGCCTGAGCAATAGTTTAACAGTTTACGGCACAGTCTTACAGTTAGAAAAACATCAATATTAAACTTAACACATCCAGGCTGTAACAAGGAATCAGCGATGAAGTGAAGACCTTCAAATTGTCCTGTGAGTCCAGCTCTTCGTCTCATGTTGGACGTCACTGCAGTCTGTCTGGATCAGCTGGAGGAAAACTATATGCAGACAAATAGACCTGTCAAATAATGTTATGTAACATACTTAATATAACTCTTATGAGTGTCCAACAGCTCATTATTTATTTAATTAAAAACATCATATATTAAATTACTCCAATTATATATATATACTGTCATTAATGTTGTTGCAAGCCATAAATGTTTCCTACTTTATGTGGTGGAATAATATATTTTTCAGTTTGACACAGTTTCATTTAAAAATATCTTCCCTTTAAATTGTAAAACTTCAACATTATTACTGTGATAAGCTCCCGCGAGCAACGCGGCGAATTAGCCGGCGGCTAACCCCACTAGCCTCCGCGTTAGCTCACGGCTAACTGCCGCGGCTAATTCGTGTTTAACTCCCGCGGGTCCGCGGTTAAATCCCGGTTAGCTAGCGGTTAGCTAGCGGTTAGCTCGAGGCTAACTCCGCGGTTGAGTCCGCGGCGTTAAGGTAGCGGCTAGCTAGCTCCGTTAGCTCCGCTAGCTCGCTAACATACATGCGCTATGCTGGACGGCTAGTCGTTAGCGTCTGTTAGCAGTTTAGCTATTCACTGACCTAATAAGATGAAGGAAACGGGTCAGGGATGTTGTGTCAGCAGTTTCAGCAAAGCAGCCAGATATAATTTGTGTTTAAAATAAAGGAAAAGGTCAAACATGACTGAGAAGTTGTCATTCAGTCAATGAGAAGAGCTATAGCTAAGAGGCCCAGCAGATGTGTGACAGCACCAAGGGAGACAGGGATGGTTTGGGGGGTTTTAATGTTTTGGCAGATCCTGTTTTCCACTGGGAGCTTAAATAGTGGCTAGCTGCTCTGCTTTCTCTGTCTGTCATTTTACACACGCATGTTCAAATTAAGTGCTAAGAACTACTAAAATGGCTGCCTAATGTTAGCATTAGGTTAATGCATGTCTTTAATTTTTAGTGGCAAGAAATTAGTGGCTAGCTATTCGCTAACATGCTAATGGTGCCACTAATGCTACCACCAATTTCTACCACTAAAAATTAGCATTAGCCGCTAATGGTAGCAATTAACATGACCCGCTAGCCACTAATTTTAACATTGGTTTAGTGTTAGCATGTCTTTTAAGCCACTAAAAATTAAATACATGCTAATTGCTAACATGCTAATTGCTAATATGCTATTCGCTAACATGCTAATGCTGCCACTAATGCTACCACCAATTTCTTGCCACTAAAAAGTAGCATTAGCCGCTAATGTTAGCAATTAACATGACGCGCTAGCCAATGACAGACAGACACCTGTCATTGTTCAACTTAGGTGCCAAAAGCCAAAATGGCTGCCCCACATACCAGTTACTTATGTCAGTTGGAAGTTTCCCGCCTCTTTCTGTGGAGACCCTCCTCTTCTGCTGCGTGTGAGCGTGTGTATGCCCGTTGGGGCCTTGTTGTCACGGTTACCAGTTTGAATTTCAGTTAGAAGATGGCTAGAGGGAGAGAAAATGCTGAAACGAACCTCCTCGAACAGGAAGGCCTTGTGGCCAAACCGTGTTTCCAATCATTGAACCGACTTCACTTTGGGCATCTTGAGTCTTTCCTGAACGTCTAGATATGCAGTTTTTGGGCAAAATGAAGAAATGTGAGCTATAAAGAGCGATTCAAAGAAAGGATTGCTTCTGCTTTGCTCCAGAAATTTAACATGGCAGTCTATGAAGCTGTGGATGGGTGTTGCTGGCGCATCTTTGCGTCTCACGCCAAAACTATAAGACTTTACAGCTTTAGCAGACGAATTTGAGCGAGAAGACAACTTTTCCTACGTTTCTATGTATAAATTATGTCTGAGGTGTGAAATTTGTGGCCACGGGAGCAGTTTCTGTTTTATTTTTTGCCTATTTTCTTCTCTCCTCCTCACTCTACCTGCCACTCTAGCACCAACATTCCGCGCAATACACACCCATTATAAACCCTGAAATTTGAGTAAAAACCTACACAACTCTGAGGCTTCATAGTTTAAAAACGGTAAAAGGAGTCGATAAGTGAAGTGAATCGCTGAAGAGAAGGCAAGAGTACCTACGTTTTAAAATTTAAATGGAGTCTCTCGGTGAAAGTATGCCAGAGCAGTTCATTGTTGAAAATGTCTGTTGATTTTTTTTTTTTTTCGGGCTTCTCCATTCATTTCAATGGGAAATTTCTCGCGGTTTTTCGCGAATAAATTCGCGAAAAACTCGTCAATCCCTTATAAAAGTAATAGCACGGGATTCGGGATCAAAACACACGTTTTGATATATCATGTGTTGGGGTCCTCTCGCCGGTTCGGGCCGCATTAATCGGCGAAAAAGGGCGGAAAATGAATAATAAGTAAAAAAAAAAATAAAACTGCAAAGAAACACGCAGAAGATCAATAGTGGCCTCGTGCCTATGGCACGAGGCCACTCCTCCCATAGCTTGCTATGGGAGGAGTGGCCTCGTGTCATAGGCACTCGGCACTAACTAGAAAATTCCCGCGGAAATTTTTGAAGTGCCGAGTGGGCTGTTGCCGGGGTTCTGTATTGAAAAAGCACACCTCAAATAGCCACAAATGTTAGCAATTAGCATGTCTTTACATGCAGTCAAACATTAGCCGCTAATGTTAGCAATTAGCATGTCTTTACTACCACGAGCGGCTAGCACGCTAGCTACTCATGGCAGTAAAGCATTAACCACAAATGTTAGCAATTAGCATGATGCGCTAGCCACTAATTTTAGCATTGGCTTAGTGTGGTATAGCTTCACAATACCCTCAAATAGTAATTTTTAACATGTATATTTACACATATGAGCCACTAATTCTAGCATTAGCCACGAATGTTAGCAATTAGCATGTCTTTACATGCAGTCAAGCATTAGCCGCTAATAATAAAACTGCAAAGAAACACACAGAAGAACAATAGGCGTGTCATAGGCACTCGGCACTAATAAGAAAACATACAAAAACAAAAACGCTGCTGGAACCCTAAAAAGTAATACACAAATATATAAAAAATAAAGTAAGATGCATTTAAAGTAAAAGAAACAATATTGCACAAGTATTCATATTATACAGAGGTAAGAGGAGGAGTTTGATGGCCACAGGCAGGAATGACCTCCTGTGGCGTTCTGTGGTACATTTGTAGAATGACTCTGTTACTGAAGGTTCTCCTTAGACTGACCAGTGTGTTGTGGAGTGGGTGGAGGAGTTGTCCAGGATGGTCTCCACTCTTACCAGCATCCTCCTCTCTGACACTGTGTTCAAAGAGTCCAGCTCCACCCCTACAACATCCTGGCCTTCAGGATCAGTTTGTTCAGTCAATTAGCATCTGCCACTCTCAGCCTGCTGTCCCAGCATGCAACAGCGTACAGGAGCACACTGGCCACCACAGACTCATAGAACATCCTCAGCATTGTCTGACAGATATTGAAGGACCTCAGTCTCCTCAGAAAGTAGAATAGTAGACTCTGGTCCTTTTTGTAGAGTAGCCTCAGTGTTCTTTGACCAGTCCAGTTTATTGTGGATGTACACTCCCAGATACTTGTAGTCCTCCACAATGTCCACCTGGGCCCCCCGGATGGTAACAGGGGTCACCGGAGCCTTTTTCCTCCTCATGTCCACAACCAGCTCCTTTGTCTTCGTCACATTCAGCTGAAGGAAGTTGTCCTCGCACCATGTGACAAAGTTTCCCACCACAGTTCTGTCCTCAGCCTCCTCACCATCACTGATACATCCTACTACCACAGAGTCATCAGAAAACTCAGGGAAAATGATTTCCCCTCTGCTTGTCCCAACTATTCTGGCATCCTGGATCACAACAGCTGTTGACCATTTTTGGATGGAACTGGTTCAAGGACAAGTTGAGTACTTAATCAGTCTGTGGAAGTAATTCCTTCAAGGACAGGGGAAATGTTGTGTTGTGCTGTGCAGATGTGACCATAGAGGGCGCTGCAGGAACATGTGTTGCATTGTAGATGTGGTTGCTGTGAGCCTAGTAGAAGAAGAGAAAGCGCGGCACAGAGAAGCTCTCTGGCTAGTTACTTTTTAAACACTACAGTCCTGGCTGGACTCCTCTTAGTCCTGATGGTTTTCTCTTCCCTGGTTCATCTCCTGTTTATTCTCAGTTTATATTCTGTGTATTTGACTGGACATGACATATCTGACTCCAGCTGAACACCTCAGTCTTATCTAACCTGTCCTGCAGCATATGCACCAGCTCTTTAGGTCACTCTCTGTCAGATAGTACAGTGGTACAGCATTGTGTTTCCTCCTGTTGTTTTCTGGAACAATGAAATGTTCTTAATGAAAAATGACTTCATAATGACTTCACCTGTTCCTGTATGAACTGTTACGTAGTTCAAAGAATCATCATTTTATTGAACCTTTATATGACATGTGTGCAAAGTCTTCATTTATAATAAGATAAGATAATATAATATAATATAATCCTGTAATTTATACCACAGTGGGAAACAAGCAATAAAATATTTCAACTACTTCAAATATTTGGCAGAAGGCCACAGAGACTCAAACAGAGAACCTGATTCTAGTAGAGTTTTAAACACATTGTCTTTATTCTGTTCTCAGTTCAAGTAAATCTACAGCAACATGTTTGAATCTGATCATTAGTAATAAATGATGGTGGGAACAAAACTAAAGAAAGCAAAAAGAAAGAGAAACTGACAAGTGATTCTGGAAAGAACCAGAGTTTCTCTGAAAACATGTGACCAAAGACCGCTCCACCCACCCCACCACGATATAAGAGGATAGAGAGGAGGGAGGGAGGGAGGAAGGGAGATAGAGGAGGGAGGGGGGAAGGGAGACAGAGGAGGGAGAGGAGGGGGGAGAGAAAGGAGGGAGGGGGAGAGGAGGGAGGGGGAGAGGAGGGAGAGGAGGGAGAGGAGAGAGGGAGGGAGGGAGGAAGGGAGAGAGAGCAGGGAGGAAGAGTTTATTTAATTTAAAACATCATATTATATTAAACTAGACAATTCCCCTGCGGGAAATCGCGAGAGTGATGCAGTGGCCGCAGCAGTCTGCGATACCATGCTATATTGCTGTGATAGTACGATGCTACGATGCTACGATGATGCTACTATGCCAAGATGCTACAATGCTGAATGAATGAATTAATTTATTGATCATTGAGAGATACTCACGAGCACGAACGGGGGGACGAGCTTGAGAGCAGGGTCGGTGGGAAGGCTCCTCTCCGGCCGGGGGGGACGTCTGATGAAACATTAAGACCAAACACATACAGAACTCAGCAGTTAAGGAGAAAACAATAGATGTAACATTTCTAGAGCCATTTTCACGCAGACAGATGTCATTGTGGCACAGAAGCTTATCTACTGTGTAAATACCTCCAGGGGGGAAGGGGTGGACCTCAGCTCCTCCAGGTCGAGCCTCCTCCAGCGCTGCTTCACCGCCATGGAACGTCTGGACTTCCTAGGCATCCTGCTGACAAAAAATAGACAGAAAAAAAAAACAAGACAAAATACTTTTCAAAGCTTAACAGGCTATCAAACCTATCAAACTAACCTAAACCCTAACCTTTACCTAAACTCTAACTACCTAATGTAAAATAATCTAATCTAAGACAAATTAATGTAATATGTTATACTTGAATTAAATCTGTGTAGATGAAGGTGTGGTGAATGTATGTGTGTGGGTGAGGTGGCGATACTGCTCTGCGATGGTTGAGGGCGATGAATCAACGATGATCACTCTCAGCTGTCGAAGCACAGGAACCCTTTAATCCTATCAAAGACAATGCAAAAAAATTGAAATGTCTTTCAAATGTTATAAGTAAATGTAAGCAACAAGCTAATAACAAAGCAGACACATGTTAAACATCTGTAGTTGTCATAAAGTGTGTGTTTTCCTTATACTAAGATGCTATGATGCTAAGATACTACAATGCTAAGATGCTTTAATGATGCTACAATGCTATGATGCTAAGATGCTTTAATGATGCTACCATGATGCTACCATGCTATGATGCTTTAATGATCACCTGTTCATATAGTCATAATATAATCCATGTTTGACTACAAAAAGTAATGGTCACGTCAAGACAGGTATGAAAGTATTCGCGACTTACGTCGCGAATGTCTTTACTAAGTAGCATGTCTTTACTACCATGAGCAGCAGCTATAACAAAAAGCACAACTCAAATAGTCATTTAAGGCCTGGTTCCTTCTGACTGGATGGGTGTGAGTTTGATGTCATGCAGTGTACAACAAACCAAACAGGATGAGGAGGATGCAGTAGGCCTGGCTGAGAGAGCGAGACACTGAGAAGGGTCGTCCTTTATGCTTCGCCTTCTACAAACTGAAGGGCAGGTACAGGCAGCAGACCCCTCCCAGCTCCACCTGAAAGCCAGCATCAAATAAGGAAGAGAGTGGGAGGGATCTCACTAGGATCCCCAGACAAAGAACGAGCAAATCGTAACAATTGATCGTTAATCATAACAATTTTAACAATAAAACTCATTACTCCTACCTGAGCAATGGTTTAACAGTTTACGGCACAGTCTTACAGTTAGAAAAACAATAATATTAAACTTAACACATCCAGGCTGTAACAAGGAATCAGCGATGAAGTGAAGACCTTCAAATTGTCCTGCGAGTCCAGCTCTTTGTCTCATGTTGGACGTCACTGCAGTCTGTCTGGATCAGCTGGAGGAAAACTATAGGCAGACAAATAGACATGTCAAATAATGTTATGTAACATACTTAATATAACTCTTATGAGTGTTCAACAGCTCATTATTTATTTAATTAAAAACATCATATTATATTAAATTACTCCCTGTCATTAATGTTGTTGCAAGCCATAAATGTTTCCTACTTTATGTGGTGGAATAATATATTTTTCAGTTTGACACAGTTTAATTTAAAAATATCTTCCCTTTAAATTGTAAAACTTCAACATTATTACTGTGATAAGCACCCGCTAGCAACGGGGCGAATTAGCCGGCGGCTAACCCCACTAGCCTCCGCGTTAGCTTACGGCTAACTGCCGCGGCTAATTCGTGTTTAACTCCCGCGGGTACGCGGTTAAATCCCGGTTAGCTAGCGGTTAGCTCGAGGCTAACTCCGCGGTTGAGTCCGCGGCGTTAAGGTAGCGGCTAGCTAGCTCCGTTAGCTCCGCTAGCTTGCTAACATACATGCGCTATGCTGGAAGGCTAGTCGTCGGCTAAATCACTGGGCGGCTAGTCGTTAGCGTCTGTTAGCAGTTAAGCTATTCACTGACCTAATGAGATGAAGGAAACGGGTCAGGGATGTTGTGTCAGGAGTTTCAGCAAAGCAGCCAGATATAATTTGTGTTTAAAATAAAGGAAAAGGTCAAACATGAAGTTGTCATTCAGTCAATGAGAAGAGCTATAGCAAAGAGGCCCAGCAGCTGTGTGAAAGCACCATGGCAGACAGGGGTGGTTTGGGGGGTTTTAATGTTTTGGCAGATCATGTTTTCCACTGAGAGCTCTTTTCCCGCCTCTCGTCCCCTCCTGCTGCGTGTGTGAACGTGTGTAAGCTGGTTGGGGTCTGGTTGTCATGGCTACCAGGGTCAACTGCTCCTGTCAGAATGTCAGTTGGAAGACGGGGAGAGAGAGAGAAAATGCTGAAAAAACGCCTCGAACAGGAAGGACTTGTGGCCAAACCGTATTTCCAATCATTGAACCGACTTAACTTTGGGCATCTTGAGGCTTTCCTGAACGTCTACATGTGCAATTTGTGGGTAAAATGAAGAAATGTGACCTATTTAAAGCGATTCAAAAAAGGTTACTTCTGCTTTCCTCCAGAAATTTCCCTGCCTTTTTAACATGGCAGTCTATGGAGCTGTGGATGGGTGTTGCTGGCGCATCTTTGTGTCTGACGCCAAAACTATAAGACTTACAGCTTTAGCAGACAAATATGAGTGAGAAGACAAATTTTCCTACGTTTCTATGTATAAATTATGTCTGTCGTGTGAAATTTGTGGCCACGGGAGCAGTTTCTGTACAGTTTTTTGACTAATTTTCTTCTCTCCTCCTCACTCTAGCTGATGATGTCATCCACTCTAGCACAAACATTCCGCGCAATACACACCCATTATAAACCCTGAAATTTGAGTAAAAACCTACACAACTCTGAGGCTTCATAGTTTAAAAACGGTAAAAGTTGTCGATAAGTGAAGTGAATCTCTGAAGAGAAGGCAAGAGTACCTACGTTTTAAAGTTCAAATGAAGTCTCTCGGTTAAAGTATGCCAGAGCAGTTCATTGTTGAAAATGTCTGTTGATTATTTTTTTTTTTTGGGCTTCTCCATTCATTTCAATGGGAAATTTATCGCGGTTTTTCGCGAATAAATTCGCGAAAAACTCACGAATCCCTTATAAAAGTAATAGCACGGGATTCGGGATCAAAACACACGTTTTGATATATCATGTGTTGGGGTCCTCTCGCTGGTTCGGGCCGCATTCTTCGGCGAAAAAGGGCGGAAAATGAATAATAAAACTGCAAAGAAACACGCAGAAGATTAATAGTTGCCTCGTGCCTATGGCACGAGGCACTAGTCCCATAGCTGCTGCTATGGGGGTAGTGCCTCGTGTCATAGGCACTCGGCACTAATAAAACTGCAAAGAGGCACGAGGCCACTCCTCCCATAGCTTGCTATGGGAGGAGTGGCCTCGTGTCATAGGCACTCGGCACTAACTAGAAAATTCCCGCGGAAATTTTTGAAGTGCCGAGTGGGCTGTTGCCGGGGTTGTGTATTGAAAAAGCACACCTCAAATAGTAATTTTTAACATGTATATTTACACACATGAGCCACTAATTCTACCATTAGCCACAATTGTTAGCAATTAGCATGTCTTTACATGCAGTCAAGCATTAGCTGCTAATGTTAGCAATTAGCATGTCTTTACGACCATGAGCAGCTAGCACGCTGGCCGCTCTTGGTAGTAAAGCATTAGCCACTAATGTTAGCAATTAGCATGTCTTTACTAAGTAGCATGTCTTTACTACCATGAGCAGCAGCTATAACAAAAAGCACAACTCAAATAGTCATTTAAGGCCTGGTTCCTACTGACAGGAGGGGTGTGAGTTTGATGTCATGCAGGGTACAACAAACCAAACAGGATGAGGAGGATGCAGTAGGTCTGGCTGAGAGACAGAGAGACACTGATAAGGGTCGTCCTTTATGCTTCGCCTTCTACAAACTGAAGGGCAGGTACAGGCAGCAGACCCCTCCCAGCTCCACCTGAAAGCCAGCATCAAATAAGGAAGAGAGCGGGACGGATCGTCACACCCCCACTTTTAAGAGGGGTGTCCTCACTAGGATCCCCAGACAAAGAACGAGCAAATCGTAACAATTGATTGTTAATCATAATAATTTTAACAATAAAACTCATTACTCCTACCTGAGCAATAGTTGAACAGTTTACGGCACAGTCTTACAGTTAGAAAAACATCAATATTAAACTTAACACATCCAGGCTGTAACAAGGAATCAGCGATGAAGTGAAGACCTTCAAATTGTCCTGCGAGTCCAGCTCTTTGTCTCATGTTGGACGTCACTGCAGTCTGTCTGGATCAGCTGGAGGAAAACTATAGGCAGACAAATAGACATGTCAAATAATGTCATGTAACATACTTAATATAACTCTTATGAGTGTTCAACAGCTCATTATTTATTTAATTAAAAACATCATATTATATTAAATTACTCCAATTATATATATATATACTGTCATTAATGTTGTTGCAAGCCATAAATGTTTCCTACTTTATGTGGTGGAATAATATATTTTTCAGTTTGACACAGTTTAATTTAAAAATATCTTCCCTTTAAATTGTAAAACTTCAACATTATTACTGTGATAAGCTCCCGCGAGCAACGCGGCGAATTAGCCGGCGGCTAACCCCACTAGCCTCCGCGTTAGCTCACGGCTAACTGCCGCGGCTAATTCGTGTTTAACTCCCGCGGGTCCGCGGTTAAATCCCGGTTAGCTCGCGGTTAGCTCGAGGCTAGCTCGCGGTTAGCTCGAGGCTAACTCCGCGGTTGAGTCCGCGGCGGTTAGCTAGCGGCTAGCTAGCTCCGTTAGCTCCGCTAGCTTGCTAACATACATGAGCTATGCTGGAAGGCTAGTCGTCGGCTAAATCACTGGGCGGCTAGTAGTTAGCGTCTGTTACCAGTTGAGCTATTCACTGACCTAATAAGATGAAGGAAACGGGTCAGGGATGTTGTGTCAGGAGTTTCAGCAAAGCAGCCACATATAATTTGTGTTTAAAATAAAGGAAAAGGTCATAATGTCAGGTTCTGGCCCCCTGCAGTACTGCAGTAATGGTTTGGGGGGTTTTAATGTTTTGGCAGATACTGTTTTCCACTGAGAGCTCTTTTCCCGCCTCTGGTCCCCTTCTGCTGCGTGTGTAAGCTGGTTGGGGTCTGGTTGTCATGGCTACCAGGGTCAACTGCTGCTGAAGTCTCCCTCTCACCTCTGCCTGAGTCAGAGGGAAAGTGCAAACTCGGATTTGCCCTCCGAACAAATGCTTGTATCTCAAAAACTACAAGTGCTATCGAGAAAACAAACACATCGTGAGCGTCAGCCAAGGGTTTCCTACAATTTAGTGTTGTCGCCACGCGCGTACTGCCAAAATTGTGGCCGTAGTCGTTTTGGAAAGAAAGTATGCGACACGAAAATCGTCGAGAAATCCCTCTCGATTTCCACATACACACACATGGGGAAAAATTCGAAAAGCTGGCGCCGCACTCCTCGCTCAGAGGAGCCTCCAGTCCAAACCGTACGTCCCACACAAATCAAACCAACACCATCTTAAAGCCAACAAAAATCCCTACGTTTTTATGTATTTTTTATCTCTGTACCTCAAAAACTGTGGCCACCACATGAGATTGAACCTTTTTTTTTTCAGAATATCACCGAAACTCTGAAGTTAGAGTGAGGCTCAGAGGGAGGGATTTTTAATTTTTTTCCCCAAATTTCACCAAACGTAAACTGCGACCCTGACCAAACCGTAAAAGGTATCGAAACGCCGTTTTCAGGAAGAGAAAGCTACACTTCCCGTGCCTCGTACAAACTTCCAAGCAAGTTTCTACTACAAAGCATGGCCGAGTAATCGCTCGACAAAGCCAAGCTGTAAATTTTGGAATGTTGCCGCTTTTTTCGGGCTTCTCCATTCATTTCAATGGGAAAATTTATCGCGGTTTTTTCGCGACGTAGTCTTGTTTGGAAGAACTGTATAGAAGCACACCGAGTCCGATCGAGACGCACGTTTTGATGTATTTTGTGTCTGTGTGCGACGAACGGTATTTGAGTTGAAAAGTTTCGAAAAATCGGGTGTGGAAAAAGTTTAATAATAACTAGACAATTCCCCTGCGGGAAATCGCGAGAGTGATGCAGTGGCCGCAGCAGTCTGCGATACCATGCTATATTGCTGTGATAGTACGATGCTACGATGCTATGATGATGCTACTATGCCAAGATGCTACTACAGTGCTATGATGCTAAGATACTAAGATGCTATGATACTAAGATGCTACAAAGCTAAGATACTATGTTGCTACGATGCTAAGATGCTACAATGCAATTATACTAAGATGCTATGATGCTTTAATGATCACCTGTTCATATAGTCATAATATAATCCTGGTGAAAATATTTGCGACTTACGTTGCAAATAATTTCATGTTTGACTACAAAAAGTAATGGTCAGGTCAAAACAGGTATGAAAGTATTCGCGACTTACGCCGCGAATGTCTTTACTAAGTAGCATGTCTTTACTACCATGAGCAGCAGCTATAACAAAAAACACAACTCAAATAGTCATTTAAGGCCTGGTTCCTTCTGACTGGATGGGTGTGAGTTTGATGTCATGCAGGGTACAACAAACCAAACAGGATGAGGAGGATGCAGTAGGCCTGGCTGAGAGAGAGAGAGACACTGAGAAGGGTCGTCCTTTACGCCCTTCTACAAACTGAAGGGCAGGTACAGGCAGCAGACCCCTCCCAGCTCCACCTGAAAGCCAGCATCAAATAAGGAAGAGAGTGGGAGGGATCTCACTAGGATCCCCAGACAAAGAACGAGCAAATCGTAACAATTGATCGTTAATCATAATCATTTTAACAATAAAACTCATTACTCCTACCTGAGCAATAGTTTAACAGTTTACGGCACAGTCTTACAGTTAGAAAAACAATAATATTAAACTTAACACATCCAGGCTGTAACAAGGAATCAGCGATGAAGTGAAGACCTTCAAATTGTCCTGCGAGTCCAGCTCTTTGTCTCATGTTGGACGTCACTGCAGTCTGTCTGGATCAGCTGGAGGAAAACTATAGGCAGACAAATAGACATGTCAAATAATGTTATGTAACATACTTAATATAACTCTTATGAGTGTTCAACAGCTCATTATTTATTTAATTAAAAACATATTATATTAAATTACTCCAATTATATATATACTGTCATTAATGTTGTTGCAAGCCATAAATGTTTCCTACTTTATGTGGTGGAATAATATATTTTTCAGTTTGACACAGTTTAATTTAAAAATATCTTCCCTTTAAATTGTAAAACTTCAACATTATTACTGTGATAAGCACCCGCTAGCAAGGGGGCGAATTAGCCGGCGGCTAACCCCACTAGCCTCCGCGTTAGCTCACGGCTAACTGCCGCGGCTAATTCGTGTTTAACTCCCGCGGGTCCGCGGTTAAATCCCGGTTAGCTAGCGGTTAGCTAGCGGTTAGCTCGAGGCTAACTCCGCGGTTGAGTCCGCGGCGTTAAGGTAGCGGCTAGCTAGCTCCGTTAGCTCCGCTAGCTTGCTAACATACATGAGCTATGCTGGAAGGCTAGTCGTCGGCTAAATCACTGGGCGGCTAGTCGTTAGCAGTTAAGCTATTCACTGACCTAATAAGATGAAGGAAACGGGTCAGGGATGTTGTGTCAGGAGTTTCAGCAAAGCAGCCAGATATAATTTGTGTTTAAAATAAAGGAAAAGGTCATAATGTCAGGTTCTGGCCCCCTACAGTACTGCAGTAATGGTTTGGGGGGTTTTAATGTTTTGGCAGATCATGTTTTCCACTGAGAGCTCTTTTCCCGCCTCTCGTCCCCAGCAGCTGCGTGTGTGAACGTGTGTAAGCTGGTTGGGGTCTGGTTGTCATGGCTACCAGGGTCAACTGCTCCTGTTCGAATGTCAGTTGGAAGACGGGGAGAGAGAGAGAAAATGCTGAAAAATCGCCTCGAACAGGAAGGACTTGTGGCCAAACCGTATTTCCAATCATTGAACCGACTTAACTTTGGGCATCTTGAGGCTTTCCTGAACGTCTACATATGCAGTTTGTGGGTAAAATGAAGAAATGTGACCTATTAAAGCGATTCAAAGAAAGGTTACGTCTGCTTTCCTCCAGAAATTTCCCTGCCTTTTTAACATGGCAGTCTATGGAGCTGTGGGTGGGTGTTGCTGGCGCATCTTTGTGTCTGACGCCAAAACTATAAGACTTACAGCTTTAGCAGACGAATTTGAGTGAGAAGACAAATTTTCCTACGTTTCTATGTATAAATTATGTCTGTCGTGTGAAATTTGTGGCCACGGGAGCAGTTTCTGTGCAGTTTTTTGACTAACTTTCTTCTCCCCTCCTCACTCTAGCTGATGATGTCATCCACTCTAGCACAAACATTCCGCGCAATACACACCCATTATAAACCCTGAAATTTGAGTAAAAACCTACACAACTCTGAGGCTTCATAGTTTAAAAACGGTAAAAGTTGTCGACAAGTGAAGTGAATCTCTGAAGAGAAGGCAAGAGTACCTACGTTTTAAAGTTTAAATGAAGTCTCTCGGTTAAAGTATGCCAGAGCAGTTCATTGTTGAAAATGTCTGTTGAATTTTAATTTTTTTCGGGCTTCTCCATTCATTTCAATTGGGAAATTTGTCGCAGTTTTTTCGCGACTACGTCGCGAAAAAATCTTGTTTGAAAGAACTGTATAGAAGCACACCGAGTCCGATCGAGACGCACGTTTTGATGTATTTTGACCTGTGTGCGACGAACGGTATTTGAGTTGAAAGGTTTCGAAAATGCGTAGGAAAAAGTTTAATAATAACTAGACAATTCCCCTGCGGGAAATCGCGAGAGTGATGCAGTGGCCGCAGCAGTCTGCGATACCATGCTATATTGCTGTGACAGTATGATGCTACGATGCTATGATGATGCTACTATGCCAAGATGCTACAATGCTATGATGCTAAGATGCTAAGATGCTATGATACTAAGATGCTACAAAGCTAAGATACTATGTTGCTACGATGCTAAGATGCTACAATGCAATTATACCAAGATGCTATGATGCTTTAATGATCACCTGTTCATATAGTCATAATATAGTCCTGGTGAAAATATTTGCGACTTACGTTGCAAATAATTTCATGTTTGACTACAAAAAGTAATGGTCAGGTCAAGACAGGTATGAAAGTATTCGCGACTTACGTCGCGAATGTCTTTACTAAGTAGCATGTCTTTACTACCATGAGCAGCAGCTGTAACAAAAAGCACAACTCAAATAGTCATTTAAGGCCTGGTTCCTTCTGACTGGATGGGTGTGAGTTTGATGTCATGCAGGGTACAACAAACCAAACAGGATGAGGAGGATGCAGTAGGCCTGGCTGAGAGAGAGAGACACTGAGAAGGGTCGTCCTTTATGCTTCGCCTTCTACAAACTGAAGGGCAGGTACAGGCAGCAGAGCCCTCCCAGCTCCACCTGAAAGCCAGCATCAAATAAGGAAGAGAGTGGGAGGGATCTCACTAGGATCCCCAGACAAAGAACGAGCAAATCGTAACAATTGATCGTTAATCATAATAATTTTAACAATAAAACTCATTACTCCTACCTGAGCAATAGTTTAACAGTTTACGGCACAGTCTTACAGTTAGATAAACAATAATATTAAACTTAACACATCCAGGCTGTAACAAGGAATCAGCGATGAAGTGAAGACCTTCAAATTGTCCTGCGAGTCCAGCTCTTTGTCTCATGTTGGACGTCACTGCAGTCTGTCTGGATCAGCTGGAGGAAAACTATAGGCAGACAAATAGACATGTCAAATAATGTTATGTAACATACTTAATATAACTCTTATGAGTGTTCAACAGCTCATTATTTATTTAATTAAAAACATCATATTATATTAAATTACTCCAATTATATATATATACTGTCATTAATGTTGTTGCAAGCCATAAATGTTTCCTACTTTATGTGGTGGAATAATATATTTTTCAGTTTGACACAGTTTAATTTAAAAATATCTTCCCTTTAAATTGTAAAACTTCAACATTATTACTGTGATAAGCACCCGCTAGCAAGGCGGCGAATTAGCCGGCGGCTAACCCCACTAGCCTCCGCGTTAGCTCACGGCGAACTGCCGCGGCTAATTCGTGTTTAACTCCCGCGGGTCCGCGGTTAAATCCCGGTTAGCTAGCGGTTAGTTAGCGGTTAGCTCGAGGCTAACTCCGCGGTTGAGTCCGCGGCGTTAAGCTAGCGGCTAGCTAGCTCCGTTAGCTCCGCTAGCTTGCTAACATACATGAGCTATGCTGGAAGGCTAGTCGTCGGCTAAATCACTGGGCGGCTAGTCGTTAGCGTCTGTTACCAGTTTAGCTATTCACTGACCTAATAAGATGAAGGAAACGGGTCAGGGATGTTGTGTCAGGAGTTTCAGCAAAGCAGCCAGATATAATTTGTGTTTAAAATAAAGGAAAAGGTCATAATGTCAGGTTCTGGCCCCCTACAGTACTGCAGTAATGGTTTGGGGGGTTTTAATGTTTTGGCAGATCATGTTTTCCACTGAGAGCTCTTTTCCCGCCTCTCGTCCCCAGCAGCTGCGTGTGTGAACGTGTGTAAGCTGGTTGGGGTCTGGTTGTCATGGCTACCAGGGTCAACTGCTCCTGTTAGAATGTCAGTTGGAAGACGGGGAAAGAGAGAGAAAATGCTGAAAAATCGCCTCGAACAGGAAGGACTTGTGGCCAAACCGTATTTCCAATCATTGAACCGACTTAACTTTGGGCATCTTGAGGCTTTCCTGAACGTCTAGATGTGTAATTTGTAGGTAAAATGAAGAAATGTGACCTATTCAAAGCGATTCAAAGAAAGGTTACGTCTGCTTTCCTCCAGAAATTTCCCTGCCTTTTTAACATGGCAGTCTATGGAGCTGTGGGTGGGTGTTGCTGGCGCATCTTTGTGTCTGACGCCAAAACTATAAGACTTACAGCTTTAGCAGACGAATTTGAGTGAGAAGACACATTTTCCTACATTTCTATGTATAAATTATGTCTGTCGTGTGAAATTTGTGGCCACGGGAGCAGTTTCTGTGCAGTTTTTTGACTAACTTTCTTCTCCCCTCCTCACTCTAGCTGATGATGTCATCCACTCTAGCACAAACATTCCGCGCAATACACACCCATTATAAACCCTGAAATTTGAGTAAAAACCTACACAACTCTGAGGCTTCATAGTTTAAAAACGGTAAAAGTTGTCGCTAAGTGAAGTGAATCTCTGAAGAGAAGGCAAGAGTACCTACGTTTTAAAGTTTAAATGAAGTCTCTCGGTTAAAGTATGCCAGAGCAGTTCATTGTTGAAAATGTCTGTTGAATTTTTTTTTTTTTCGGGCTTCTCCATTCATTTCAATAGGGAAATTTGTCGCAGTTTTTTCGCGACTACGTCGCGAAAAAATCTTGTTTGAAAGAACTGTATAGAAGCACACCGAGTCCGATCGAGACGCACGTTTTGATGTATTTTGTGTCTGTGTGCGACGAACGGTATTTGAGTTGAAAGGTTTCGAAAATGCGTAGGAAAAAGTTTAATAATAATAATAATAAGAAGAAAAACGTAGTGAAGAACAATAGTTTGCAGTGCTTCGCACTGCAAACTATTGACTCCCATAGCTTTGCTATGAGGGTCAATAGTTTGCATTGCGTAGCACTGCATCACTAACTATTGACTCCCATAGCTTTGCTATGAGGGTCAATAGTTTGCATTGCGTAGCACTGCATCACTAACTAGACAATTCCCCTGCGGGAAATCGCGAGAGTGATGCAGTGGCCGCAGCAGTCTGCGATACCATGCTATATTGCTGCGACAGTACGATGCTACGATGCTATGATGATGCTACTATGCCGAGATGCTACTACAATGCTATGATGCTAAGATACTAAGATGCTATGATACTAAGATGCTACAAAGCTAAGATACTATGTTGCTACGATGCTAAGATGCTACAATGCAATTATACTAAGATGCTATGATGCTTTAATGATCACCTGTTCATATAGTCATAATATAATCCTGGTGAAAATATTTGCGACTAACGTTGCAAATAATTTCATGTTTGACTACAAAAAGTAATGGTCAGGTCAAGACAGGTATGAAAGTATTCGCGACTTACGTCGCGAATGTCTTTACTAAGTAGCATGTCTTTACTACCATGAGCAGCAGCTATAACAAAAAGCACAACTCAAATAGTCATTTAAGGCCTGGTTCCTTCTGACTGGATGGGTGTGAGTTTGATGTCATGCAGGGTACAACAAACCAAACAGGATGAGGAGGATGCAGTAGGCCTCGCTGAGAGAGAGAGACACTGAGAAGGGTCGTCCTTTATGCTTCGCCTTCTACAAACTGAAGGGCAGGTACAGGCAGCAGAGCCCTCCCAGCTCCACCTGAAAGCCAGCATCAAATAAGGAAGAGAGTGGGAGGGATCTCACTAGGATCCCCAGACAAAGAACGAGCAAATCGTAACAATTGATCGTTAATCATAATAATTTTAACAATAAAACTCATTACTCCTACCTGAGCAATAGTTTAACAGTTTACGGCACAGTCTTACAGTTAGATAAACAATAATATTAAACTTAACACATCCAGGCTGTAACAAGGAATCAGCGATGAAGTGAAGACCTTCAAATTGTCCTGCGAGTCCAGCTCTTTGTCTCATGTTGGACGTCACTGCAGTCTGTCTGGATCAGCTGGAGGAAAACTATAGGCAGACAAATAGACATGTCAAATAATGTTATGTAACATACTTAATATAACTCTTATGAGTGTTCAACAGCTCATTATTCATTTCATTAAAAACATCATATTATATTAAATTACTCCAATTATACTGTCATTAATGTTGTTGCAAGCCATACATGTTTCCTACTTTATGTGGTGGAATAATATATTTTTCAGTTTGACACAGTTTAATTTAAAAATATCTTCCCTTTAAATTGTAAAACTTCAACATTATTACTGTGACAAGCACCCGCTAGCAAGGCGGCGAATTAGCCGGCGGCTAACCCCACTAGCCTCCGCGTTAGCTCACGGCTAACTGCCGCGGCTAATTCGTGTTTAACTCCCGCGGGTCCGCGGTTAAATCCCGGTTAGCTAGCGGTTAGCTAGCGGTTAGCTCGAGGCTAACTCCGCGGTTGAGTCCGCGGCGTTAAGGTAGCGGCTAGCTAGCTCCGTTAGCTCCGCTAGCTTGCTAACATACATGCCCTATGCTGGAAGGCTAGTCGTTTTAATGTTTTGGCAGATCATGTTTTCCACTGAGAGCTCTTTTCCCGCCTCTCGTCCCCTGCAGCTGCGTGTGTGAACGTGTGTAAACTGGTTGGGGTCTGGTTGTCATGGCTACCAGGGTCAACTGCTCCTGTTAGAATGTCAGTTGGAAGACGGGGAGAGAGAGAGAGAAAATGCTGAAATATCGCCTCGAACAGGAAGGACTTGTGGCCAAACCGTATTTCCAATCATTGAACCGACTTAACTTTGGGCATCTTGAGGCTTTCCTGAACGTCTAGATGTGTAATTTGTGGGTAAAATGAAGAAATGTGACCTATTTAAAGCGATTCAAAGAAAGGTTACGTCTGCTTTCCTCCAGAAATATCCCTGCCTTTTTAACATGGCAGTCTATGGAGCTGTGGGTGGGTGTTGCTGGCGCATCTTTGTGTCTGACGCCAAAACTATAAGACTTACAGCTTTAGCAGACGAATTTGAGTGAGAAGACACATTTTCCTACGTTTCTATGTATAAATTATGTCTGTCGTGTGAAATTTGTGGCCACGGGAGCAGTTTCTGTGCAGTTTTTTGACTAACTTTCTTCTCCCCTCCTCACTCTAGCTGATGATGTCATCCACTCTAGCACAAACATTCCGCGCAATACACACCCATTATAAACCCTGAAATTTGAGTAAAAACCTACACAACTCTGAGGCTTCATAGTTTAAAAACGGTAAAAGTTGTCGACAAGTGAAGTGAATCTCTGAAGAGAAGGCAAGAGTACCTACGTTTTAAAGTTTAAATGAAGTCTCTCGGTTAAAGTATGCCAGAGCAGTTCATTGTTGAAAATGTCTGTTGAAATTTTTTTTTTTCGGGCTTCTCCATTCATTTCAATTGGGAAATTTGTCGCAGTTTTTTCGCGACTACGTCGCGAAAAAATCTTGTTTGAAAGAACTGTATAGAAGCACACCGAGTCCGATCGAGACGCACGTTTTGATGTATTTTGTGTCTGTGTGCGACGAACGGTATTTGAGTTGAAAGGTTTCGAAAATGCGTAGGAAAAAGTTTAATAATAACTAGACAATTCCCCTGCGGGAAAGCGCGAGAGTGATGCAGTGGCCGCAGCAGTCTGCGATACCATGCTATATTGCTGTGATAGTACGATGCTACGATGCTATGATGATGCTACTATGCCAAGATGCTACAATGCTATGATGCTAAGATACTAAGATGCTATGATACTAAGATGCTACAAAGCTAAGATACTATGTTGCTACGATGCTAAGATGCTACAATGCAATTATACTAAGATGCTGTGATGCTTTAATGATCACCTGTTCATATAGTCATAATATAATCCTGGTGAAAATATTTGCGACTTACGTTGCAAATAATTTCATGTTTGACTACAAAAAGTAATGGTCAGGTCAAGACAGGTATGAAAGTATTCGCGACTTACGTCGCGAATGTCTTTACTAAGTAGCATGTCTTTACTACCATGAGCAGCAGCTATAACAAAAAGCACAACTCAAATAGTCATTTAAGGCCTGGTTCCTTCTGACTGGATGGGTGTGAGTTTGATGTCATGCAGGGTACAACAAACCAAACAGGATGAGGAGGATGCAGTAGGCCTGGCTGAGAGAGAGAGACACTGAGAAGGGTCGTCCTTTACGCCCTTCTACAAACTGAAGGGCAGGTACAGGCAGCAGACCCCTCCCAGCTCCACCTGAAAGCCAGCATCAAATAAGGAAGAGAGTGGGAGGGATCTCACTAGGATCCCCAGACAAAGAACGAGCAAATCGTAACAATTGATCGTTAATCATAATAATTTTAACAATAAAACTCATTACTCCTACCTGAGCAATAGTTTAACAGTTTACGGCACAGTCTTACAGTTAGATAAACAATAATATTAAACTTAACACATCCAGGCTGTAACAAGGAATCAGCGATGAAGTGAAGACCTTCAAATTGTCCTGCGAGTCCAGCTCTTTGTCTCATGTTGGACGTCACTGCAGTCTGTCTGGATCAGCTGGAGGAAAACTATAGGCAGACAAATAGACATGTCAAATAATGTTATGTAACATACTTAATATAACTCTTATGAGTGTTCAACAGCTCATTATTTATTTAATTAAAAACATCATATTATATTAAATTACTCCAATGATATAGATATACTGTCATTAATGTTGTTGCAAGCCATAAATGTTTCCTACTTTATGTGGTGGAATAATATATTTTTCAGTTTGACACAGTTTCATTTAAAAATATCTTCCCTTTAAATTGTAAAACTTCAACATTATTACTGTGATAAGCACCCGCTAGCAAGGCGGCGAATTAGCCGGCGGCTAACCCCACTAGCCTCCGCGTTAGCTCACGGCTAACTGCCGCGGCTAATTCGTGTTTAACTCCCGCGGGTCCGCGGTTAAATCCCGGTTAGCTAGCGGTTAGCTAGCGGTTAGCTCGAGGCTAACTCCGCGGTTGAGTCCGCGGCGTTAAGGTAGCGGCTAGCTAGCTCCGTTAGCTCCGCTAGCTTGCTAACATACATGAGCTATGCTGGAAGGCTAGTCGTCGGCTAAATCACTGGGCGGCTAGTCGTTAGCGTCTGTTAGCAGTTAAGCTATTCACTGACCTAATAAGATGAAGGAAACGGGTCAGGGATGTTGTGTCAGGAGTTTCAGCAAAGCAGCCAGATATAATTTGTGTTTAAAATAAAGGAAAAGGTCATAATGTCAGGTTCTGGCCCCCTACAGTACTGCAGTAATGGTTTGGGGGGTTTTAATGTTTTGGCAGATCATGTTTTCCACTGAGAGCTCTTTTCCCGCCTCTCGTCCCCAGCAGCTGCGTGTGTGAACGTGTGTAAGCTGGTTGGGGTCTGGTTGTCATGGCTACCAGGGTCAACTGCTCCTGTTCGAATGTCAGTTGGAAGACGGGGAGAGAGAGAGAAAATGCTGAAAAATCGCCTCGAACAGGAAGGACTTGTGGCCAAACCGTATTTCCAATCATTGAACCGACTTAACTTTGGGCATCTTGAGGCTTTCCTGAACGTCTACATATGCAGTTTGTGGGTAAAATGAAGAAATGTGACCTATTAAAGCGATTCAAAGAAAGGTTACGTCTGCTTTCCTCCAGAAATTTCCCTGCCTTTTTAACATGGCAGTCTATGGAGCTGTGGGTGGGTGTTGCTGGCGCATCTTTGTGTCTGACGCCAAAACTATAAGACTTACAGCTTTAGCAGACGAATTTGAGTGAGAAGACAAATTTTCCTACGTTTCTATGTATAAGTGAAGTGAATCTCTGAAGAGAAGGCAAGAGTACCTACGTTTTAAAGTTTAAATGAAGTCTCTCGGTTAAAGTATGCCAGAGCAGTTCATTGTTGAAAATGTCTGTTGAATTTTTTTTTTTTTCGGGCTTCTCCATTCATTTCAATAGGGAAATTTGTCGCAGTTTACGTTACGTCGCGAAAAAATCTTGTTTGAAAGAACTGTATAGAAGCACACCGAGTCCGATCGAGACGCACGTTTTGATGTATTTTGACCTGTGTGCGACGAACGGTATTTGAGTTGAAAGGTTTCGAAAATGCGTAGGAAAAAGTTTAATAATAACTAGAAAATTCCCGCAGGAAATTTTGAGAGTGCCGAGTGGGCTGTTGCCGGGGTTCTGTATTGAAAAAGCACACCTCAAATAGTATTTTTTAACATGTATATTTACACACATGAGCCACTAATTCTAGCATTAGCCACAAATGTTAGCACGCTAGCTACTCATGGCAGTAAAGCATTAACCACAAACGTTAGCAATTAGCATGATGAGCTAGCCACTAATTTTAGCATTGGCTTAGTGTGGTATAGCTTCACAATACCCTCAAATAGTAATTTTTAACATGTATATTTACACACATGAGTCACTAATTCTAGCATAAGCTGCTAATGTTAGCAATTAGCATGATGCGCTAGCCACTAATTTTAGCATTGGCTTAGTGTGGTATAGCTTCACAATACCCTCAAATAGTAATTTTTAACATGTATATTTACACACATGAACCACTAATTCTAGCATAAGCTGCTAATGTTAGCAATTAGCATGATGCGCTTGCCACTAATTTTAGCATTGGCTTAGTGTGGTATAGCTTCACAATACCCTCAAATAGTAATTTTTAACATGTATATTTACACACATGAGCCACTAATTCTAGCATTAGCCATAAATGTTAGCAATTAGCATGTCTTTACTACCACGAGCGGCTCGCACGCTAGCTACTCATGGCAGTAAAGCATTAACCACAAATGTTAGCAATTAGCATGTCTTTACTACCACGAGCGGCTGGCACGCTAGCTACTCATGGCAGTAAAGCATTAACCACAAATGTTAGCAATTAGCATGATTCGCTAGCCACTAATTTTAGCATTGGCTTCGTGTGGTATAGCTTCACAATACCCTCAAATAGTAATTTTTAACATGTATATTTACACACATGAGCCACTAATTCTAGCATTAGCCACAAATGTTAGCAAATAGCATGTCTTTACATGCAGTCAAGCATTAGCCGCAAATGTTAGCAATTAGCATGTCTTTACTACCACGAGCGGCTAGCACGCTAGCTACTCATGGCAGTAAAGCGTTAACCACAAATGTTAGCAATTAGCATGTCTTTACTACCATGAGCAGCTAGCACGCTGGCTGCTCTTGGTAGTAAAGCATTAGCCACTAATGTTAGCAATTAGCATGTCTTTACTCCCATGAGCAGCAGCTATAACAAAAAGCACAACTCAAATAGTCATTTAAGGCCTGGTTCCTTCTGACTGGATGGGTGTGAGTTTGATGTCATGCAGGGTACAACAAACCAAACAGGATGAGGAGGATGCAGTAGGCCTGGCTGAGAGAGCGAGACACTGAGAAGGGTCGTCCTTTATGCCCTTCTACAAACTGAAGGGCAGGTACAGGCAGCAGAGCCCTCCCAGCTCCACCTGAAAGCCAGCATCAAATAAGGAAGAGAGTGGGAGGGATCGTCACACCCCCACCTTTAAGAGGGGCATCCTCACTAGGATCCCCAGACAAAGAACGAGCAAATCGTAACAATTGATCGTTAATCATAATAATTTCAACAATAAAACTCATTACTCCTACCTGAGCAATAGTTTAACAGTTTACGGCACAGTCTTACAGTTAGAAAAACATCAATATTAAACTTAACACATCCAGGCTGTAACAAGGAATCAGCGATGAAGTGAAGACCTTCAAATTGTCCTGTTAGTCCAGCTCTTTGTCTCATGTTGGACGTCACTGCAGTCTGTCTGGATCAGCTGGAGGAAAACTATATGCAGACAAATAGACATGTCAAATAATGTTATGTAACATACTGAATATAACTCTTATGAGTGTTCAACAGCTCATTATTTATTTCATTAAAAACATCATATTATATTAAATTACTCCAATTATATATATATACTATCATTAATGTTGTTACAAGCCATAAACGTTTCGTACTTTATGTGATGGAATAATATATTTTTCAGTTTGACACAGTTTTAGTGGCTAACCCCACTAGCCTCCACGTTAGCTCGCGGCAAACTCCCGCGGGTCTGCGGTTAAATCCCGGTTAGCTCGCGGTTAAGTCCCGGTTAGCTCGCGGTTAAATCCCGGTTAGCTTGCCGTTAGCTCGAGGCTAGCTCGCGGTTAGCTCGAGGCTAACTCCGCGGTTTAGTCTCCCCATTGTAACAGTCTGAGAGTCCCTAATGTTTTGTCAGTCTGTGTCTGTAATGCTATAGTGGGAGGGGAGGTGGGGGGGTTGGAGTGGGGGGGTCATAGTGTCAGGTTCTGGCTCCCTACTATAGTCCTGTAATGGGTTTAGGGGGTCATAATGTTTTGGCAGTCTATTACTGTAATGCTTAAATGGAGTGGAGGGGGGTCATAGTGTCAGATTCTGCAGCCCAACTATAGTCCTGTAATGGCTTAAGTGGTCATAATGTTTTGGCAGTCTGTGTCTGTAATGCTATAGTGGGAGGGGGGGTGGGGGGGGTTGGAGTGGGGGGGTCATAATGTCAGGTTCTGGCCCCCTACAGTACTGCAGTAATGGTTTGAGGGGGTTTTAATGTTTTGGCAGATCATGTTTTCCAGCAGCTGCGTGTGTGAACGTGTGTAAGCTGGTTGGGGTCTGGTTGTCATGGCTACCAGGGTCAACTGCTCCTGTCAGAATGTCAGTTGGAAGACGGGGAGAGAGAGAGAAAATGCTGAAAAAACGCCTCGAACAGGAAGGACTTGTGGCCAAACCGTATTTCCAATCATTGAACCGACTTAACTTTGGGCATCTTGAGGCTTTCCTGAACGTCTACATATGCAATTTGTGGGTAAAATGAAGAAATGTGACCTATTTAAAGCGATTCAAAAAAGGTTACTTCTGCTTTCCTCCAGAAATTTCCCTGCCTTTTTAACATGGCAGTCTA
The DNA here is from genome assembly GCF_963514085.1 of Chelon labrosus. NCBI lineage: Eukaryota > Metazoa > Chordata > Actinopteri > Mugiliformes > Mugilidae > Chelon > Chelon labrosus. The sequence goes on from NC_140337.1 coordinate 33,150,279, forward strand.
TGGAGCTGTGGATGGGTGTTGCTGGCGCATCTTTGTGTCTGACGCCAAAACTATAAGACTTACAGCTTTAGCAGACGGATATGAGTGAGAAGACAAATTTTCCTACGTTTCTATGTATAAATTATGTCTGTCGTGTGAAATTTGTGGCCATGGGAGCAGTTTCTGTACAGTTTTTTGACTAATTTTCTTCTCTCCTCCTCACTCTAGCTGATGATGTCATCCACTCTAGCACAAACATTCCGCGCAATACACACCCATTATAAACCCTGAAATTTGAGTAAAAACCTACACAACTCTGAGGCTTCATAGTTTAAAAACGGTAAAAGTTGTCGATAAGTGAAGTGAATCTCTGAAGAGAAGGCAAGAGTACCTACGTTTTAAAGTTCAAATGAAGTCTCTCGGTTAAAGTATGCCAGAGCAGTTCATTGTTGAAAATGTCTGTTGATTTATTTATTTTTTCGGGCTTCTCCATTCATTTCAATGGGAAATTTATCGCGGTTTTTCGCGAATAAATTCGCGAAAAACTCACGAATCCCTTATAAAAGTAATAGCACGGGATTCGGGATCAAAACACACGTTTTGATATATCATGTGTTGGGGTCCTCTCGCCGGTTCGGGCCGCATTAATCGGCGAAAAAGGGCGGAAAATGAATAATAAGTAAAAAAAATAAAACTGCAAAGAAACACGCAGAAGATCAATAGTGGCCTCGTGCCTATGGCACGAGGCCACTCCTCCCATAGCTTGCTATGGGAGGAGTGGCCTCGTGTCATAGGCACTCGGCACTAACTAGACAATTCCCCTGCGGGAAATCGCGAGAGTGATGCAGTGGCCGCAGCAGTCTGCGATACCATGCTATATTGCTGTGATAGTACGATGCTACGATGCTACGATGATGCTGCTATGCCAAGATGCTACAATGCTGAATGAATGAATTAATTTATTGATCATTGAGAGATACTCACGAGCACGAACGGGGGGACGAGCTTGAGAGCAGGGTCGGTGGGAAGGCTCCTCTCCGGCCGGGGGGGACGTCTGATGAAACATTAACACTAGAAGTCCCAGAGAGCAGCCATTTGGCTTTTCTACCTATAAAACCCACAGGGCAGCCGATCGGCTGGAAGGCTTTTAGCTAATATCCTAAATCACCTGTGAACCCTCCTTTGGTTATGTAAACGAGGCAATCACTGGGGCACCACAGGAGGGGACATGCTGAGCCACTTCAAGGAAACTTGTGGGGAGGGGAGGGGGAGTGGGCCCAGAGAGCTTATGGGGGACGGGGTAAGCACACAGAGCAGTGTTCACTTCTAACCTGGCAACACCTTGAGACAGAAACTGGTTCATCCCAAAGACAAAACACCTTGACATAAAATGGGGGAGGGGGGGAATCAGAAAGGAGCAGGATTGCTGGGGGTTTGGAGGCCAGAGTGTGTGGGGGAGGGAGGCACACCTGAGGGCTGTGAACTCATTTGCTCTGTCCGGGCTGCTAACTGACTGTCTGTCTTTCACCAGTTTCACCAGGTGGCAGCCTGGGCAGAACAAATGAGCTGAATCAAAATGTAATATATGTAGAAGGATGTAGAAGTTATCAGGACCCTACAACACTGGGCTTCCAACATCCCCACCAGACACATAGGAAAAGTAAAAGAACAGAACCACATCAAAAAAGCACTCAAAATCTGTGGTTATCCCAACTGGGCCTTCATGATATTTACACATATTTACAAATAATAATAAAAAAAATGCATTATCAGGATACAGTGTTAGAGAGTGGAAGTGAGTGAGACTTAGACTTAGAACTTATACTTAAAACTTTATTGATCCCTTTGGGGTGACTCCCTCAGGGAAATTTGAGTTTTCCGCAGCAGCAAGCACACAGAGCAGTTTGCAGACAAACAACAGCAGTGGTTTGCAAATAGTTATAGAAAAAGTGATTGAATAATAAAATGGTGATAAATAATGAACGGTGAACTTCCTTTGAGTGGGATTAAAATAAGCTGTAGTAAAACTCTAGTAGGGAAAAATAAAGAGTAAGTAACAGTAAGCTCGGGTGGGGACTGACCGGACAGAGACGGGCGAAAGATGGCACAGTGTAGTGTGAAGAACAGGTGGGGACAAGTCTCCATTTCACCCCTCCATCTCCATACGACGCAGATGGAGAGCCAACGGCTAAGGCCAGGAGGTCCATCTTGAGTCGTCTTCAGAGTTTCCTGTGTTTTATCACTCTGGAAATGCTTGGTTCCATTCGAGACTGTACTGTTGAACACACACAGCAAACGGAGCATGTGGACTGGTTCATGGCCCTCCTTGAACTAATGGCATTTATTGCTATTGTCATCTTGCGGGGGCTGACCAAGGTTCCATCACTGCGTGACTGCTGGTCAGCAAACCTGGGAAACCCCCAGATCATTGCAACTATGTCCCGAAATCGCTTCCAAGACATCATGCGACACCTACGCTTTGATGACAAGGACACCCGCAGTGAGGGAGCAAAGACAGATAAGTTTGCTGCAATTTCCGGTGTGTGGGGATCGTTTGTCGCCAACTGCATCACATCCTACAACCCTGGTCGACACATCACCATTGATGAACAGCTTTTCCCGTCAAAGACTTGCGACAAAACCTGACAAGTTTGGGATCAAGTTTTGGGTGGCTTGTGACTTGAAATCCAAATACATCTGCAATGTCCTCCCATATCTTGGAAAGGACCCCAGTCGTCCCAGTGGGGAGAGACTGTCCGAGAATGTAGTTATGAGGCTGATGGAACCATTCCTGGACAAGGGCAGAAATGTTACCACGGACATTTTCTTTACATCGCTGTCACTTGCACAACGACTGCTTAGCCGGAAAACCACCATTATCGGCACAGTCAACAGGATTCGGCGAGAAATTCCACAATCAACAAGACAGAGGGACCGCGATGAATTCACCACTCAGGTATTTTCAACCACTGGTGCCACGCTGACGGTGTATGCGCCCAAACGGAAGAAGACAGTCTACATTCTCAGCAGCATACACAGCGTGGTTCAGACTGAGAATACCACCAAAAGGAAGCCAAACACTGTCACCCTTTACAACACCACAAAGTGCGGCGTTGATGTGATGGACCAGATGGTGCGGGAGTACACTGTCCGCACAGGAACACGGCGCTGGCCAGTCGCTGTGTTCTATAACATGATTGATATGGCAGCACTGAATGCATATGTGCTCTATCAAGCATGCACCGGGAGGCATGCAGAAAGGAGATGGCTTGGCAGTGCCAGCATTGTGCGTGATTATTGAAATGTACTCACCTCACTCACTGTTACTTACTGTTTATTTTTCCCTACTAGAGTTTTACCACAGCTTATTTTAATCCCACTCAAAGGAAGTTCACCGTTCATTATTTATCACCATTTTATTATTCAATCACTTTTTCTATAACTATTTGCAAACCACTGCTGTTGTTTGTCTGCAAACTGCTCTGCGTGCTTGCTGCTGCAGAAAACTCAAATTTCCCTGAGGGAGTCACCCCAAAGGGATCAATAAAGTTTTAAGTCTAAGTTCTAAGTCTAAGTCTCACTCACTTCCACTCTCTAACACTGTATCCTGATAATGCATTTTTTTTATTATTATTTGTAAATATGTGTAAATATCATGAAGGCCCAGTTGGGATAACCACAGATTTTGAGTGCTTTTTTGATGTGGTTCTGTTCTTTTACTTTTCCTATGTGTCTGGTGGGGATGTTGGAAGCCCAGTGTTCTGATAACTTCTACATCCTTCTACATATATTACATTTTGATTCAGCTCATTTGTTCTGCCCAGGCTGCCACCTGGTGAAACTGGTGAAAGACAGACAGTCAGTTAGCAGCCTGGACAGAGCAAATGAGTTCACAGCCCTCAGGTGTGCCTCCCTCCCCCACACACTCTGGCCTCCAAACCCCCAGCAATCCTGCTCCTCTCTGATTCTCCCCCTCCCCCATTTTATGTCAAGGTGTTTTGTCTTTGGGATGAACCAGTTTCTGTCTCAAGGTGTTGCCAGGTTAGAAGTGAACAGCCACCCTCTCCCCCATAAACTCTCTGGGCCCACTCCGCCTCCCCTCCCCACGGGTTTCCTTGAAGTGGCTCAGCATGTCCCCTCCTGTGGTGCCCCAGTGATTGCCTCGTTTACATAACCAAAGGAGGGTTCACAGGTGATTAGGATATTAGCTAAAAGCCTTCCAGCCGATCGGCTGCCCTCTGGGTTTTATAGGTAGAGCAAAAAATGCTGGGACTTCTAGTGTTAAGACCAAACACATACAGAACTCAGCAGTTAAGGAGAAAACAATAGATTTCTAGAGCCATTTTCACGCAGACAGATGTCATTGTGGCACAGAAGCTTATCTACTGTGTAAATACCTCCAGGGGGGAAGGGGTGGACCTCAGCTCCTCCAGGTCGAGCCTCCTCCAGCGCTGCTTCACCGCCATGGAACGTCTGGACTTCCTAGGCATCCTGCTGACAAAAAATAGACAGAAAAAAAAAACAAGACAAAATACTTTTCAAAGCTTAACAGGCTATCAAACCTATCAAACTAACCTAAACCCTAACCTTTACCTAAACTCTAACTACCTAATGTAAAATAATCTAATCTAAGACAAATTAATGTAATATGTTATACTTAAATTAAATCTGTGTAGATGAAGGTGTGGTGAATGTATGTGTGTGGGTGAGGTGGCGATACTGCTCTGCGATGGATGAGGGCGATGAATCAACGATGATCACTCTCAGCTGTCGAAGCACAGGAACCCTTTAATCATATCAAAGACAATGCAAAAAAATTGAAATGTCTTTCAAATGTTATAAGTAAATGTAAGCAACAAGCTAATAACAAAGCAGACACATGTTAAACATCTGTAGTTGTCATAAAGTGTGTGTTTTCCTTATACTAAGATGCTATGATGCTAAGATACTACAATGCTAAGATGCTTTAATGATGCTACAATGCTATGATGCTAAGATGCTTTAATGATGCTACCATGATGCTACCATGCTATGATGCTTTAATGATCACCTGTTCATATAGTCATAATATAATCCATGTTTGACTACAAAAAGTAATGGTCAGGTCAAGACAGGTATGAAAGTATTCGCGACTTACGTCGCGAATGTCTTTACTAAGTAGCATGTCTTTACTACCATGAGCAGCAGCTATAACAAAAAGCACAACTCAAATAGTCATTTAAGGCCTGGTTCCTTCTGACTGGATGGGTGTGAGTTTGATGTCATGCAGGGTACAACAAACCAAACAGGATGAGGAGGATGCAGTAGGCCTGGCTGAGAGAGAGAGACACTGAGAAGGGTCGTCCTTTATGCCCTTCTACAAACTGAAGGGCAGGTACAGGCAGCAGACCCCTCCCAGCTCCACCTGAAAGCCAGCATCAAATAAGGAAGAGAGTGGGAGGGATCGTCACACCTCCACCAGGATTATATTATGACTATATGAACAGGTGAATTATTATGATTAACGATCAATTATTACAATTTGCTCGTTAATCATAATAATTTTAACAATAAAACTCATTACTCCTACCTGAGCAATAGTTTAACAGTTTACGGCACAGTCTTACAGTTAGATAAACAATAATATTAAGCTTAACACATCCAGGCTGTAACAAGGAATCAGCGATGAAGTGAAGACCTTCAAATTGTCCTGCGAGTCCAGCTCTTTGTCTCATGTTGGACGTCACTGCAGTCTGTCTGGATCAGCTGGAGGAAAACTATAGGCAGACAAACAGACATGTCAAATAATGTTATGTAACATACTTAATATAACTCTTATGAGTGTTCAACAGCTCATTATTTATTTAATTAAAAACATCATATTATATTAAATTACTCCAATTATATATATATACTGTCATTAATGTTGTTGCAAGCCATAAATGTTTCCTACTTTATGTGGTGGAATAATATATTTTTCAGTTTGACACAGTTTAATTTAAAAATATCTTCCCTTTAAATTGTAAAACTTCAACATTATTACTGTGATAAGCACCCGCTAGCAAGGCGGCGAATTAGCCGGCGGCTAACCCCACTAGCCTCCGCGTTAGCTCACGGCGAACTGCCGCGGCTAATTCGTGTTTAACTCCCGCGGGTCCGCGGTTAAATCCCGGTTAGCTAGCGGTTAGCTAGCGGTTAGCTCGAGGCTAACTCCGCGGTTGAGTCCGCGGCGTTAAGGTAGCGGCTAGCTAGCTCCGTTAGCTCCGCTAGCTTGCTAACATACATGAGCTATGCTGGAAGGCTAGTCGTCGGCTAAATCACTGGGCGGCTAGTCGTTAGCGTCTGTTAGCAGTTTAGCTATTCACTGACCTAATAAGATGAAGGAAACGGGTCAGGGATGTTGTGTCAGGAGTTTCAGCAAAGCAGCCAGATATAATTTGTGTTTAAAATAAAGGAAAAGGTCATAATGTGAGGTTCTGGCCCCCTACAGTACTGCAGTAATGGTTTGGGGGGTTTTAATGTTTTGGCAGATCATGTTTTCCACTGAGAGCTCTTTTCCCGCCTCTCGTCCCCTGCAGCTGCGTGTGTGAACGTGTGTAAGCTGGTTGGGGTCTGGTTGTCATGGCTACCAGGGTCAACTGCTCCTGTTAGAATGTCAGTTGGAAGACGGGGAAAGAGAGAGAAAATGCTGAAAAATCGCCTCGAACAGGAAGGACTTGTGGCCAAACCGTATTTCCAATCATTGAACCGACTTAACTTTGGGCATCTTGAGGCTTTCCTGAACGTCTACATATGCAGTTCGTGGGTAAAATGACGAAATGTGACCTATTCTAAGCGATTCAAAGAAAGGTTACGTCTGCTTTCCTCCAGAAATTTCCCTGCCTTTTTAACATGGCAGTCTATGGAGCTGTGGGTGGGTGTTGCTGGCGCATCTTTGTGTCTGACGCCAAAACTATAAGACTTACAGCTTTAGCAGACGAATTTGAGTGAGAAGACACATTTTCCTACGTTTCTATGTATAAATTATGTCTGTCGTGTGAAATTTGTGGCCACGGGAGCAGTTTCTGTGCAGTTTTTTGACTAACTTTCTTCTCCCCTCCTCACTCTAGCTGATGATGTCATCCACTCTAGCACAAACATTCCGCGCAATACACACCCATTATAAACCCTGAAATTTGAGTAAAAACCTACACAACTCTGAGGCTTCATAGTTTAAAAACGGTAAAAGTTGTCGACAAGTGAAGTGAATCTCTGAAGAGAAGGCAAGAGTACCTACGTTTTAAAGTTTAAATGAAGTCTCTCGGTTAAAGTATGCCAGAGCAGTTCATTGTTGAAAATGTCTGTTGAAATATTTTTTTTTTCGGGCTTCTCCATTCATTTCAATTGGGAAATTTGTCGCAGTTTTTTCGCGACTACGTCGCGAAAAAATCTTGTTTGAAAGAACTGTATACAAGCACACCGAGTCCGATCGAGACGCACGTTTTGATGTATTTTGTGTCTGTGTGCGACGAACGGTATTTGAGTTGAAAGGTTTCGAAAATGCGTAGGAAAAAGTTTAATAATAATAATAAGAAGAAAAAACGTAGTGAAGAACAATAGTTTGCAGTGCTTCGCACTGCAAACTATTGACTCCCATAGCTTTGCTATGAGGGTCAATAGTTTGCATTGCGTAGCACTGCATCACTAATAAGAAGAAACTAGACAATTCCCCTGCGGGAAATCGCGAGAGTGATGCAGTGGCCGCAGCAGTCTGCGATACCATGCTATATTGCTGTGATAGTACGATGCTACGATGCTATGATGATGCTACTATGCCAAGATGCTACTACAATGCTATGATGCTAAGATACTATGTTGCTACGATGCTAAGATGCTACAATGCAATTATACTAAGATGCTATGATGCTTTAATGATCACCTGTTCATATAGTCATAATATAATCCTGGTGAAAATATTTGCGACTTACGTTGCAAATAATTTCATGTTTGACTACAAAAAGTAATGGTCAGGTCAAGACAGGTATGAAAGTATTCACGACTTACGTTGCGAATGTCTTTACTAAGTAGCATGTCTTTACTACCATGAGCAGCAGCTATAACAAAAAGCACAACTCAAATAGTCATTTAAGGCCTGGTTCCTTCTGACTGGATGGGTGTGAGTTTGATGTCATGCAGGGTACAACAAACCAAACAGGATGAGGAGGATGCAGTAGGCCTGGCTGAGAGAGAGAGACACTGAGAAGGGTCGTCCTTTACGCCCTTCTACAAACTGAAGGGCAGGTACAGGCAGCAGACCCCTCCCAGCTCCACCTGAAAGCCAGCATCACATAAGGAAGAGAGTGGGAGGGATCGTCACACCCCCACCAGGATTATATTATGACTATATGAACAGGTGAATTATTATGATTAACGATCAATTATTACAATTTGCTCGTTAATCATAATAATTTTAACAATAAAACTCATTACTCCTACCTGAGCAATAGTTTAACAGTTTACGGCACAGTCTTACAGTTAGATAAACAATAATATTAAACTTAACACATCCAGGCTGTAACAAGGAATCAGCGATGAAGTGAAGACCTTCGAATTGTCCTGCGAGTCCAGCTCTTTGTCTCATGTTGGACGTCACTGCAGTCTGTCTGGATCAGCTGGAGGAAAACTATAGGCAGACAAATAGACATGTCAAATAATGTTATGTAACATACTTAATATAACTCTTATGAGTGTTCAACAGCTCATTATTTATTTAATTAAAAACATCATATTATATTAAATTACTCCAATTATATATATACTGTCATTAATGTTGTTGCAAGTATTACCGGCCTCAGACCTAGGGGAATCTGGGCAGGTATAAGGCCACAGGCTAAATAGCACTGTGGGTTAGAAAGCAGTGGAGACGAACAAAATTAATCTTTCTCAAGCGCTGGACGTTTATTTCTTTAAAGTGAACCATACAACGGATCAGAGGCTACATTGGACTACTTATATGACATACATTACAATACAAACAAACTATTATATAGTTATATAGAATACTATAGAGGATTTAACTGTTTGTGTGACTGTTAATCAATCACCAACACAACGCATCGGTCTGCCGTTTGCGTGTGTGTCAACAGGCACGCGCACATCCACTAACGGCGGCATAACCTCCATAGAACATTGACAGGCTCTGGCTAACGAAATGTATACTGAACAGAGCACCGGCAATAAACAAAATTATACCAAGTACAGGGAGACCAAAACATTATAGATTACACATACTGATGTTACCTATGTTAATCAACACAACACTGTTTACAGTCCGTACAGAAAGACGAAAGAACAAAACCTTCACTGACGGTTACAGGCTAATACATATACATATAAACACATCATAATAACCTTTCTTCACCAGACATGACAACATACATCACATAGGCAACCGTACTGGATATATTGATATATATTAACAGGGATTGGAAAGGTTTAAACATACCTGTGGGTTAGAAAGCAGTGGAGACGAACAAAATTAATCTTTCTCAAGCGCTGGACGTTTATTTCTGAGCGCTCGAGCTACCGTCTCCATGGTAACCCACTATGGTGATACAGTGAAACAGCGCCATCTAGCGGCATGAAGTGGAATAAATGGAACACTTAAATGTAATAAAATAAAAAAAAATAGAAGGGGGTAACTGTGTTAATTAAATATAATAGGACATTTTCTCTACCCATTACACAAGCCATAAATGTTTCCTACTTTATGTGGTGGAATAATATATTTTTCAGTTTGACACAGTTTCATTTAAAAATATCTTCCCTTTAAATTGTAAAACTTCAACATTATTACTGTGATAAGCCCCCGGCTTGCAACGCGGCGAATTAGCCGGCGGCTAACCCCACTAGCCTCCGCGTTAGCTCACGGCTAACTGCCGCGGCTAATTCGTGTTTAACTCCCGCGGGTCCGCGGTTAAATCCCGGTTAGCTAGCGGTTAAATCCCGGTTAGCTCGCGGTTAGCTCGAGGCTAGCTCGCGGTTAGCTCGAGGCTAACTCCGCGGTTGAGTCCGCGGCGGTTAGCTAGCGGCTAGCTAGCTCCGTTAGCTCCGCTAGCTTGCTAACATACATGAGCTATGCTGGAAGGCTAGTCGTCGGCTAAATCACTGGGCGGCTAGTAGTTAGCGTCTGTTACCAGTTGAGCTATTCACTGACCTAATAAGATGAAGGAAACGGGTCAGGGATGTTGTGTCAGGAGTTTCAGCAAAGCAGCCAGATATAATTTGTGTTTAAAATAAAGGAAAAGGTCAGAATGTCAGGTTCTGGCCCCCTACAGTACTGCAGTAATGGTTTGGGGGGTTTTAATGTTTTGGCAGATACTGTTTTCCACTGAGAGCTCTTTTCCCGCCTCTGGTCCCCTTCTGCTGCGTGTGTAAGCTGGTTGGGGTCTGGTTGTCATGGCTACCAGGGTCAACTGCTGCTGAAGTCTCCCTCTCACCTCTGCCTGAGTCAGAGGGAAAGTGCAAACTAGGATTTGCCCTCCGAACAAATGCTTGTATCTCAAAAACTACAAGTGCTATCGAGAAAACAAACACATCGTGAGCGTCAGCCAAGGGTTTTCTACAATTTAGTGTTGTCGCCACACGCGTACTGCCAAAATTGTGGCCGTAGTCGTTTTGGAAAGAAAGTATGCGACACGAAAACCGTCGAGAAATCCCTCTCGATTTCCACATACACACACATGGGGAAAAATTCGAAAAGCTGGCGCCGCACTCCTCGCTCAGAGGAGCCTCCAGTCCAAACCGTACGTCCCACACAAATCAAACCAACACCATCTTAAAGCCAACAAAAATCCCTACGTTTTTATGTATTTTTTATCTCTGTACCTCAAAAACTGTGGCCACCACATGAGATTGAACCTTTTTTTTTCAGAATATCACCGAAACTCTGAAGTTAGAGTGAGGCTCAGAGGGAGGGATTTTTAATTTTTTTCCTCAAATTTCACCAAACGTAAACTGCGACCCTGACCAAACCGTAAAAGGTATCGAAACGCCGTTTTCAGGAAGAGAAAGCTACACTTCCCGTGCCTCGTACAAACTTCCAAGCAAGTTTCTACTACAAAGCATGGCCGAGTAATCGCTCGACAAAGCCAAGCTGTAAATTTTGGAATGTTGCCGCTTTTTTCGGGCTTCTCCATTCATTTCAATGGGAAATTTATCGCGTTTTTTTCGCGACTACGTCGCGAAAAAATCTTGTTTGAAAGAACTGTATAGAAGCACACCGAGTCCGATCGAGACGCACGTTTTGATGTATTTTGTGTCTGTGTGCGACGAACGGTATTTGAGTTGAAAGGTTTCGAAAATCGGCCGTAGGAAAAAGTTTAATAATAACTAGACAATTCCCCTGCGGGAAATCGCGAGAGTGATGCAGTGGCCGCAGCAGTCTGCGATACCATGCTATATTGCTGTGATAGTACGATGCTACGATGCTATGATGATGCTACTATGCCAAGATGCTACAATGCTATGATGCTAAGATACTAAGATGCTATGATACTAAGATGCTACAAAGCTAAGATACTATGTTGCTACGATGCTAAGATGTTACAATGCAATTATACTAAGATGCTATGATGCTTTAATGATCACCTGTTCATATAGTCATAATATAATCCTGGTGAAAATATTTGCGACTTACGTTGCAAATAATTTCATGTTTGACTACAAAAAGTAATGGTCAGGTCAAGACAGGTATGAAAGTATTCGCGACTTACGTCGCGAATGTCTTTACTAAGTAGCATGTCTTTACTACCATGAGCAGCAGCTATAACAAAAAGCACAACTCAAATAGTCATTTAAGGCCTGGTTCCTTCTGACTGGATGGGTGTGAGTTTGATGTCATGCAGGGTACAACAAACCAAACAGGATGAGGAGGATGCAGTAGGCCTGGCTGAGAGAGAGAGACACTGAGAAGGGTCGTCCTTTACGCCCTTCTACAAACTGAAGGGCAGGTACAGGCAGCAGACCCCTCCCAGCTCCACCTGAAAGCCAGCATCAAATAAGGAAGAGAGTGGGAGGGATCTCACTAGGATCCCCAGACAAAGAACGAGCAAATCGTAACAATTGATCGTTAATCATAATAATTTTAACAATAAAACTCATTACTCCTACCTGAGCAATAGTTGAACAGTTTACGGCACAGTCTTACAGTTAGAAAAACAATAATATTAAACTTAACACATCCAGGCTGTAACAAGGAATCAGCGATGAAGTGAAGACCTTCAAATTGTCCTGTTAGTCCAGCTCTTTGTCTCATGTTGGACGTCACTGCAGTCTGTCTGGATCAGCTGGAGGAAAACTATAGGCAGACAAATAGACATGTCAAATAATGTTATGTAACATACTTAATATAACTCTTATGAGTGTTCAACAGCTCATTATTTATTTAATTAAAAACATCATATTATATTAAATTACTCCAATTATACTGTCATTAATGTTGTTGCAAGCCATAAATGTTTCCTACTTTATGTGGTGGAATAATATATTTTTCAGTTTGACACAGTTTAATTTAAAAATATCTTCCCTTTAAATTGTAAAACTTCAACATTATTACTGTGATAAGCACCCGCTAGCAAGGCGGCGAATTAGCCGGCGGCTAACCCCACTAGCCTCCGCGTTAGCTCACGGCGAACTGCCGCGGCTAATTCGTGTTTAACTCCCGCGGGTCCGCGGTTAAATCCCGGTTAGCTAGCGGTTAAATCCCGGTTAGCTCGCGGTTAGCTCGAGGCTAGCTCGCGGTTAGCTCGAGGCTAACTCCGCGGTTGAGTCCGCGGCGGTTAGCTAGCGGCTAGCTAGCTCCGTTAGCTCCGCTAGCTTGCTAACATACATGAGCTATGCTGGAAGGCTAGTCGTCGGCTAAATCACTGGGCGGCTAGTAGTTAGCGTCTGTTACCAGTTGAGCTATTCACTGACCTAATAAGATGAAGGAAACGGGTCAGGGATGTTGTGTCAGGAGTTTCAGCAAAGCAGCCAGATATAATTTGTGTTTAAAATAAAGGAAAAGGTCAAACATGACTGAGAAATTGTCAGTCAGTCAATGAGAAGAGCTATAGCTAAGAGGCCCAGCAGCTGTGTGAAAGCACCAAGGGAGACAGGGGTGGTTTGGGGGGTTTTAATGTTTTGGCAGATCATGTTTTCCACTGAGAGCTCTTTTCCCGCCTCTCGTCCCCTCCTGCTGCGTGTGTAAGCTGGTTGGGGTCTGGTTGTCATGGCTACCAGGGTCAACTGACGCTGAAGTCTCCTTCTCTCTCTCACCTCTGCCTGAGTCAGAGGGAAAGTGCAAACTAGGATTTGCCCTCCGAACAAATGCTCATAAATCAAAAACTACAAGTCCTATCGGGAAAACGAACACATCGTGAGCGTCAGCCGAGGGTTTTCTACAATTTAGTGTTGTTCCCACGCGCCTACTGCGAAAATTGTGGCCGTAGTCGTTTTAGAAAAAAAGTATGCGACGTGAAAAATCGTCGAAAAATCGCTCTCGCTTTCCACATACACACACATGGGGAAAAATTCGAAAACTGGTCGGCGCACTCCTCGCTCGGAGGAGCCTGCAGCCCAAACCGTACGTCTCACACAAATAAAACCCACACCATCTGAAAGCCAACAAAAATCCCTACGTTTTTACGTATTTTTTATCTCTGTACCTCAAAATCTGTGGCCACCACGTGAGATTGAACCTTTTTTTTTCAGAATATCACCGAAACTCTGAAGTTAGAGTGTCGGTCAGAGTGGGCCCATAGAGCCCCATTATAAACGCTGATTTTTTATTTTTTTCCCCAAATTTCACCAAAACGTAAACTGCGACCCTGACCAAACCGTAAAAGGTATCGAAACGCCGTTTTCAGGAAGAGAAAGATACACTTCCCGTGCCTCGTACAAACTTCCAAGCAAGTTTCTACTACAAAGCATGGCCGAGTAATCACTCGACAAAGCCAAGCTGTAAATTTTGGAATGTTGCCGCTTTTTTCGGGCTTCTCCATTCATTTCAATGGGAAATTTATCGCGTTTTTTTCGCGACTACGTCGCGAAAAAATCTTGTTTGAAAGAACTGTATAGAAGCACACCGAGTCCGATCGAGACGCACGTTTTGATGTATTTTGTGTCTGTGTGCGACGAACGGTATTTGAGTTGAAAAGTTTCGAAAATCCGTAGGAAAAAGTTTAATAATAATAAGAAGAAAAAACGTAGTGAAGAACAATAGTTTGCAGTGCTTTGCACTGCAAACTATTGACTCCCATAGCTTTGCTATGAGGGTCAATAGTTTGCATTGCGTAGCACTGCATCACTAACTAGACAATTCCCCTGCGGGAAATCGCGAGAGTGATGCAGTGGCCGCAGCAGTCTGCGATACCATGCTATATTGCTGTGATAGTACGATGCTACGATGCTATGATGATGCTACTATGCCAAGATGCTACTACAATGCTATGATGCTAAGATACTAAGATGCTATGATACTAAGATGCTACAAAGCTAAGATACTATGTTGCTACGATGCTAAGATGCTACAATGCAATTATACTAAGATGCTATGATGCTTTAATGATCACCTGTTCATATAGTCATAATATAATCCTGGTGAAAATATTTGCGACTTACGTTGCAAATAATTTCATGTTTGACTACAAAAAGTAATGGTCAGGTCAAGACAGGTGTGAAAGTATTCGCGACTTACGTCGCGAATGTCTTTACTAAGTAGCATGTCTTTACTACCATGAGCAGCAGCTATAACAAAAAGCACAACTCAAATAGTCATTTAAGGCCTGGTTCCTTCTGACTGGATGGGTGTGAGTTTGATGTCATGCAGGGTACAACAAACCAAACAGGATGATGAGGATGCAGTAGGCCTGGCTGAGAGAGAGAGACACTGAGAAGGGTCGTCCTTTACGCCCTTCTACAAACTGAAGGGCAGGTACAGGCGGCAGACCCCTCCCAGCTCCACCTGAAAGCCAGCATCAAATAAGGAAGAGAGTGGGAGGGATCGTCACACCCCCACCAGGATTATATTATGACTATATGAACAGGTGAATTATTATGATTAACGATCAATTATTACAATTTGCTCGTTAATCATAATAATTTTAACAATAAAACTCATTACTCCTACCTGAGCAATAGTTTAACAGTTTACGGCACAGTCTTACAGTTAGAAAAACAATAATATTAAACTTAACACATCCAGGCTGTAACAAGGAATCAGCGATGAAGTGAAGACCTTCAAATTGTCCTGCGAGTCCAGCTCTTTGTCTCATGTTGGACGTCACTGCAGTCTGTCTGGATCAGCTGGAGGAAAACTATAGGCAGACAAATAGACATGTCAAATAATGTTATGTAACATACTGAATATAACTCTTATGAGTGTTCAACAGCTCATTATTTATTTAATTAAAAACATCATATTATATTAAATTACTCCAATTATATATATATACTGTCATTAATGTTGTTGCAAGCCATAAATGTTTCCTACTTTATGTGGTGGAATAATATATTTTTCAGTTTGACACAGTTTAATTTAAAAATATCTTCCCTTTAAATTGTAAAACTTCAACATTATTACTGTGATAAGCACCCGCTAGCAAGGCGGCGAATTAGCCGGCGGCTAACCCCACTAGCCTCCGCGTTAGCTCACGGCGAACTGCCGCGGCTAATTCGTGTTTAACTCCCGCGGGTCCGCGGTTAAATCCCGGTTAGCTAGCGGTTAGTTAGCGGTTAGCTCGAGGCTAACTCCGCGGTTGAGTCCGCGGCGTTAAGCTAGCGGCTAGCTAGCTCCGTTAGCTCCGCTAGCTTGCTAACATACATGAGCTATGCTGGAAGGCTAGTCGTCGGCTAAATCACTGGGCGGCTAGTCGTTAGCGTCTGTTAGCAGTTTAGCTATTCACTGACCTAATAAGATGAAGGAAACGGGTCAGGGATGTTGTGTCAGGAGTTTCAGCAAAGCAGACAGATATAATTTGTGTTTAAAATAAAGGAAAAGGTCATAATGTCAGGTTCTGGCTCCCTACAGTACTGCAGTAATGGTTTGGGGGGTTTTAATGTTTTGGCAGATCATGTTTTCCACTGAGAGCTCTTTTCCCGCCTCTCGTCCCCAGCAGCTGCGTGTGTGAACGTGTGTAAGCTGGCTGGGGTCTGGTTGTCATGGCTACCAGGGTCAACTGCTCCTGTTAGAATGTCAGTTGGAAGACGGGGAAAGAGAGAGAAAATGCTGAAAAATCGCCTCGAACAGGAAGGACTTGTGGCCAAACCGTATTTCCAATCATTGAACCGACTTAACTTTGGGCATCTTGAGGCTTTCCTGAACGTCTAGATGTGTAATTTGTAGGTAAAATGAAGAAATGTGACCTATTCAAAGCGATTCAAAGAAAGGTTACGTCTGCTTTCCTCCAGAAATTTCCCTGCCTTTTTAACATGGCAGTCTATGGAGCTGTGGGTGGGTGTTGCTGGCGCATCTTTGTGTCTGACGCCAAAACTATAAGACTTACAGCTTTAGCAGACGAATTTGAGTGAGAAGACACATTTTCCTACGTTTCTATGTATAAATTATGTCTGTCGTGTGAAATTTGTGGCCACGGGAGCAGTTTCTGTGCAGTTTTTTGACTAACTTTCTTCTCCCCTCCTCACTCTAGCTGATGATGTCATCCACTCTAGCACAAACATTCCGCGCAATACACACCCATTATAAACCCTGAAATTTGAGTAAAAACCTACACAACTCTGAGGCTTCATAGTTTAAAAACGGTAAAAGTTGTCGACAAGTGAAGTGAATCTCTGAAGAGAAGGCAAGAGTACCTACGTTTTAAAGTTTAAATGAAGTCTCTCGGTTAAAGTATGCCAGAGCAGTTCATTGTTGAAAATGTCTGTTGAAATATTTTTTTCTTCGGGCTTCTCCATTCATTTCAATTGGGAAATTTGTCGCAGTTTTTTCGCGACTATGTCGCGAAAAAATCTTGTTTGAAAGAACTGTATAGAAGCACACCGAGTCCGATCGAGACGCACGTTTTGATGTATTTTGTGTCTGTGTGCGACGAACGGTATTTGAGTTGAAAGGTTTCGAAAATCGGCCGTAGGAAAAAGTTTAATAATAACTAGAAAATTCCCGCAGGAAATTTTGAGAGTGCCGAGTGGGCTGTTGCCGGGGTTCTGCATTGAAAAAGCACACCTCAAATAGTAATTTTTAACATGTATATTTACACACATGAGCCACTAATTCTAGCATCACCTCCACACTGCCCACCACCCTGGATCCACTACAGTTTGCATACCGGCCGGACAGATCTACAGATGACGCCATAAACCTCCTCCTCCACAAGACCCTCTCCCACGTGGACACTGGTAAGGGAAACTATGTGAGAGTGCTGTTTGTTGACTACAGCTCAGCATTCAATACCATAGTCCCCTCCAGACTGGCTGCTAAGCTGCATGACCTGGGTCTGGACTCCTCCCTGTGCAGGTGGATCTACAGCTTCCTGACCGGCAGACCACAGGTGGTCCGAGTGGGTCACCACACTTCAGCCCCCCTGACTCTCAACACTGGATCCCCCCAGGGCTGTGTGCTCAGCCCTTTGCTGTACTCGCTGTACACACACGACTGCGAGGCCACTTCAGATTCCAACATCATCATTAAGTTTGCTGACGACACCGCTGTTGTAGGACTAATCTCCCACAACGACGAGACAGCCTACAGGAGGGAGGTGTCCCACCTGGAGGACTGGTGCCGGGAGAACCACCTCCTGCTGAACGTCAGCAAAACAAAGGAACTGATAGTGGACTTCAGCAGGAAACAGCAGAGGGACTTCCATCCACTCACTATCTGTGGCTCTGAGGTGGAAAGAGTGGACACTTTCAGATACCTGGGAGTGACCATCTCACAGGACCTGTCATGGACTCACCATCTGAACACCATCGTGAGGAAGGCCAGACAGCGTCTCTACCTCCTCAGACGCCTCAGAGACTTTAAGCTCCCTCTCAAGGTGCTCAGAAACTTTTACACCTGCACCATCGAGAGCATCTTGTGTGGGAGCATCACCACCTGGATGGGAAACTGTACCAGGCAGGACTTCCTGGCCCTCAAGAGGGTGGTCCGTTCAGCGGAGCGGACCACCAGAACTCCCCTCCCCAACCTGCAGGACATTTACACCAAGCGTTGCAGGTTAAGGGCCACAAAGATCCTGAAACAGCCCAGTCACCCCGGACACTCTCTCTTCTCTCTACTGCCATCAGGCCGGCGTTTCCGATGCCTGAGGACAAAGACTGAGAGGCTGAAGAAGAGTTTCTATCCCCATGCCATCCGCCTGCTCAACTCTGAGCCTTAACTGGACTTAAATATCACTGCACTTTATTCATGAAGCTGCTAACACTGTAAATTGATGTACATATACAACCCCCCCCCCCCCCCCCCCAAGTTTACCAGTCTATATTTTTATTTTTATTCAGTCTATATTATTATTTTATTTTTATTTTTATTTTTTATTCTTATATTTAATTCTCTATTGGTGTACATTACACTTATATTGCTTACCTTGTGTGCATACTACTGTTTACTGTAGTACTATATTTCTTTCTTTTTATTTCTTTTTACTACAGGCTGCAGGTACAACAACACATTTCACTGTACATTGTACTATGTATAACTGTGCATGTGACAAATAAAAATCTATCTATCTATTAGCCACAAATGTTAGCAATTAGCATGTCTTTACATGCAGTCAAGCATTATCCGCTAATGTTAGCAATTAGCATGATGCGCTAGCCACTAATTTTAGCATTGGCTTAGTGTGGTATAGCTTCACAATACCCTCAAATAGTAATTTTTAACATGTATATTTACACACATGAGCCACTAATTCTAGCATTAGCCACAAATGTTAGCAATTAGCATGTCTTTACATGCAGTCAAGCATTAGCCGCTAATGTTAGCAATTAGCATGTCTTTACTACCATGAGCAGCTAGCACGCTGGCTGCTCTTGGTAGTAAAGCATTAGCCACTAATGTTAGCAATTAGCATGTCTTTACTACCACGAGCGGCTAGCACGCTAGCTACTCATGGCAGTAAAGCATTAACCACAAATGTTAGCAATTAGCATGATGCGCTAGCCACTAATTTTAGCATTGGCTTAGTGTGGTATAGCTTCACAATACCCTCAAATAGTAATTTTTAACATGTATATTTACACACATGAGCCACTAATTCTAGCATTAGCCACAAATGTTAACAATTAGCATGTCTTTACTACCACGAGCGGCTGGCACGCTAGCTACTCATGGCAGTAAAGCATTAACCACAAATGTTAGCAATTAGCATGTCTTTACTACCATGAGCAGCTAGCACGCTGGCTGCTCTTGGTAGTAAAGCATTAGCCACTAATGTTAGCAATTAGCATGTCTTTACTACCACGAGCGGCGAGCACGCTAGCTACTCATGGCAGTAAAGCATTAACCACAAATGTTAGCAATTAGCATGATGCGCTAGCCACTAATTTTAGCATTGGCTTAGTGTGGTATAGCTTCACAATACCCTCAAATAGTAATTTTTAACATGTATATTTACACACATGAGCCACTAATTCTAGCATTAGCCACAAATGTTAGCAATTAGCATGTCTTTACATGCAGTCAAGCATTATCCGCTAATGTTAGCAATTAGCATGATGCGCTAACAACTAATTTTAGCATTGGCTTAGTGTGGTATAGCTTCACAATACCCTCAAATAGTAATTTTTAACATGTATATTTACACACATGAGCCACTAATTCTAGCATTAGCCACAAATGTTAGCAATTAGCATGTCTTTACATGCAGTCAAGCATTAGCCGCTAATGTTAGCAATTCGCATGTCTTTACTACCACGAGCGGCTAGCATGCTAGCTACTCATGGCAGTACAGCATTAGCCACAAATGTTAGCAATTAGCATGTCTTTACTACCACGAGCGGCTAGCACGCCAGCTACTCATGGCAGTAAAGCATTAATCACAAATGTTAGCAATTAGCATGATGCGCTAGCCACTAATTTTAGCATTGGCTTAGTGTGGTATAGCTTCACAATACCCTCAAATAGTAATTTTTAACATGTATATTTACACACATGAGCCACTAATTCTAGCATTAGCCACAAATGTTAGCAATTAGCATGTCTTTACTACCATGAGAAGGGACGTCCTTTATGCCCTTCTACAAACTGAAGGGCAGGTACAGGCAGCAGACCCCTCCCAGCTCCACCTGAAAGCCAGCATCAAATAAGGAAGAGAGTGGGAGGGATCGTCACACCCCCACCTTTAAGAGGGGCGTCCTCACTAGGATCCCCAGACAAAGAACAAGCAAATCGTAATAATTGATCGTTAATCATCATAATTTTAACAATAAAACTCATTACTCCTACCTGAGCAATAGTTTAACAGTTTACTGTGTATGCTGGAAGGCTAGCCTAAGGCTAAAACATTGGGCAGCTAGTAGTTAACTTCTATTAACAGTTCAGCTATGTTGGGCACAAACACTTAACATATAAATAATTCTAGAAACTCACTTACCTAATAAAGTGATAGCTCCAACAGAGGAGGGAGAGAGAGAGAGAGAGGGAAGGAGGGAGAGGGAGAGGGAGAGAGGGGGGGGGGGGGGGGGTCATGGAGTGTTCTGTCTCCCCATTGTAACAGTCTGAGAGTCCCTAATGTTTTGTCAGTCTGTGTCTGTAATGCTATAGTGGGAGGGGAGGTGGGGGGGTTGGAGTGGGGGGGTCATAGTGTCAGGTTCTGGCTCCCTACTATAGTCCTGTAATGGGTTTAGGGGGTCATAATGTTTTGGCAGTCTATTACTGTAATGCTTAAATGGAGTGGAGGGGGGTCATAGTGTCAGATTCTGCAGCCCAACTATAGTCCTGTAATGGCTTAAGTGGTCATAATGTTTTGGCAGTCTGTGTCTGTAATGCTATAGTGGGAGGGGGGGTGGGGGGGGTTGGAGTGGGGGGGTCATAATGTCAGGTTCTGGCCCCCTACAGTACTGCAGTAATGGTTTGAGGGGGTTTTAATGTTTTGGCAGATCATGTTTTCCAGCAGCTGCGTGTGTGAACGTGTGTAAGCTGGTTGGGGTCTGGTTGTCATGGCTACCAGGGTCAACTGCTCCTGTCAGAATGTCAGTTGGAAGACGGGGAGAGAGAGAGAAAATGCTGAAAAAACGCCTCGAACAGGAAGGACTTGTGGCCAAACCGTATTTCCAATCATTGAACCGACTTAACTTTGGGCATCTTGAGGCTTTCCTGAACGTCTACATATGCAATTTGTGGGTAAAATGAAGAAATGTGACCTATTTAAAGCGATTCAAAAAAGGTTACTTCTGCTTTCCTCCAGAAATTTCCCTGCCTTTTTAACATGGCAGTCTATGGAGCTGTGGATGGGTGTTGCTGGCGCATCTTTGTGTCTGACGCCAAAACTATAAGACTTACAGCTTTAGCAGACGGATATGAGTGAGAAGACAAATTTTCCTACGTTTCTATGTATAAATTATGTCTGTCGTGTGAAATTTGTGGCCATGGGAGCAGTTTCTGTACAGTTTTTTGACTAATTTTCTTCTCTCCTCCTCACTCTAGCTGATGATGTCATCCACTCTAGCGCAAACATTCCGCGCAATACACACCCATTATAAACCCTGAAATTTGAGTAAAAACCTACACAACTCTGAGGCTTCATAGTTTAAAAACGGTAAAAGTTGTCGATAAGTGAAGTGAATCTCTGAAGAGAAGGCAAGAGTACCTACGTTTTAAAGTTCAAATGAAGTCTCTCGGTTAAAGTATGCCAGAGCAGTTCATTGTTGAAAATGTCTGTTGATTTATTTTTTTTTTCGGGCTTCTCCATTCATTTCAATGGGAAATTTATCGCGGTTTTTCGCGAATAAATTCGCGAAAAACTCACGAATCCCTTATAAAAGTAATAGCACGGGATTCGGGATCAAAACACACGTTTTGATATATCATGTGTTGGGGTCCTCTCGCCGGTTCGGGCCGCATTAATCGGCGAAAAAGGGCGGAAAATGAATAATAAGTAAAACTAGAAAATTCCCGCAGGAAATTTTGAGAGTGCCGAGTGGGCTGTTGCCGGGGTTGTGTATTGAAAAAGCACACCTCAAATAGTAATTTTTAACATGTATATTTACACACATGAGCCACTAATTCTAGCATTAGCCACAAATGTTAGCACGCTAGCTACTCATGGCAGTAAAGCATTAACCACAAACGTTAGCAATTAGCATGATGAGCTAGCCACTAATTTTAGCATTGGCTTAGTGTGGTATAGCTTCACAATACCCTCAAATAGTAATTTTTAACATGTATATTTACACACATGAGTCACTAATTCTAGCATAAGCTGCTAATGTTAGCAATTAGCATGATGCGCTAGCCACTAATTTTAGCATTGGCTTAGTGTGGTATAGCTTCACAATACCCTCAAATAGTAATTTTTAACATGTATATTTACACACATGAACCACTAATTCTAGCATAAGCTGCTAATGTTAGCAATTAGCATGATGCGCTAGCCACTAATTTTAGCATTGGCTTAGTGTGGTATAGCTTCACAATACCCTCAAATAGTAATTTTTAACATGTATATTTACACACATGAGCCACTAATTCTAGCATTAGCCATAAATGTTAGCAATTAGCATGTCTTTACTACCACGAGCGGCTCGCACGCTAGCTACTCATGGCAGTAAAGCATTAACCACAAATGTTAGCAATTAGCATGTCTTTACTACCACGAGCGGCTGGCACGCTAGCTACTCATGGCAGTAAAGCATTAACCACAAATGTTAGCAATTAGCATGATTCGCTAGCCACTAATTTTAGCATTGGCTTCGTGTGGTATAGCTTCACAATACCCTCAAATAGTAATTTTTAACATGTATATTTACACACATGAGCCACTAATTCTAGCATTAGCCACAAATGTTAGCAAATAGCATGTCTTTACATGCAGTCAAGCATTAGCCGCAAATGTTAGCAATTAGCATGTCTTTACTACCACGAGCGGCTAGCACGCTAGCTACTCATGGCAGTAAAGCGTTAACCACAAATGTTAGCAATTAGCATGTCTTTACTACCATGAGCAGCTAGCACGCTGGCTGCTCTTGGTAGTAAAGCATTAGCCACTAATGTTAGCAATTAGCATGTCTTTACTCCCATGAGCAGCAGCTATAACAAAAAGCACAACTCAAATAGTCATTTAAGGCCTGGTTCCTTCTGACTGGATGGGTGTGAGTTTGATGTCATGCAGGGTACAACAAACCAAACAGGATGAGGAGGATGCAGTAGGCCTGGCTGAGAGAGCGAGACACTGAGAAGGGTCGTCCTTTATGCCCTTCTACAAACTGAAGGGCAGGTACAGGCAGCAGAGCCCTCCCAGCTCCACCTGAAAGCCAGCATCAAATAAGGAAGAGAGTGGGAGGGATCGTCACACCCCCACCTTTAAGAGGGGCATCCTCACTAGGATCCCCAGACAAAGAACGAGCAAATCGTAACAATTGATCGTTAATCATAATAATTTCAACAATAAAACTCATTACTCCTACCTGAGCAATAGTTTAACAGTTTACGGCACAGTCTTACAGTTAGAAAAACATCAATATTAAACTTAACACATCCAGGCTGTAACAAGGAATCAGCGATGAAGTGAAGACCTTCAAATTGTCCTGTGAGTCCAGCTCTTTGTCTCATGTTGGACGTCACTGCAGTCTGTCTGGATCAGCTGGAGGAAAACTATATGCAGACAAATAGACATGTCAAATAATGTTATGTAACATACTGAATATAACTCTTATGAGTGTTCAACAGCTCATTATTTATTTCATTAAAAACATCATATTATATTAAATTACTCCAATTATATATATATACTATCATTAATGTTGTTACAAGCCATAAACGTTTCGTACTTTATGTGATGGAATAATATATTTTTCAGTTTGACACAGTTTTAGTGGCTAACCCCACTAGCCTCCACGTTAGCTCGCGGCAAACTCCCGCGGGTCTGCGGTTAAATCCCGGTTAGCTCGCGGTTAAGTCCCGGTTAGCTCGCGGTTAAATCCCGGTTAGCTTGCCGTTAGCTCGAGGCTAGCTCGCGGTTAGCTCGAGGCTAACTCCGCGGTTTAGTCTCCCCATTGTAACAGTCTGAGAGTCCCTAATGTTTTGTCAGTCTGTGTCTGTAATGCTATAGTGGGAGGGGAGGTGGGGGGGTTGGAGTGGGGGGGTCATAGTGTCAGGTTCTGGCTCCCTACTATAGTCCTGTAATGGGTTTAGGGGGTCATAATGTTTTGGCAGTCTGTGTCTGTAATGCTTAAATGGAGTGGAGGTGGGGGGGTCATAGTGTCAGATTCTGCAGCCCAACTATAGTCCTGTAATGGCTTAAGTGGTCATAATGTTTTGGCAGTCTGTGTCTGTAATGCTATAGTGGGAGGGGGGGTGGGGGGGGGTTGGAGTGGGGGGGTCATAATGTCAGGTTCTGGCCCCCTACAGTACTGCAGTAATGGTTTGAGGGGGTTTTAATGTTTTGGCAGATCATGTTTTCCAGCAGCTGCGTGTGTGAACGTGTGTAAGCTGGTTGGGGTCTGGTTGTCATGGCTACCAGGGTCAACTGCTCCTGTCAGAATGTCAGTTGGAAGACGGGGAGAGAGAGAGAAAATGCTGAAAAAACGCCTCGAACAGGAAGGACTTGTGGCCAAACCGTATTTCCAATCATTGAACCGACTTAACTTTGGGCATCTTGAGGCTTTCCTGAACGTCTACATATGCAATTTGTGGGTAAAATGAAGAAATGTGACCTATTTAAAGCGATTCAAAAAAGGTTACTTCTGCTTTCCTCCAGAAATTTCCCTGCCTTTTTAACATGGCAGTCTATGGAGCTGTGGATGGGTGTTGCTGGCGCATCTTTGTGTCTGACGCCAAAACTATAAGACTTACAGCTTTAGCAGACGGATATGAGTGAGAAGACAAATTTTCCTACGTTTCTATGTATAAATTATGTCTGTCGTGTGAAATTTGTGGCCATGGGAGCAGTTTCTGTACAGTTTTTTGACTAATTTTCTTCTCTCCTCCTCACTCTAGCTGATGATGTCATCCACTCTAGCACAAACATTCCGCGCAATACACACCCATTATAAACCCTGAAATTTGAGTAAAAACCTACACAACTCTGAGGCTTCATAGTTTAAAAACGGTAAAAGTTGTCGATAAGTGAAGTGAATCTCTGAAGAGAAGGCAAGAGTACCTACGTTTTAAAGTTCAAATGAAGTCTCTCGGTTAAAGTATGCCAGAGCAGTTCATTGTTGAAAATGTCTGTTGATTTATTTATTTTTTCGGGCTTCTCCATTCATTTCAATGGGAAATTTATCGCGGTTTTTCGCGAATAAATTCGCGAAAAACTCACGAATCCCTTATAAAAGTAATAGCACGGGATTCGGGATCAAAACACACGTTTTGATATATCATGTGTTGGGGTCCTCTCGCCGGTTCGGGCCGCATTAATCGGCGAAAAAGGGCGGAAAATGAATAATAAGTAAAAAAAATAAAACTGCAAAGAAACACGCAGAAGATCAATAGTGGCCTCGTGCCTATGGCACGAGGCCACTCCTCCCATAGCTTGCTATGGGAGGAGTGGCCTCGTGTCATAGGCACTCGGCACTAACTAGAAAATTCCCGCAGGAAATTTTGAGAGTGCCGAGTGGGCTGTTGCCGGGGTTGTGTATTGAAAAAGCACACCTCAAATAGTAATTTTTAACATGTATATTTACACACATGAGCCACTAATTCTAGCATTAGCCACAAATGTTAGCACGCTAGCTACTCATGGCAGTAAAGCATTAACCACAAACGTTAGCAATTAGCATGATGAGCTAGCCACTAATTTTAGCATTGGCTTAGTGTGGTATAGCTTCACAATACCCTCAAATAGTAATTTTTAACATGTATATTTACACACATGAGTCACTAATTCTAGCATAAGCTGCTAATGTTAGCAATTAGCATGATGCGCTAGCCACTAATTTTAGCATTGGCTTAGTGTGGTATAGCTTCACAATACCCTCAAATAGTAATTTTTAACATGTATATTTACACACATGAACCACTAATTCTAGCATAAGCTGCTAATGTTAGCAATTAGCATGATGCGCTAGCCACTAATTTTAGCATTGGCTTAGTGTGGTATAGCTTCACAATACCCTCAAATAGTAATTTTTAACATGTATATTTACACACATGAGCCACTAATTCTAGCATTAGCCATAAATGTTAGCAATTAGCATGTCTTTACTACCACGAGCGGCTCGCACGCTAGCTACTCATGGCAGTAAAGCATTAACCACAAATGTTAGCAATTAGCATGTCTTTACTACCACGAGCGGCTGGCACGCTAGCTACTCATGGCAGTAAAGCATTAACCACAAATGTTAGCAATTAGCATGATTCGCTAGCCACTAATTTTAGCATTGGCTTCGTGTGGTATAGCTTCACAATACCCTCAAATAGTAATTTTTAACATGTATATTTACACACATGAGCCACTAATTCTAGCATTAGCCACAAATGTTAGCAAATAGCATGTCTTTACATGCAGTCAAGCATTAGCCGCAAATGTTAGCAATTAGCATGTCTTTACTACCACGAGCGGCTAGCACGCTAGCTACTCATGGCAGTAAAGCATTAACCACAAATGTTAGCAATTAGCATGTCTTTACTACCACGAGCGGCTAGCATGCTAGCTACTCATGGCAGTAAAACATTAACCACAAATGTTAGCAATTAGCATGTCTTTACTACCACAAGTGGCTAGCACGCTAGTGTGACGGCCCTGTTCGGTCTGCTTCTCCTCTCAGTGCCTTTCAGGAGAACAGGAAGCAGTGGGCCGTCCTAAGCAGACCACACCTTAGGGTGTGGCTTTACTGATATAAGGCCGTCTCAGTCAGTCTGCTCTCTCTCTGGTGGCTGAGCAGCTGGCTGCTGCTATGGCCTACAGCCTGCTGTAGTTTGGTGTTGGTCACTTATATACCTACATACACATACACATGTACACACACAGGCAGATGATCTTTTTGGGCTGTTCAGTTAAATAAACACTGAAACATCCTCAGAGCTCTGTGTGGCCTCTCTCCTTTGTTTCAACCTGAGAGCCAGGGTTGTAACAAATGGGGGCTCGTCCGGGATACTTCAGAATCCTGGGTAGTATTGTTGCTTGGTAGGCTTCAGCTGTAGTGTTGTATTGTTGGCTTCACCAGTGGTCTATTGTGGTGAGTACCAAAAGCCGTGTGATGAAAGTATTTTGTTGCTGCAGCCTGAGGAAAGCATTTGTTTGGGAAGAGGCTTTCACATCTCTGGGGAAAGGTGTGTTGGGTCAGTGTGTGATGAGGTTGTTGGCTCAGGAGTTGGTGTTGCTAACCTGCCTGCATTTTGTTGCCCTTGATCACTGTGGGACTGTGAAACAGCCTAAGTTGGTGGAACTACTTTCCCAGTCGGTATAAGAACGACCTCCACCTGTGAGCTCGTTGTTTGTTGTTTTAGTTTGTTATTTTTGTGCACTAGCATGGCCACAGCAAGTTTTGCTTTGGGTACACCTCTGTGACTGTCCAGGTGGGTCGCTAATTCGATAGTTGCCCGGCCGAGTCATTGGGCTCTGTGTTTCAATTTCCCACCAATGCTAGTGCATGAAGACTAGGGTTGAGAGAGTTAGCTAGCTTTCTGGTTAGGCAGTCAGCTAGGGGAAATGATGTTCCACATTGTGGCTGTTGCACAGGACTAAGGGGAATTTGTCTGGTTGTTGTGCTGTGCAGGTTAGTCTAAACTGAGTTTTGCCAGGGAGCAACAGGGAAAATTTTTTTTTTTGGTTTTCCCATCTGAGTCTCGTTGTGTGGGTTGGTTGCTGTGGGGTGAACCATGTCTGCTGTTGATGAATTTTTGCAGAATCCCAGGGAGGATCTGTTAAACACTTTCACTAAGGAGCAGTTATTTAAGGTGGCTAACTATTTTGATGTGGAAATCCCTAATAAGGCCCTCAAAGACTGTATCTTGAGTACGATTAAGGACCGTTTGGTGCAGTTGGGGGTGTTGCCTGCTGCTGTTGAAGGTGGGGATGCTCTAAGTGCCTCAACTCCTGCCTTACCTGCAGTTTTTCCCCAAGTCAGTCCCCCAGAACAGTCTTTGAAATTTGTGCAGCCTGTGGGTGGCATGTCTTTGACTTTTGAGCAACAAAAAGAGTTGTTGACCCTGCAACATAAATTGGAAATGGAGCGTGAGGAAAAGGCTCAGGAGAGGGCCCAGGTTCTTTGTGCTCAGGCACACGCTGTTGAACTGGAGAAACTGAAATGTACCGCCAGTTTACATGAGGCTGAATTACTTCAGCAGAGGGAACAGCAACAGTTTGAACGTTACAAGCTACATTTGTTAAAAGAGGGTAAGATGGTTAATTCAGCGTCAGGTAACATGGGGGTCCATGGAGCTGGTGGGTCTCCATATTTTGATGTGTCTACATGTTCACGGTTGGTGCCAAAATTCTCAGAGCGGGACCCCGACACTTTTTTCTTACTCTTTGAGCGGTTAGCTAGAAACAGGAATTGGAGTGATTCAGAGCAGACCTTGCTGCTCCAGTGTGTGTTAACGGGGAAGGCCCAGGAAGCCTATTCTGCTTTATCGATGTCAGACAGTGAAAACTATCAAACTGTGAAACGGGCTGTGTTAAAGGCTTATGAACTGGTACCGGAGGCATATCGGCAGAAGTTCAGGGGTGTCCGGAGGCAGGACCGGGAAACATACGTTGAATTTGCACGTGAACTGTCTACTCTTTTTGGCCGTTGGCGGCTGGCCTCTGAGGTTAAGACCTTTGACCAACTGTGTGAACTGATTTTGGTGGAACAGTTCAGAGAAACCCTTCCTGAGAATCTGGCCACTTATCTGAGTGAGAGGAAGGCTGAGACTTTGGCTGAGGCTGCTGTATTAGCCGATGAGTATGCACTGACTCATAAAGTCCGGGGGGAAATTGGACGTAGGAGTGGAGCCAGTGGTTATCCCAGGAGTTCAGGGAGTGACTCTGCTTACAAACCAGCTAGCAATGTTGGCAAATGGGATTCTAGTCGAACTTGTAACTATTGTTTGGGTAAAGGCCACTGGAAAGCAGACTGGTCCTGATGGTATTGACCATCCAGTCGGGTTTTCCTCTAGAAAATTCAATTCTTATCAGTTGAATTATTCTATTGTAGAAAAAGAGGCCCTGGCCCTCATTTGGGCCCTGCAACATTTTGAAGTGTATGTTGGTGGAGGTAGAACCCTAGTAGTTTACACTGATCATAACCCGCTAACATTCCTGCACTCATTACAAAATCCAAATCAGCGTCTGATGAGGTGGTGCTTGTTTTTACAGCCCTTTAACCTTGATATTCGTCATATCAAAGGGTCAGAGAATATTGTCGCTGATGCGCTGTCACGTGCTCTGTCTTAAGTGGTTTAGACAGTGTCCATTTATTCTTTCATCTGAGCCTCTCTTCCCCCACTCTTAATTTGCTTCTTAGGTACCAAAGTTGCTGAGTTGGAGGGGATCGAGGGAGCAGTTGGGAGGGTACTTGTATTACTGTGTTAAATGACTATGTTGTGATTTCTGTGTTTGCAGGACATGACTCCCTTTTCGTTTCTCGGATACCTGTTGGGTCCTCGTCTTTAAGGGGGGGGATGTGACGGCCCTGTTCGGTCTGCTTCTCCTCTCAGTGCCTTTCAGGAGAACAGGAAGCAGTGGGCCGTCCTGAGCAGACCACACCTTAGGGTGTGGCTTTACTGATATAAGGCCGTCTCAGTCAGTCTGCTCTCTCTCTGGTGGCTGAGCAGCTGGCTGCTGCTATGGCCTACAGCCTGCTGTAGTTTGGTGTTGGTCACTTATATACCTACATACACATACACATGTACACACACAGGTAGATGATCTTTTTGGGCTGTTCAGTTAAATAAACACTGAAACATCCTCAGAGCTCTGTGTGGCCTCTCTCCTTTGTTTCAACCTGAGAGCCAGGGTTGTAACACTAGCTACTCATGGCAGTAAAGCATTAACCACAAATGTTAGCAATTAGCATGTCTTTACTACCACGAGCGGCTAGCACGCTAGCTACTCATGGCAGTAAAGCATTAACCACAAATGTTAGCAATTAGCATGTCTTTACTACCATGAGCAGCTAGCACGCTGGCTGCTCTTGGTAGTAAAGCATTAGCCACTAATGTTAGCAATTAGCATGTCTTTACTACCATGAGCGGCTAGCACGCTAGCTACTCATGGCAGTAAAGCATTAACCACAAATGTTAGCAATTAGCATGATGCGCTAGCCACTAATTTTAGCATTGGCTTAGTGTGGTATAGCTTCACAATACCCTCGAATAGTAATTTTTAACATGTATATTTACACACATGAGCCACTAATTCTAGCATTAGCCACAAATGTTAGCAATTAGCATGTCTTTACATGCAGTCAAGCATTAGCCGCTAATGTTAGCAATTAGCATGTCTTTACTACCACGAGCGGCTAGCACGCTAGCTACTCATGGCAGTAAAGCATTAACCACAAATGTTAGCAATTAGCATGTCTTTACTACCATGAGCAGCTAGCACGCTGGCTGCTGTTGGTAGTAAAGCATTAGCCACTAATGTTAGCAATTAGCATGTCTTTACTACCACGAGCGGCTAGCATGCTAGCTACTCATGGCAGTAAAGCATTAACCACAAATGTTAGCAATTAGCATGTCTTTACTACCACGAGCGGCTAGCACGCTAGCTACTCATGGCAGTAAAGCATTAACCACAAATGTTAGCAATTAGCATGTCTTTACTACCATCAGCAGCTAGCACGCTGGCTGCTGTTGGTAGTAAAGCATTAGCCACTAATGTTAGCAATTAGCATGTCTTTACTACCATGAGCAGCTAGCACGCTGGCTGCTCTTGGTAGTAAAGCATTAGCCACTAATGTTAGCAATTAGCATGTCTTTAATACCACGAGCGGCTAGCACGCTAGCTACTCATGGCAGTAAAGCATTAACCACAAATGTTAGCAATTAGCATGATGCGCTAGCCACTAATTTTAGCATTGGCTTAGTGTGGTATAGCTTCACAATACCCTCAAATAGTAATTTTTAACATGTATATTTACACACATGAGCCACTAATTCTAGCATTAGCTGCTAATGTTAGCAATTAGCATGATGGGGGGGTCATAATGTCAGGTTCTGGCCCCCTACAGTACTGCAGTAATGGTTTGGGGGGTTTTAATGTTTTGGCAGATCCTGTTATCAACTGAGAACTCTTTTCCCGCCACTCGGGTCTGGTTGTCATGGCTACCAGGGTCAACTGCTGCTCCTTCTCCTTCTCCCTCTCACCTCTGCCTGAGTCAGAGGGAAAGTGCAAACTAGGATTTGCCCTCCGAACAAATGCTTGTATCTCAAAAACTACAAGTGCTATCGAGAAAACAAACACATCGTGAGCGTCAGCCAAGGGTTTTCTACAATTTAGTGTTGTTGCCACGCGCGCACTGCCAAAATTGTGGCCGTAGTCGTTTTGGAAAGAAAGTATGCGACACGAAAAATCGTCGAGAAATCCCTCTCGATTTCCACATACACACACATGGGGAAAAATTCGAAAAGCTGGCGCCGCACTCCTCGCTCAGAGGAGCCTCCAGTCCAAACCGTACGTCCCACACAAATCAAACCAACACCATCTTAAAGCCAACAAAAATCCCTACGTTTTTATGTATTTTTTATCTCTGTACCTCAAAAACTGTGGCCACCACGTGAGATTGAACCTTTTTTTTTCAGAATATCACCGAAACTCTGAAGCCAGAGTGACAGTTAGAGTGGGCCATAGAGCCCCATTATAAACGCTGATTTTTAATCTTTTTCCCCAAATTTCACCAAAACGTAAACTGCGACCCTGACCAAACCGTAAAAGGTATCGAAACGCCGTTTTCAGGAAGAGAAAGCTACACTTCCCGTGCCTCGTACAAACTTCCAAGCATTTTTCTACTACAAAGCATGGCTGAGTAATCGCTCGACAAAGCCAAGCTGGAAATTTTGGAATGTTGCCGCTTTTTTCGGGCTTCTCCATTCATTTCAATGAGAAATTTCTCGCGGTTTTTCGCGAATAAATTCGCGAAAAACTCACGAATCCCTTATAAAAGTAATAGCACGGGATTCGGGATCAAAACACACGTTTTGATATATCATGTGTTGGGGTCCTCTCGCTGGTTCGGGCCGCATTCTTCGGCGAAAAAGGGCGGAAAATGAATAATAAAACTGCAAAGAAACACGCAGAAGATTAATAGTTGCCTCGTGCCTATGGCACGAGGCACTACTCCCATAGCTGCTGCTATGGGAGTAGTGCCTCGTGTCATAGGCACTCGGCACTAACTAGAAAATTCCCGCAGGAAATTTTGAGAGTGCCGAGTGGGCTGTTGCCGGGGTTCTGTATTGAAAAAGCACACCTCAAATAGTATTTTTTAACATGTATATTTACACACATGAGCCACTAATTCTAGCATTAGCCACAAATGTTAGCACGCTAGCTACTCATGGCAGTAAAGCATTAACCACAAACGTTAGCAATTAGCATGATGAGCTAGCCACTAATTTTAGCATTGGCTTAGTGTGGTATAGCTTCACAATACCCTCAAATAGTAATTTTTAACATGTATATTTACACACATGAGTCACTAATTCTAGCATAAGCTGCTAATGTTAGCAATTAGCATGATGCGCTAGCCACTAATTTTAGCATTGGCTTAGTGTGGTATAGCTTCACAATACCCTCAAATAGTAATTTTTAACATGTATATTTACACACATGAGCCACTAATTCTAGCATTAGCCATAAATGTTAGCAATTAGCATGTCTTTACTACCACGAGCGGCTCGCACGCTAGCTACTCATGGCAGTAAAGCATTAACCACAAATGTTAGCAATTAGCATGTCTTTACTACCACGAGCGGCTGGCACGCTAGCTACTCATGGCAGTAAAGCATTAACCACAAATGTTAGCAATTAGCATGATTCGCTAGCCACTAATTTTAGCATTGGCTTCGTGTGGTATAGCTTCACAATACCCTCAAATAGTAATTTTTAACATGTATATTTACACACATGAGCCACTAATTCTAGCATTAGCCACAAATGTTAGCAAATAGCATGTCTTTACATGCAGTCAAGCATTAGCCGCAAATGTTAGCAATTAGCATGTCTTTACTACCACGAGCGGCTAGCACGCTAGCTACTCATGGCAGTAAAGCGTTAACCACAAATGTTAGCAATTAGCATGTCTTTACTACCATGAGCAGCTAGCACGCTGGCTGCTCTTGGTAGTAAAGCATTAGCCACTAATGTTAGCAATTAGCATGTCTTTACTCCCATGAGCAGCAGCTATAACAAAAAGCACAACTCAAATAGTCATTTAAGGCCTGGTTCCTTCTGACTGGATGGGTGTGAGTTTGATGTCATGCAGGGTACAACAAACCAAACAGGATGAGGAGGATGCAGTAGGCCTGGCTGAGAGAGCGAGACACTGAGAAGGGTCGTCCTTTATGCCCTTCTACAAACTGAAGGGCAGGTACAGGCAGCAGAGCCCTCCCAGCTCCACCTGAAAGCCAGCATCAAATAAGGAAGAGAGTGGGAGGGATCGTCACACCCCCACCTTTAAGAGGGGCATCCTCACTAGGATCCCCAGACAAAGAACGAGCAAATCGTAACAATTGATCGTTAATCATAATAATTTCAACAATAAAACTCATTACTCCTACCTGAGCAATAGTTTAACAGTTTACGGCACAGTCTTACAGTTAGAAAAACATCAATATTAAACTTAACACATCCAGGCTGTAACAAGGAATCAGCGATGAAGTGAAGACCTTCAAATTGTCCTGTTAGTCCAGCTCTTTGTCTCATGTTGGACGTCACTGCAGTCTGTCTGGATCAGCTGGAGGAAAACTATATGCAGACAAATAGACATGTCAAATAATGTTATGTAACATACTGAATATAACTCTTATGAGTGTTCAACAGCTCATTATTTATTTCATTAAAAACATCATATTATATTAAATTACTCCAATTATATATATATACTATCATTAATGTTGTTACAAGCCATAAACGTTTCGTACTTTATGTGATGGAATAATATATTTTTCAGTTTGACACAGTTTTAGTGGCTAACCCCACTAGCCTCCACGTTAGCTCGCGGCAAACTCCCGCGGGTCTGCGGTTAAATCCCGGTTAGCTCGCGGTTAAGTCCCGGTTAGCTCGCGGTTAAATCCCGGTTAGCTTGCCGTTAGCTCGAGGCTAGCTCGCGGTTAGCTCGAGGCTAACTCCGCGGTTTAGTCTCCCCATTGTAACAGTCTGAGAGTCCCTAATGTTTTGTCAGTCTGTGTCTGTAATGCTATAGTGGGAGGGGAGGTGGGGGGGTTGGAGTGGGGGGGTCATAGTGTCAGGTTCTGGCTCCCTACTATAGTCCTGTAATGGGTTTAGGGGGTCATAATGTTTTGGCAGTCTATTACTGTAATGCTTAAATGGAGTGGAGGGGGGTCATAGTGTCAGATTCTGCAGCCCAACTATAGTCCTGTAATGGCTTAAGTGGTCATAATGTTTTGGCAGTCTGTGTCTGTAATGCTATAGTGGGAGGGGGGGTGGGGGGGGGTTGGAGTGGGGGGGTCATAATGTCAGGTTCTGGCCCCCTACAGTACTGCAGTAATGGTTTGAGGGGGTTTTAATGTTTTGGCAGATCATGTTTTCCAGCAGCTGCGTGTGTGAACGTGTGTAAGCTGGTTGGGGTCTGGTTGTCATGGCTACCAGGGTCAACTGCTCCTGTCAGAATGTCAGTTGGAAGACGGGGAGAGAGAGAGAAAATGCTGAAAAAACGCCTCGAACAGGAAGGACTTGTGGCCAAACCGTATTTCCAATCATTGAACCGACTTAACTTTGGGCATCTTGAGGCTTTCCTGAACGTCTACATATGCAATTTGTGGGTAAAATGAAGAAATGTGACCTATTTAGAGCGATTCAAAGAAAGGTTACGTCTGCTTTCCTCCAGAAATTTCCCTGCCTTTTTAACATGGCAGCCTATGGAGCTGTGGATGGGTGTTGCTGGCGCATCTTTGTGTCTGACGCCAAAACTATAAGACTTACAGCTTTAGCAGACGAATTTGAGTGAGAAGACAAATTTTCCTACGTTTCTATGTATAAATTATGTCTGTCGTGTGAAATTTGTGGCCACGGGAGCAGTTTCTGTACAGTTTTTTGACTAATTTTCTTCTCTCCTCCTCACTCTAGCTGATGATGTCATCCACTCTAGCACAAACATTCCGCGCAATACACACCCATTATAAACCCTGAAATTTGAGTAAAAACCTACACAACTCTGAGGCTTCATAGTTTAAAAACGGTAAAAGTTGTCGATAAGTGAAGTGAATCTCTGAAGAGAAGGCAAGAGTACCTACGTTTTAAAGTTCAAATGAAGTCTCTCGGTTAAAGTATGCCAGAGCAGTTCATTGTTGAAAATGTCTGTTGATTTATTTTTTTTTTCGGGCTTCTCCATTCATTTCAATGGGAAATTTATCGCGGTTTTTCGCGAATAAATTCGCGAAAAACTCACGAATCCCTTATAAAAGTAATAGCACGGGATTCGGGATCAAAACACACGTTTTGATATATCATGTGTTGGGGTCCTCTCGCTGGTTCGGGCCGCATTAATCGGCGAAAAAGGGCGGAAAATGAATAATAAGTAAAAAAAATAAAACTGCAAAGAAACACGCAGAAGATCAATAGTGGCCTCGTGCCTATGGCACGAGGCCACTCCTCCCATAGCTTGCTATGGGAGGAGTGGCCTCGTGTCATAGGCACTCGGCACTAACTAGAAAATTCCCGCGGAAATTTTTGAAGTGCCGAGTGGGCTGTTGCCGGGGTTCTGCATTGAAAAAGCACACCTCAAATAGTAATTTTTAACATGTATATTTACACACATGAGCCACTAATTCTAGCATTAGCCACAAATGTTAACAATTAGCATGTCTTTACATGCAGTCAAGCATTAGCCGCTAATGTTAGCAATTAGCATGTCTTTACTACCACGAGCGGCTGGCACGCTAGCTACTCATGGCAGTAAAGCATTAACCACAAATGTTAGCAATTAGCATGATGCGCTAGCCACTAATTTTAGCATTGGCTTAGTGTGGTATAGCTTCATAATACCCTCAAATACTAATTTTTAACATGTATATTTACACACGAGCCACTAATTCTAGCATTAGCTGCTAATGTTAGCAATTAGCATGATGCGCTAGCCACTAACTTTCGCATTGGCTTAGTGTGGTATAGCTTCACAATACCCACAAATAGTAA
Source organism: Chelon labrosus (assembly GCF_963514085.1). Classification (NCBI taxonomy): domain Eukaryota; kingdom Metazoa; phylum Chordata; class Actinopteri; order Mugiliformes; family Mugilidae; genus Chelon; species Chelon labrosus. The sequence goes on from NC_140337.1 coordinate 33,186,665, forward strand.
TTTTTAACATGTATTTTTACACACATGAGCCACTAATTCTAGCATTAGCCACAAATGTTAGCAATTAGCATGTCTTTACATGCAATCAAGCATTAGCCGCTAATGTTAGCAATTAGCATGTCTTTACAACCACGAGCGGCTAGCACGCTAGCTACTCATGGCAGTAAAGCATTAACCACAAATGTTAGCAATTAGCATGATGCGCTAGCCACTAATTTTAGCATTGGCTTAGTGTGGTATAGCGTCACAATACCCTCAAATAGTAATTTTTAACATGTATATTTACACACATGAGCCACTAATTCTAGCATTAGCCACAAATGTTAGCAATTAGCATGTCTTTACGTGCAGTCAAGCATTAGCCGCTAATGTTAGCAATTAGCATGTCTTTACGACCACGAGCGGCTAGCACGCTAGCTACTCATGGCAGTAAAGCATTAACCACAAATGTTAGCAATTAGCATGTCTTTACTACCATGAGCAGCTAGCACGCTGGCTGCTCTTGGTAGTAAAGCATTAGCCACTAATGTTAGCAATTAGGATGTCTTTACTAAGTAGCATGTCTTTACTACCATGAGCAGCAGCTATAACATAAAGCACAACTCAAATAGTCATTTAAGGCCTGGTTCCTACTGACTGGATGGGTGTGAGGATGCAGTAGGCCTGGCTGAGAGAGAGAGACACTGAGAAGGGTCGTCCTTTATGCCCTTCTACAAACTGAAGGGCAGGTACAGGCAGCAGACCCCTCCCAGCTCCACCTGAAAGCCAGCATCAAATAAGGAAGAGAGTGGGAGGGATCGTCACACCCCCACCTTTAAGAGGGGTGTCCTCACTAGGATCCCCAGACAACGAACGAGCAAATCGTAATAATTGATTGTTAATCACAATAATTTTAACAATAAAACTCATTACTCCTACCTGAGCAATAGTTTAACAGTTTACGGCACAGTCTTACAATTAGAAAAACATCAATATTAAACTTAACACATCCAGGCTGTAACAAGGAATCAGCGATGAAGTGAAGACCTTCAAATTGTCCTGCGAGTCCAGCTCTTCGTCTCATGTTGGACGTCACTGCAGTCTGTCTGGATCAGCTGGAGGAAAACTATAGGCAGACAAATAGACCTGTCAAATAATGTTATGTAACATACTTAATATAACTCTTATGAGTGTTCAACAGCTCATTATTTATTTAATTAAAAACATCATATTATATTAAACTAGACAATTCCCCTGCGGGAAATCGCGAGAGTGATGCAGTGGCCGCAGCAGTCTGCGATACCATGCTATATTGCTGTGATAGTACGATGCTACGATGCTATGATGATGCTACTATGCCAAGATGCTACAATGCTATGATGCTAAGATACTAAGATGCTATGATACTAAGATGCTACAAAGCTAAGATACTATGTTGCTACGATGCTAAGATGCTACAATGCAATTATACTAAGATGCTATGATGCTTTAATGATCACCTGTTCATATAGTCATAATATAATCCTGGTGAAAATATTTGCGACTTACGTTGCAAATAATTTCATGTTTGACTACAAAAAGTAATGGTCAGGTCAAGACAGGTATGAAAGTATTCGCGACTTACGTCGCGAATGTCTTTACTAAGTAGCATGTCTTTACTACCATGAGCAGCAGCTATAACAAAAAGCACAACTCAAATAGTCATTTAAGGCCTGGTTCCTTCTGACTGGATGGGTGTGAGTTTGATGTCATGCAGGGTACAACAAACCAAACAGGATGAGGAGGATGCAGTAGGCCTGGCTGAGAGAGAGAGACACTGAGAAGGGTCGTCCTTTACGCCCTTCTACAAACTGAAGGGCAGGTACAGGCGGCAGACCCCTCCCAGCTCCACCTGAAAGCCAGCATCAAATAAGGAAGAGAGTGGGAGGGATCTCACTAGGATCCCCAGTCAAAGAACGAGCAAATCGTAGCAATTGATCGTTAATCATAATAATTTTAACAATAAAACTCATTACTCCTACCTCAGCAATAGTTTAACAGTTTACGGCACAGTCTTACAGTTAGAAAAACAATAATATTAAACTTAACACATCCAGGCTGTAACAAGGAATCAGCGATGAAGTGAAGACCTTCAAATTGTCCTGTGAGTCCAGCTCTTTGTCTCATATTGGACGTCACTGCAGTCTGTCTGGATCAGCTGGAGGAAAACTATAGGCAGACAAATAGACATGTCAAATAATGTTATGTAACATACTTAATATAACTCTTATGAGTGTTCAACAGCTCATTATTTATTTAATTAAAAACATCATATTATATTAAATTACTCCAATTATATATATACTGTCATTAATGTTGTTGCAAGCCATAAATGTTTCCCACTTTATGTGGTGGAATAATATATTTTTCAGTTTGACACAGTTTCATTTAAAAATATCTTCCCTTTAAATTGTAAAACTTCAACATTATTACTGTGATAAGCACCCGCTAGCAAGGCGGCGAATTAGCCGGCGGCTAACCCCACTAGCCCCCGCGTTAGCTCACGCCATCTGCCGCGGCTAATTCGTGTTTAACTCCCGCGGGTCCGCGGTTAAATCCCGGTTAGCTAGCGGTTAGCTCGCGGTTAGCTCGAGGCTAACTCCGCGGTTGAGTCCGCGGCGTTAAGGTAGCGGCTAGCTAGCTCCGTTAGCTCCGCTAGCTTGCTAACATACATGCGCTATGCTGGAAGGCTAGTCGTCGGCTAAATCACTGGGCGGCTAGTCGTTAGCGTCTGTTAGCAGTTAAGCTATTCACTGACCTAATGAGATGAAGGAAACGGGTCAGGGATGTTGTGTCAGGAGTTTCAGCAAAGCAGCCAGATATCATTTGTGTTTAAAATAAAGGAAAAGGTCAAACATGAAGTTGTCATTCAGTCAACGAGAAGAGCTATAGCTAAGAGGCCCAGCAGCTGTGTGAAAGCACCATGGGAGACGGTTTGGGGGGTTTTAATGTTTTGGCAGATCATGTTTTCCACTGAGAGCTCTTTTCCCGCCTCTCGTCCCCAGCAGCTGCGTGTGTGAACGTGTGTAAGCTGGTTGGGGCCTGGTTGTCATGGCTACCAAGGTCAACTGCTCCTGTTTGAATGTCAGTTGGAAGACGGGGAGAGAGAGAGAAAATGCTGAAAAAACGCCTCGAACAGGAAGGACTTGTGGCCAAACCGTATTTCCAATCATTGAACCGACTTAACTTTGGGCATCTTGAGGCTTTCCTGAACGTCTACATATGCAATTTGTGGGTAAAATGAAGAAATGTGACCTATTTAGAGCGATTCAAAGAAAGGTTACGTCTGCTTTCCTCCAGAAATTTCCCTGCCTTTTTAACATGGCAGTCTATGAAGCTGTGGATGGGAGTTGCTGGCGCATCTTTGCGTCTCACGCCAAAACTATAAGACTTTACAGCTTTAGCAGACGAATTTGAGCGAGAAGACACATTTTCCTACGTTTCTATGTATAAATTATATCTGAGGTGTGAAATTTGTGGCCACGGGAGCAGTTTCTGTTTTATTTTTTGCCTAATTTTCTTCTCTCCTCCTCACTCTAGCTGATGATGTCATCCACTCTGGCACAAACATTCCGCGCAATACACACCCATTATAAACCCTGAAATTTGAGTAAAAACCTACACAACTCTGAGGCTTCATAGTTTAAAAACGGTAAAAGGAGTCGATAAGTGAAGTGAATCGCTGAAGAGAAGGCAAGAGTACCTACGTTTTAAAATTTAAATGGAGTCTCTCGGTGAAAGTATGCCAGAGCAGTTGATTGTTGAAAATGTCTGTTGATTTATTTTTTTTTTCGGGCTTCTCCATTCATTTCAATGGGAAATTTTCTGCGGTTTTTCGCGAATAAATTCGCGAAAAACTCGTCAATCCCTTATAAAAGTAATAGCACGGGATTCGGGATCAAAACACACGTTTTGATATATCATGTGTTGGGGTCCTCTCGCCGGTTCGGGCCGCATTAATCGGCGAAAAAGGGCGGAAAATGAATAATAACTAGAAAATTCCCGCGGAAATTTTTGAAGTGCCGAGTGGGCTGTTGCCGGGGTTGTGTATTGAAAAAGCACACCTCAAATAGTAATTTTTAACATGTATATTTACACACATGAGCCACTAATTCTACCATTAGCCACAATTGTTAGCAATTAGCATGTCTTTACATGCAGTCAAGCATTAGCTGCTAATGTTAGCAATTAGCATGTCTTTACGACCATGAGCAGCTAGCACGCTGGCTGCTCTTGGTAGTAAAGCATTAGCCACTAATGTTAGCAATTAGCATGTCTTTACTAAGTAGCATGTCTTTACTACCATGAGCAGCAGCTATAACAAAAAGCACAACTCAAATAGTCATTTAAGGCCTGGTTCCTACTGACAGGATGGGTGTGAGTTTGATGTCATGCAGGGTACAACAAACCAAACAGGATGAGGAGGATGCAGTAGGTCTGGCTGAGAGACAGAGAGACACTGATAAGGGTCGTCCTTTATGCTTCGCCTTCTACAAACTGAAGGGCAGGTACAGGCAGCAGACCCCTCCCAGCTCCACCTGAAAGCCAGCATCAAATAAGGAAGAGAGTGGGAGGGATCGTCACACCCCCACCTTTAAGAGGGCTGTCCTCACTAGGATCCCCAGACAAAGAACGAGCAAATCGTAATAATTGATCGTTAATCATAATAATTTTAACAATAAAACTCATTACTCCTACCTGAGCAATAGTTTAACAGTTTACGGCACAGTCTTACAGTTAGAAAAATGTCAATATTAAACTTAACACATCCAGGCTGTAATAAGGAATCAGCGATGAAGTGAAGACCTTCAAACTGTCCTGTTAGTCCAGCTCTTTGTCTCATGATGGACGTCACCGCAGTCTGTCTGGATCAGCTGGAGGAAAACTATACGCAGACAAATAGACATGTCAAATAATGTTATGTAACATACTGAATATAACTCTTATGAGTGTTCAACATCTCATTATTTATTTAATTAAAAATATCATATAATATTAAATTACTCCAATTATTTATATATACTGTCATTAATGTTGTTACAAGCCATAAACGTTTCCTACTTTATGTGGTGGAATAATATATTTTTCAGTTTGACACAGTTTTAGTGGCTAACCCCACTAGCCTCCGCGTTAGCTCGCGGCTAACTCCCGCGGCTAACTCGCGGTTAAGTCCCGCGGGTCCGCGGTTAAATCCCGGTTAGCTCGCGGTTAAGTCCCGGTTAGCTCGCGGTTAAATCCCGGTTAGCTTGCGGTTAGCTCGAGGCTAGCTCGCGGTTAGCTCGAGGCTAACTCCGCGGTTTAGTCCGCGGCGGTCAGCTAGCTGCTAGCTCCGCTAGCTCGCTAACATACATGAGCTATGCTGGAAGGCTAGCCTAAGGCTAAAACATTGGGCGGCTAGTAGTTAACTTCTATTAACAGTTCAGCTATGTTGGGCACAAACACTTAACATATAAATAATTCTAGAAACTCACTTACCTAATAAAGTGATAGCACCAACAGAGGAGGGAGGGAGAGAGAGAGGGAAGGAGGGAGAGGGAGAGAGAGAGCGAGGGGGGGGGGGGGGGTCATGGAGTGTTCTGTCTCCCCATTGTAACAGTCTGAGAGTCCCTAATGTTTTGTCAGTCTGTGTCTGTAATGCTATAGTGGGAGGGGAGGTGGGGGGGTTGGAGTGGGGGGGTCATAGTGTCAGGTTCTGGCTCCCTACTATAGTCCTGTAATGGGTTTAGGGGGTCATAATGTTTTGGCAGTCTATTACTGTAATGCTTAAATGGAGTGGAGGGAGGGGGGTCATAGTGTCAGATTCTGGCTCCCAACTATAGTCCTGTAATGGGTTAAGTGGTCATAATGTTTTGGCAGTCTGTGTCTGTAATGCTATAGTGGGAGGGGAGGTGGGGGGGTTGGAGTGGGGGGGTCTTAGTGTCAGGTTCTGGCTCCTTACTATAGTCCTGTAATGGGTTTAGGGGGTCATAATGTTTTGGCAGTCTGTGTCTGTAATGCTTAAATGGAGTGGGGGGGGGGGGGGGTCATAGTGTCAGATTCTGGCTCCCTACTATAGTCCTGTAATGGGTTGAGGGGTCTTAATGTTTTGGCAGTCTGTGTCTGTAATGCTATAGTGGGAGGGGGGGTGGAGTGGGGGGGTCATAATGTCAGGTTCTGGCCCCTACAGTACTGCAGTAATGGTTTGAGGGGGCTTTAATGTTTTGGCAGACCCTGTTATCCACTGAGAACTCTTTTCCCGCCACTCGGGTCTGGTTGTCATGGCTACCAGGGTCAACTGCTTCTCCTTCTCCTTTTCCCTCTCACCTCTGCCTGAGTCAGAGGGAAAGTGCAGACTAGGATTTGCCCTCCGAACAAATGCTTGTATCTCAAAAACTACAAGTGCTATCGAGAAAACAAACACATCGTGAGCGTCAGCCAAGGGTTTTCTACAATTTAGTGTTGTTGCCACGCGCGTACTGCCAAAATTGTGGCCGTAGTCGTTTTGGAAAGAAAGTATGCGACACGAAAAATCGTCGAGAAATCCCTCTCGATTTCCACATACACACACATGGGGAAAAATTCGAAAAGCTGTCGCCGCACTCCTCGCTCAGAGGAGCCTCCAGTCCAAACCGTACGTCCCACACATATTAAACCAACACCATCTTAAAGCCAACAAAAATCCCTACGTTTTTATGTATTTTTTATCTCTGTACCTCAAAAACTGTGGCCACCACGTGAGATTGAACCTTTTTTTTTCAGAATATCACCGAAACTCTGAAGCTAGAGTGACAGTTAGAGTGGGCCATAGAGCCCCATTATAAACGCTGATTTTTAATCTTTTTCCCCAAATTTCACCAAAACGTAAACTGCGACCCTGACCAAACCGTAAAAGGTATCGAAACGCCGTTTTCAGGAAGAGAAAGCTACACTTCCCGTGCCTCGTACAAACTTCCAAGCATTTTTCTACTACAAAGCATGGCCGTGTAATCGCTCGACAAAGCCAAGCTGGAAATTTTGGAATGTTGCCGCTTTTTTCGGGCTTCTCCATTCATTTCAATGGGAAATTTCTCGCGGTTTTTCGCGAATAAATTCGCGAAAAACTCACGAATCCCTTATAAAAGTAATAGCACGGGATTCGGGATCAAAACACACGTTTTGATATATCATGTGTTGGGGTCCTCTCGCTGGTTCGGGCCGCATTCTTCGGCGAAAAAGGGCGGAAAATGAATAATAACTAGAAAATTCCCGCGGAAATTTTTGAAGTGCCGAGTGGGCTGTTGCCGGGGTTGTGTATTGAAAAAGCACACCTAAAATAGTAATTTTTAACATGTATATTTACACACATGAGCCACTAATTCTACCATTAGCCACAATTGTTAGCAATTAGCATGTCTTTAGATGCAGTCAAGCATTAGCTGCTAATGTTAGCAATTAGCATGTCTTTACGACCATGAGCAGCTAGCACGCTGGCCGCTCTTGGTAGTAAAGCATTAGCCACTAATGTTAGCAATTAGCATGTCTTTACTAAGTAGCATGTCTTTACTACCATGAGCAGCAGCTATAACAAAAAGCACAACTCAAATAGTCATTTAAGGCCTGGTTCGCCTGGCTCGCACGCTAGCTACTCATGGCAGTAAAGCATTAACCACAAATGTTAGCAATTAGCATGTCTTTACTACCACGAGCGGCTGGCACGCTAGCTACTCATGGCAGTAAAGCATTAACCACAAATGTTAGCAATTAGCATGATTCGCTAGCCACTAATTTTAGCATTGGCTTCGTGTGGTATAGCTTCACAATACCCTCTAATAGTAATTTTTAACATGTATATTTACACACATGAGCCACTAATTCTAGCATTAGCCACAAATGTTAGCAAATAGCATGTCTTTACATGCAGTCAAGCATTAGCCGCAAATGTTAGCAATTAGCATGTCTTTACTACCACGAGCGGCTAGCACGCTAGCTACTCATGGCAGTAAAGCGTTAACCACAAATGTTAGCAATTAGCATTTGTGGTTAACGCAAATAGCATGTCTTTACATGCAGTCAAGCATTAGCCGCAAATGTTAGCAATTAGCATGTCTTTACTACCACGAGCGGCTAGCACGCTAGCTACTCATGGCAGTAAAGCGTTAACCACAAATGTTAGCAATTAGCATGTCTTTACTACCATGAGCAGCTAGCACGCTGGCTGCTCTTGGTAGTAAAGCATTAGCCACTAATGTTAGCAATTAGCATGTCTTTACTCCCATGAGCAGCAGCTATAACAAAAAGCACAACTCAAATAGTCATTTAAGGCCTGGTTCCTTCTGACTGGATGGGTGTGAGTTTGATGTCATGCAGGGTACAACAAACCAAACAGGATGAGGAGGATGCAGTAGGCCTGGCTGAGAGAGCGAGACACTGAGAAGGGTCGTCCTTTATGCCCTTCTACAAACTGAAGGGCAGGTACAGGCAGCAGAGCCCTCCCAGCTCCACCTGAAAGCCAGCATCAAATAAGGAAGAGAGTGGGAGGGATCGTCACACCCCCACCTTTAAGAGGGGCATCCTCACTAGGATCCCCAGACAAAGAACGAGCAAATCGTAACAATTGATCGTTAATCATAATAATTTCAACAATAAAACTCATTACTCCTTCCTGAGCAATAGTTTAACAGTTTACGGCACAGTCTTACAGTTAGAAAAACATCAATATTAAACTTAACACATCCAGGCTGTAACAAGGAATCAGCGATGAAGTGAAGACCTTCAAATTGTCCTGTTAGTCCAGCTCTTTGTCTCATGTTGGACGTCACTGCAGTCTGTCTGGATCAGCTGGAGGAAAACTATATGCAGACAAATAGACATGTCAAATAATGTTATGTAACATACTGAATATAACTCTTATGAGTGTTCAACAGCTCATTATTTATTTCATTAAAAACATCATATTATATTAAATTACTCCAATTATATATATATACTATCATTAATGTTGTTACAAGCCATAAACGTTTCGTACTTTATGTGATGGAATAATATATTTTTCAGTTTGACACAGTTTTAGTGGCTAACCCCACTAGCCTCCACGTTAGCTCGCGGCAAACTCCCGCGGGTCTGCGGTTAAATCCCGGTTAGCTCGCGGTTAAGTCCCGGTTAGCTCGCGGTTAAATCCCGGTTAGCTTGCCGTTAGCTCGAGGCTAGCTCGCGGTTAGCTCGAGGCTAACTCCGCGGTTTAGTCTCCCCATTGTAACAGTCTGAGAGTCCCTAATGTTTTGTCAGTCTGTGTCTGTAATGCTATAGTGGGAGGGGAGGTGGGGGGGTTGGAGTGGGGGGGTCATAGTGTCAGGTTCTGGCTCCCTACTATAGTCCTGTAATGGGTTTAGGGGGTCATAATGTTTTGGCAGTCTATTACTGTAATGCTTAAATGGAGTGGAGGGGGGTCATAGTGTCAGATTCTGCAGCCCAACTATAGTACTGTAATGGCTTAAGTGGTCATAATGTTTTGGCAGTCTGTGTCTGTAATGCTATAGTGGGAGGGGGGGTGGGGGGGGTTGGAGTGGGGGGGTCATAATGTCAGGTTCTGGCCCCCTACAGTACTGCAGTAATGGTTTGAGGGGGTTTTAATGTTTTGGCAGATCATGTTTTCCAGCAGCTGCGTGTGTGAACGTGTGTAAGCTGGTTGGGGTCTGGTTGTCATGGCTACCAGGGTCAACTGCTCCTGTCAGAATGTCAGTTGGAAGACGGGGAGAGAGAGAGAAAATGCTGAAAAAACGCCTCGAACAGGAAGGACTTGTGGCCAAACCGTATTTCCAATCATTGAACCGACTTAACTTTGGGCATCTTGAGGCTTTCCTGAACGTCTACATATGCAATTTGTGGGTAAAATGAAGAAATGTGACCTATTTAAAGCGATTCAAAAAAGGTTACTTCTGCTTTCCTCCAGAAATTTCCCTGCCTTTTTAACATGGCAGTCTATGGAGCTGTGGATGGGTGTTGCTGGCGCATCTTTGTGTCTGACGCCAAAACTATAAGACTTACAGCTTTAGCAGACGGATATGAGTGAGAAGACAAATTTTCCTACGTTTCTATGTATAAATTATGTCTGTCGTGTGAAATTTGTGGCCATGGGAGCAGTTTCTGTACAGTTTTTTGACTAATTTTCTTCTCTCCTCCTCACTCTAGCTGATGATGTCATCCACTCTAGCACAAACATTCCGCGCAATACACACCCATTATAAACCCTGAAATTTGAGTAAAAACCTACACAACTCTGAGGCTTCATAGTTTAAAAACGGTAAAAGTTGTCGACAAGTGAAGTGAATCTCTGAAGAGAAGGCAAGAGTACCTACGTTTTAAAGTTCAAATGAAGTCTCTCGGTTAAAGTATGCCAGAGCAGTTCATTGTTGAAAATGTCTGTTGATTTATTTATTTTTTCGGGCTTCTCCATTCATTTCAATGGGAAATTTATCGCGGTTTTTCGCGAATAAATTCGCGAAAAACTCACGAATCCCTTATAAAAGTAATAGCACGGGATTCGGGATCAAAACACACGTTTTGATATATCATGTGTTGGGGTCCTCTCGCCGGTTCGGGCCGCATTAATCGGCGAAAAAGGGCGGAAAATGAATAATAAGTAAAAACTAGAAAATTCCCGCAGGAAATTTTGAGAGTGCCGAGTGGGCTGTTGCCGGGGTTCTGTATTGAAAAAGCACACCTCAAATAGTAATTTTTAACATGTATATTTACACACATGAGCCACTAATTCTAGCATTAGCCGCTAATGTTAGCAATTAGCATGTCTTTACTACCATGAGCGGCTAGCACGCTAGCTACTCATGGCAGTAAAGCATTAACCACAAATGTTAGCAATTAGCATGTCTTTACTACCATGAGCAGCTAGCATGCTGGCTGCTCTTGGTAGTAAAGCATAAGCCACTAATGTTAGCAATTAGCATGTCTTTACTACCATGAGAAGGGTCGTCCTTTATGCCCTTCTACAAACTGAAGGGCAGGTACAGGCAGCAGACCCCTCCCAGCTCCACCTGAAAGCCAGCATCAAATAAGGAAGAGAGTGGGAGGGATCGTCACACCCCCACCTTTAAGAGGGCTGTCCTCACTAGGATCCCCAGACAAAGAACGAGCAAATCGTAATAATTGATCGTTAATCATAATAATTTTAACAATAAAACTCATTACTCCTACCTGAGCAATAGTTTAACAGTTTACGGCACAGTCTTACAGTTAGAAAAACGTCAATATTAAACTTAACACATCCAGGCTGTAACAAGGAATCAGCGATGAAGTGAAGACCTTCAAACTGTCCTGTTAGTCCAGCTCTTTGTCTCATGATGGACGTCACCGCAGTCTGTCTGGATCAGCTGGAGGAAAACTATACGCAGACAAATAGACATGTCAAATAATGTTATGTAACATACTGAATATAACTCTTATGAGTGTTCAACAGCTCATTATTTATTTAATTAAAAATATCATATAATATTAAATTACTCCAATTATTTATATATACTGTCATTAATGTTGTTACAAGCCATAAACGTTTCCTACTTTATGTGGTGGAATAATATATTTTTCAGTTTGACACAGTTTTAGTGGCTAACCCCACTAGCCTCCGCGTTAGCTCGCGGCTAACTCCCGCGGCTAACTCGCGGTTAAGTCCCGCGGGTCCGCGGTTAAATCCCGGTTAGCTCGCGGTTAAGTCCCGGTTAGCTCGCGGTTAAATCCCGGTTAGCTTGCGGTTAGCTCGAGGCTAGCTCGCGGTTAGCTCGAGGCTAACTCCGCGGTTTAGTCCGCGGCGGTCAGCTAGCTGCTAGCTCCGCTAGCTCGCTAACATACATGAGCTATGCTGGAAGGCTAGCCTAAGGCTAAAACATTGGGCGGCTAGTAGTTAACTTCTATTAACAGTTCAGCTATGTTGGGCACAAACACTTAACATATAAATAATTCTAGAAACTCACTTACCTAATAAAGTGATAGCACCAACAGAGGAGGGAGGGAGAGAGAGAGGGAAGGAGGGAGAGGGAGAGAGAGAGCGAGGGGGGGGGGGGGGTCATGGAGTGTTCTGTCTCCCCATTGTAACAGTCTGAGAGTCCCTAATGTTTTGTCAGTCTGTGTCTGTAATGCTATAGTGGGAGGGGAGGTGGGGGGGTTGGAGTGGGGGGGTCATAGTGTCAGGTTCTGGCTCCCTACTATAGTCCTGTAATGGGTTTAGGGGGTCATAATGTTTTGGCAGTCTATTACTGTAATGCTTAAATGGAGTGGAGGGAGGGGGGTCATAGTGTCAGATTCTGGCTCCCAACTATAGTCCTGTAATGGGTTAAGTGGTCATAATGTTTTGGCAGTCTGTGTCTGTAATGCTATAGTGGGAGGGGAGGTGGGGGGGTTGGAGTGGGGGGGTCATAGTGTCAGGTTCTGGCTCCCTACTATAGTCCTGTAATGGGTTTAGGGGGTCATAATGTTTTGGCAGTCTGTGTCTGTAATGCTTAAATGGAGTGGGGGGGGGGGGGGGGGTCATAGTGTCAGATTCTGGCTCCCTACTATAGTCCTGTAATGGGTTGAGGGGTCATAATGTTTTGGCAGTCTGTGTCTGTAATGCTATAGTGGGAGGGGGGGTGGGGCGGGGTGGAGTGGGGGGGTCATAATGTCAGGTTCTGGCCCCCTACAGTACTACAGTAATGGTTTGAGGGGGTTTTAATGTTTTGGCAGATCCTGTTATCCACTGAGAACTCTTTTCCCGCCACTCGGGTCTGGTTGTCATGGCTACCAGGGTCAACTGCTGCTCCTTCTCCTTTTCCCTCTCACCTCTGCCTGAGTCAGAGGGAAAGTGCAGACTAGGATTTGCCCTCCGAACAAATGCTTGTATCTCAAAAACTACAAGTGCTATCGAGAAAACAAACACATCGTGAGCGTCAGCCAAGGGTTTTCTACAATTTAGTGTTGTTGCCACGCGCGTACTGCCAAAATTGTGGCCGTAGTCGTTTTGGAAAGAAAGTATGCGACACGAAAAATCGTCGAGAAATCCCTCTCGATTTCCACATACACACACATGGGGAAAAATTCGAAAAGCTGTCGCCGCACTCCTCGCTCAGAGGAGCCTCCAGTCCAAACCGTACGTCCCACACATATTAAACCAACACCATCTTAAAGCCAACAAAAATCCCTACGTTTTTATGTATTTTTTATCTCTGTACCTCAAAAACTGTGGCCACCACGTGAGATTGAACCTTTTTTTTTTCAGAATATCACCGAAACTCTGAAGCTAGAGTGACAGTTAGAGTGGGCCATAGAGCCCCATTATAAACGCTGATTTTTAATCTTTTTCCCCAAATTTCACCAAAACGTAAACTGCGACCCTGACCAAACCGTAAAAGGTATCGAAACGCCGTTTTCAGGAAGAGAAAGCTACACTTCCCGTGCCTCGTACAAACTTCCAAGCATTTTTCTACTACAAAGCATGGCCGAGTAATCGCTCGACAAAGCCAAGCTGGAAATTTTGGAATGTTGCCGCTTTTTTCGGGCTTCTCCATTCATTTCAATGGGAAATTTCTCGCGGTTTTTCGCGAATAAATTCGCGAAAAACTCACGAATCCCTTATAAAAGTAATAGCACGGGATTCGGGATCAAAACACACGTTTTGATATATCATGTGTTGGGGTCCTCTCGCTGGTTCGGGCCGCATTCTTCGGCGAAAAAGGGCGGAAAATGAATAATAACTAGAAAATTCCCGCAGGAAATTTTGAGAGTGCCGAGTGGGCTGTTGCCGGGGTTGTGTATTGAAAAAGCACACCTCAAATAGTATTTTTTAACATGTATATTTACACACATGAGCCACTAATTCTAGCATTAGCCACAAATGTTAGCACGCTAGCTACTCATGGCAGTAAAGCATTAACCACAAACGTTAGCAATTAGCATGATGAGCTAGCCACTAATTTTAGCATTGGCTTAGTGTGGTATAGCTTCACAATACCCTCAAATAGTAATTTTTAACATGTATATTTACACACATGAGTCACTAATTCTAGCATAAGCTGCTAATGTTAGCAATTAGCATGATGCGCTAGCCACTAATTTTAGCATTGGCTTAGTGTGGTATAGCTTCACAATACCCTCAAATAGTAATTTTTAACATGTATATTTACACACATGAACCACTAATTCTAGCATAAGCTGCTAATGTTAGCAATTAGCATGATGCGCTAGCCACTAATTTTAGCATTGGCTTAGTGTGGTATAGCTTCACAATACCCTCAAATAGTAATTTTTAACATGTATATTTACACACATGAGCCACTAATTCTAGCATTAGCCATAAATGTTAGCAATTAGCATGTCTTTACTACCACGAGCGGCTCGCACGCTAGCTACTCATGGCAGTAAAGCATTAACCACAAATGTTAGCAATTAGCATGTCTTTACTACCACGAGCGGCTAGCACGCTAGCTACTCATGGCAGTAAAGCATTAACCACAAATGTTAGCAATTAGCATGATTCGCTAGCCACTAATTTTAGCATTGGCTTCGTGTGGTATAGCTTCACAATACCCTCAAATAGTAATTTTTAACATGTATATTTACACACATGAGCCACTAATTCTAGCATTAGCCACAAATGTTAGCAAATAGCATGTCTTTACATGCAGTCAAGCATTAGCCGCAAATGTTAGCAATTAGCATGTCTTTACTACCACGAGCGGCTAGCACGCTAGCTACTCATGGCAGTAAAGCGTTAACCACAAATGTTAGCAATTAGCATGTCTTTACTACCATGAGCAGCTAGCACGCTGGCTGCTCTTGGTAGTAAAGCATTAGCCACTAATGTTAGCAATTAGCATGTCTTTACTACCATGAGCAGCAGCTATAACAAAAAGCACAACTCAAATAGTCATTTAAGGCCTGGTTCCTTCTGACTGGATGGGTGTGAGTTTGATGTCATGCAGGGTACAACAAACCAAACAGGATGAGGAGGATGCAGTAGGCCTGGCTGAGAGAGCGAGACACTGAGAAGGGTCGTCCTTTATGCCCTTCTACAAACTGAAGGGCAGGTACAGGCAGCAGAGCCCTCCCAGCTCCACCTGAAAGCCAGCATCAAATAAGGAAGAGAGTGGGAGGGATCGTCACACCCCCACCTTTAAGAGGGGCATCCTCACTAGGATCCCCAGACAAAGAACGAGCAAATCGTAACAATTGATCGTTAATCATAATAATTTCAACAATAAAACTCATTACTCCTGCCTGAGCAATAGTTGAACAGTTTACGGCACAGTCTTACAGTTAGAAAAACATCAATATTAAACTTAACACATCCAGGCTGTAACAAGGAATCAGCGATGAAGTGAAGACCTTCAAATTGTCCTGTTAGTCCAGCTCTTTGTCTCATGTTGGACGTCACTGCAGTCTGTCTGGATCAGCTGGAGGAAAACTATATGCAGACAAATAGACATGTCAAATAATGTTATGTAACATACTTAATATAACTCTTATGAGTGTTCAACAGCTCATTATTTATTTCATTAAAAACATCATATTATATTAAATTACTCCAATTATATATATATACTATCATTAATGTTGTTACAAGCCATAAACGTTTCGTACTTTATGTGATGGAATAATATATTTTTCAGTTTGACACAGTTTTAGTGGCTAACCCCACTAGCCTCCACGTTAGCTCGCAGCAAACTCCCGCGGGTCTGCGGTTAAATCCCGGTTAGCTCGCGGTTAAGTCCCGGTTAGCTCGCGGTTAAATCCCGGTTAGCTTGCCGTTAGCTCGAGGCTAGCTCGCGGTTAGCTCGAGGCTAACTCCGCGGTTTAGTCTCCCCATTGTAACAGTCTGAGAGTCCCTAATGTTTTGTCAGTCTGTGTCTGTAATGCTATAGTGGGAGGGGAGGTGGGGGGGTTGGAGTGGGGGGGTCATAGTGTCAGGTTCTGGCTCCCTACTATAGTCCTGTAATGGGTTTAGGGGGTCATAATGTTTTGGCAGTCTATTACTGTAATGCTTAAATGGAGTGGAGGGGGGTCATAGTGTCAGATTCTGGCTCCCTACTATAGTCCTGTAATGGCTTAAGTGGTCATAATGTTTTGGCAGTCTGTGTCTGTAATGCTATAGTGGGAGGGGGGGTGGGGGGGTCATAGTGT
Source organism: Chelon labrosus (assembly GCF_963514085.1). Classification (NCBI taxonomy): domain Eukaryota; kingdom Metazoa; phylum Chordata; class Actinopteri; order Mugiliformes; family Mugilidae; genus Chelon; species Chelon labrosus. The sequence goes on from NC_140337.1 coordinate 33,202,802, forward strand.
CAGATTCTGGCTCCCTACTATAGTCCTGTAATGGGTTGAGGGGTCATAATGTTTTGGCAGTCTGTGTCTGTAATGCTATAGTGGGAGGGGGGGTGGGGGGGGTTGGAGTGGGGGGGTCATAATGTCAGGTTCTGGCCCCCTACAGTACTGCAGTAATGGTTTGAGGGGGTTTTAATGTTTTGGCAGATCATGTTTTCCAGCAGCTGCGTGTGTGAACGTGTGTAAGCTGGTTGGGGTCTGGTTGTCATGGCTACCAGGGTCAACTGCTCCTGTCAGAATGTCAGTTGGAAGACGGGGAGAGAGAGAGAAAATGCTGAAAAAACGCCTCGAACAGGAAGGACTTGTGGCCAAACCGTATTTCCAATCATTGAACCGACTTAACTTTGGGCATCTTGAGGCTTTCCTGAACGTCTACATATGCAATTTGTGGGTAAAATGAAGAAATGTGACCTATTTAAAGCGATTCAAAAAAGGTTACTTCTGCTTTCCTCCAGAAATTTCCCTGCCTTTTTAACATGGCAGTCTATGGAGCTGTGGATGGGTGTTGCTGGCGCATCTTTGTGTCTGACGCCAAAACTATGAGACTTACAGCTTTAGCAGACGGATATGAGTGAGAAGACAAATTTTCCTACGTTTCTATGTATAAATTATGTCTGTCGTGTGAAATTTGTGGCCATGGGAGCAGTTTCTGTACAGTTTTTTGACTAATTTTCTTCTCTCCTCCTCACTCTAGCTGATGATGTCATCCACTCTAGCACAAACATTCCGCGCAATACACACCCATTATAAACCCTGCAATTTGAGTAAAAACCTACACAACTCTGAGGCTTCATAGTTTAAAAACGGTAAAAGTTGTCGATAAGTGAAGTGAATCTCTGAAGAGAAGGCAAGAGTACCTACGTTTTAAAGTTCAAATGAAGTCTCTCGGTTAAAGTATGCCAGAGCAGTTCATTGTTGAAAATGTCTGTTGATTTATTTATTTTTTCGGGCTTCTCCATTCATTTCAATGGGAAATTTATCGCGGTTTTTCGCGAATAAATTCGCGAAAAACTCACGAATCCCTTATAAAAGTAATAGCACGGGATTCGGGATCAAAACACACGTTTTGATATATCATGTGTTGGGGTCCTCTCGCCGGTTCGGGCCGCATTAATCGGCGAAAAAGGGCGGAAAATGAATAATAAGTAAAAACTAGAAAATTCCCGCAGGAAATTTTGAGAGTGCCGAGTGGGCTGTTGCCGGGGTTCTGTATTGAAAAAGCACACCTCAAATAGTATTTTTTAACATGTATATTTACACACATGAGCCACTAATTCTAGCATTAGCCACAAATGTTAGCACGCTAGCTACTCATGGCAGTAAAGCATTAACCACAAACGTTAGCAATTAGCATGATGAGCTAGCCACTAATTTTAGCATTGGCTTAGTGTGGTATGGCTTCATAATACCCTCAAATAGTAATTTTTAACATGTATATTTACACACATGAGCCACTAATTCTAGCATAAGCTGCTAATGTTAGCAATTAGCATGATGCGCTCGCCACTAATTTTAGCATTGCCTTAGTGTGGTATAGCTTCACAATACCCTCAAATAGTAATTTTTAACATGTATATTTACACACATGAACCACTAATTCTAGCATAAGCTGCTAATGTTAGCAATTAGCATGTCTTTACATGCAGTCAAGCATTAGCCGCTAATGTCAGCAATTAGCATGTCTTTCCTACCACGAGCGGCTAGCACGCTAGCTACTCATGGCAGTAAAGCATTAACCACAAATGTTAGCAATTAGCATGTCTTTACTACCATGAGCAGCTAGCATGCTGGCTGCTCTTGGTAGTAAAGAATTAGCCACTAATGTTAGCAATTAGCATGTCTTTACTAAGTAGCATGTCTTTACTACCATGAGCAGCAGCTATAACAAAAAGCACAACTCAAATAGTCATTTAAGGCCTGGTTCCTTCTGACTGGATGGGTGTGAGTTTGATGTCATGCAGGGTACAACAAACCAAACAGGATGAGGAGGATGCAGTAGGCCTGGCTGAGAGAGAGAGACACTGAGAAGGGTCGTCCTTTATGCCCTTCTACAAACTGAAGGGCAGGTACAAGCAGCAGACCCCTCCCAGCTCCACCTGAAAGCCAGCATCAAATAAGGAAGAGAGTGGGAGGGATCGTCACACCCCCACCTTTAAGAGGGGTGTCCTCACTAGGATCCCCAGACAAAGAACGAGCAAATCGTAATAATTGATTGTTAATCATAATAATTTTAACAATAAAACTCATTACTCCTACCTGAGCAATAGTTTAACAGTTTACGGCACAGTCTTACATTTAGAAAAACAATAATATTAAACTTAACACATCCAGGCTGTAACAAGGAATCAGCGATGAAGTGAAGACCTTCAAATTGTCCTGCGAGTCCAGCTCTTCGTTTCATGTTGGACGTCACTGCAGTCTGTCTGGATCAGCTGGAGGAAAACTATACGCAGACAAATAGACCTGTCAAATAATGTTATGTAACATACTTAATATAACTCTTATGAGTGTTCAACAGCTCATTTATTTAATTAAAAACATCATATTATATTAAACTAGACAATTCCCCTGCGGGAAATCGCGAGAGTGATGCAGTGGCCGCAGCAGTCTGCGATACCATGCTATATTGCTGTGATAGTACGATGCTACGATGCTATGATGATGCTACTATGCCAAGATGCTACAATGCTATGATGCTAAGATACTAAGATGCTATGATACTAAGATGGTAAATGGTAAATGGCCTTGCTTTTATATGGCGCTTTTCTACCTATTGGTACTCAAAGCGCTTTACAGTCATAGACACATCTACCCATTCGCTCACACAAGCACACACACATTCACACACCAGTGCCACGCACTGGGAGCAACTGGGGGTTCAGTGTCTTGCTCAAGGACACTTCGGCATGTGGCACATTCCGGGGATCGAACCGCTAACCCTCTGGTTCGTGGACAACCCGCTCTACCTACTGAGCCACAGCAGCCCCTGAAGGTCTTCAAAGCTAAGATACTATGTTGCTACGATGCTAAGATGCTACAATGCAATTATACTAAGATGCTATGATGCTTTAATGATCACCTGTTCATATAGTCATAATATAATCCTGGTGAAAATATTTGCGACTTACGTTGCAAATAATTTCATGTTTGACTACAAAAAGTAATGGTCAGGTCAAGACAGGTATGAAAGTATTCGCGACTTACGTCGCGAATGTCTTTACTAAGTAGCATGTCTTTACTACCATGAGCAGCAGCTATAACAAAAAGAACAACTCAAATAGTCATTTAAGGCCTGGTTCCTTCTGACAGGATGGGTGTGAGTTTGATGTCATGCAGGGTACAACAAACCAAACAGGATGAGGAGGATGCAGTAGGCCTGGCTGAGAGAGAGAGACACTGAGAAGGGTCATCCTTTACGCCCTTCTACAAACTGAAGGGCAGGTACAGGCAGCAGAGCCCTCCCAGCTCCACCTGAAAGCCAGCATCAAATAAGGAAGAGAGTGGGAGGGATCTCACTAGGATCCCCAGACAAAGAACGAGCAAATCGTAACAATTCATCGTTAATCATAATAATTTTAACAATAAAACTCATTACTCCTACCTGAGCAATAGTTTAACAGTTTACGGCACAGTCTTACAGTTAGAAAAACAATAATATTAAACTTAACACATCCAGGCTGTAACAAGGAATCAGCGATGAAGTGAAGACCTTCAAATTGTCCTGTTAGTCCAGCTCTTTGTCTCATGTTGGACGTCACTGCAGTCTGTCTGGATCAGCTGGAGGAAAACTATAGGCAGACAAATAGACATGTCAAATAATGTTATGTAACATACTTAATATAACTCTTATGAGTGTTCAACAGCTCATTATTTATTTAATTAAAAACATCATATTATATTAAATTACTCCAATTATATATATACTGTCATTAATGTTGTTGCAAGCCATAAATGTTTCCTACTTTATGTGGTGGAATAATATATTTTTCAGTTTGACACAGTTTAATTTAAAAATATCTTCCCTTTAAATTGTAAAACTTCAACATTATTACTGTGATAAGCACCCGCTAGCAAAGCGGCGAATTAGCCGGCGGCTAACCCCACTAACCTCCGCGTTAGCTCAAGGCTAACTGCCGCGGCTAATTCGTGTTTAACTCCCGCGGGTCCGCGGTTAAATCCCGGTTAGCTAGCGGTTAGCTAGCGGTTAGCTCGAGGCTAACTCCGCGGTTGAGTCCGCGGCGTTAAGGTAGCGGCTAGCTAGCTCCGTTAGCTCCGCTAGCTTGCTAACATACATGCGCTATGCTGGAAGGCTAGTCGTCGGCTAAATCACTGGGCGGCTAGTCGTTAGCGTATGTTAGCAGTTAAGCTATTCACTGACCTAATGAGATGACGGAAACGGGTCAGGGATGTTGTGTCAGGAGTTTCAGCAAAGCAGCCAGATATAATTTGTGTTTAAAATAAAGGAAAAGGTCAAACATGAAGTTGTCATTCAGTCAATGAGAAGAGCTATTGCTAAGAGGCCCAGCAGATGTGTGACAGCACCAAGGGAGACAGGTATGGTTTGGGGGGTTTTAATGTTTTGGCAGATCATGTTTTCCAGCAGCTGCGTGTGTGAACGTGTGTAAGCTGGTTGGGGTCTGGTTGTCATGGCTACCAGGGTCAACTGCTCCTGTCAGAATGTCAGTTGGAAGACGGGGAGAGAGAGAGAAAATGCTGAAAAATCGCCTCGAACAGGAAGGACTTGTGGCCAAACCGTATTTCCAATCATTGAACCGACTTAACTTTGGGCATCTTGAGGCTTTCCTGAACGTCTACATATGCAATTTGTGGGTAAAATGAAGAAATGTGACCTATTTAAAGCGATTCAAAAAAGGTTACTTCTGCTTTCCTCCAGAAATTTCCCTGCCTTTTTAACATGGCAGTCTATGGAGCTGTGGATGGGTGTTGCTGGCGCATCTTTGTGTCTGACGCCAAAACTATAAGACTTTACAGCTTTAGCAGACGAATATGAGTGAGAAGACAAATTTTCCTACGTTTCTATGTATAAATTATGTCTGTCGTGTGAAATTTGTGGCCATGGGAGCAGTTTCTGTACAGTTTTTTGACTAATTTTCTTCTCTCCTCCTCACTCTAGCTGATGATGTCATCCACTCTAGCACAAACATTCCGCGCAATACACACCCATTATAAACCCTGAAATTTGAGTAAAAACCTACACAACTCTGAGGCTTCATAGTTTAAAAACGGTAAAAGTTGTCGATAAGTGAAGTGAATCTCTGAAGAGAAGGCAAGAGTACCTACGTTTTAAAGTTCAAATGAAGTCTCTCGGTTAAAGTATGCCAGAGCAGTTCATTGTTGAAAATGTCTGTTGATTTTTTTTTTTTTTCGGGCTTCTCCATTCATTTCAATGGGAAATTTATCGCGGTTTTTCGCGAATAAATTCGCGAAAAACTCGTCAATCCCTTATAAAAGTAATAGCACTGGATTCGGGATCAAAACACACGTTTTGATATATCATGTGTTGGGGTCCTCTCGCCGGTTCGGGCCGCATTAATCGGCGAAAAAGGGCGGAAAATGAATAATAAGTAAAAAAAATAAAACTGCAAAGAAACACGCAGAAGATCAATAGTGGCCTCGTGCCTATGGCACGAGGCCACTCCTCCCATAGCTTGCTATGGGAGGAGTGGCCTCGTGTCATAGGCACTCGGCACTAACTAGAAAATTCCCGCGGAAATTTTTGAAGTGCCGAGTGGGCTGTTGCCGGGGTTCTGTATTGAAAAAGCACACCTCAAATAGCCACAAATGTTAGCAATTAGCATGTCTTTACATGCAGTCAAGCATTAGCCGCTAATGTTAGCAATTAGCATGTCTTTACTACCATGAGCAGCTGGCACGCTGGATGCTCTTGGTAGTAAAGCATTAGCCACTAATGTTAGCAATTAGCATGTCTTTACTAAGTAGCATGTCTTTACTACCATGAGCAGCAGCTATAACAAAAAGCACAACTCAAATAGTCATTTAAGGCCTGGTTCCTACTGACTGGATGGGTGTGAGTTTGATGTCATGCATGTTGGAGGATACAACAAACCAAACAGGATGAGGAGGATGCAGTAGGCCTGGCTGAGAGAGAGAGACACTGAGAAGGGTCGTCCTTTATGCCCTTCTACAAACTGAAGGGCAGTTACAGGCAGCAGACCCCTCCAAGCTCCACCTGAAAGCCAGCATCAAATAAGGAAGAGAGTGGGAGGGATCGTCAGAATTAGCATTTCTTTACATGCAGTCAAGCATTAGCCACAAATGTTAGCAATTAGCATGTCTTTACTACCACGAGCGGCTAGCACGCTAGCTTACTCATGCCAGTAAAGCATGAACCACAAATGTTAGCAATTAGCATGTCTTTACTACCATGAGCAGCTAGCATGCTGGGTGCTCTTGGTAGTAAAGCATTAGCCACTAATGTTTACAATTAGCATGTCTTTACTAAGTAGCATGTCTTTACTACCATGAGCAGCTAGGACGCTGGCTGCTCTTGGTAGTAAAGCATTAGCCACTAATGTTAGCAATTAGCATGTCTTTACTAAGTAGCATGTCTTTACTACCATGAGAAGGGTCGTCCTTTATGCCCTTCTACAAACTGAAGGGCAGGTACAGGCAGCAGAGCCCTCCCAGCTCCACCTGAAAGCCAGCATCAAATAAGGAAGAGAGTGGGAGGGATCGTCACACCCCCACCTTTAAGAGGGGCATCCTCACTAGGATCCCCAGACAAAGAACGAGCAAATCGTGATAATTGATCGTTAATCATAATAATTTTAACAATAAAACTCATTACTCCTACCTGAGCAATAGTTTAACAGTTTACGGCACAGTCTTACAGTTAGAAAAACATCAATATTAAACTTAACACATCCAGGCTGTAACAAGGAATCAGCGATGAAGTGAAGACCTTCAAATTGTCCTGTTAGTCCAGCTCTTTGTCTCATGTTGGACGTCACTGCAGTCTGTCTGGATCAGCTGGAGGAAAACTATATGCAGACAAATAGACATGTCAAATAATGTTATGTAACATACTGAATATAACTCTTATGAGTGTTCAACAGCTCATTATTTATTTCATTAAAAACATCATATTATATTAAATTACTCCAATTATATATATATATACTATCATTAATGTTGTTACAAGCCATAAACGTTTCGTACTTTATGTGATGGAATAATATATTTTTCAGTTTGACACAGTTTTAGTGGCTAACCCCACTAGCCTCCACGTTAGCTCGCGGCAAACTCCCGCGGGTCTGCGGTTAAATCCCGGTTAGCTCGCGGTTAAGTCCCGGTTAGCTCGCGGTTAAATCCCGGTTAGCTTGCCGTTAGCTCGAGGCTAGCTCGCGGTTAGCTCGAGGCTAACTCCGCGGTTTAGTCTCCCCATTGTAACAGTCTGAGAGTCCCTAATGTTTTGTCAGTCTGTGTCTGTAATGCTATAGTGGGAGGGGAGGTGGGGGGGTTGGAGTGGGGGGGTCATAGTGTCAGGTTCTGGCTCCCTACTATAGTCCTGTAATGGGTTTAGGGGGTCATAATGTTTTGGCAGTCTATTACTGTAATGCTTAAATGGAGTGGAGGGGGGTCATAGTGTCAGATTCTGCAGCCCAACTATAGTACTGTAATGGCTTAAGTGGTCATAATGTTTTGGCAGTCTGTGTCTGTAATGCTATAGTGGGAGGGGGGGTGGGGGGGTTTGGAGTGGGGGGGTCATAATGTCAGGTTCTGGCCCCCTACAGTACTGCAGTAATGGTTTGAGGGGGTTTTAATGTTTTGGCAGATCATGTTTTCCAGCAGCTGCGTGTGTGAACGTGTGTAAGCTGGTTGGGGTCTGGTTGTCATGGCTACCAGGGTCAACTGCTCCTGTCAGAATGTCAGTTGGAAGACGGGGAGAGAGAGAGAAAATGCTGAAAAAACGCCTCGAACAGGAAGGACTTGTGGCCAAACCGTATTTCCAATCATTGAACCGACTTAACTTTGGGCATCTTGAGGCTTTCCTGAACGTCTACATATGCAATTTGTGGGTAAAATGAAGAAATGTGACCTATTTAAAGCGATTCAAAAAAGGTTACTTCTGCTTTCCTCCAGAAATTTCCCTGCCTTTTTAACATGGCAGTCTATGGAGCTGTGGGTGGGTGTTGCTGGCGCATCTTTGTGTCTGACGCCAAAACTATAAGACTTACAGCTTTAGCAGACGGATATGAGTGAGAAGACAAATTTTCCTACGTTTCTATGTATAAATTATGTCTGTCGTGTGAAATTTGTGGCCATGGGAGCAGTTTCTGTACAGTTTTTTGACTAATTTTCTTCTCTCCTCCTCACTCTAGCTGATGATGTCATCCACTCTAGCACAAACATTCCGCGCAATACACACCCATTATAAACCCTGAAATTTGAGTAAAAACCTACACAACTCTGAGGCTTCATAGTTTAAAAACGGTAAAAGTTGTCGACAAGTGAAGTGAATCTCTGAAGAGAAGGCAAGAGTACCTACGTTTTAAAGTTCAAATGAAGTCTCTCGGTTAAAGTATGCCAGAGCAGTTCATTGTTGAAAATGTCTGTTGATTTATTTATTTTTTCGGGCTTCTCCATTCATTTCAATGGGAAATTTATCGCGGTTTTTCGCGAATAAATTCGCGAAAAACTCACGAATCCCTTATAAAAGTAATAGCACGGGATTCGGGATCAAAACACACGTTTTGATATATCATGTGTTGGGGTCCTCTCGCCGGTTCGGGCCGCATTAATCGGCGAAAAAGGGCGGAAAATGAATAATAAGTAAAACTAGAAAATTCCCGCAGGAAATTTTGAGAGTGCCGAGTGGGCTGTTGCCGGGGTTCTGTATTGAAAAAGCACACCTCAAATAGTAATTTTTAACATGTATATTTACACACATGAGCCACTAATGTTAGCAATTAGCATGTCTTTACATGCAGTCAAGCATTAGCCGCTAATGTTAGCAATTAGCATGTCTTTACTACCACGAGCGGCTAGCACGCTAGCTACTCATGGCAGTAAAGCATTAACCACAAATGTTAGCAATTAGCATGATGCGCTAGCCACTAATTTTAGCATTGGTTTAGTGTGGTATAGCTTCACAATACCCTCAAATAGTAATTTTTAACATGTATATTTACACACATGAGCCACTAATTCGAGCATTAGCCACAAATGTTAGCAATTAGCATGTCTTTACATGCAGTCAACCATTAGCCGCTAATGTTAGCAATTAGCATGTCTTTACTACCACGAGCGGCTAGCACGCTAGCTACTCATGGCAGTAAAGCATTAACCCCAAACGTTAGCAATTAGCATGATGCGCTAGCCACTAATTTTAGCATTGGCTTAGTGTGGTATAGCTTCACAATACCCTCAAATAGTAATTTTTAACATGTATATTTACACACATGAGCCACTAATTCTAGCATTAGCCGCTAATGTTAGCAATTAGCATGTCTTTACATGCAGTCAAGCATTAGCCGCTAATGTTAGCAATTAGCATGTCTTTACTACCACGAGCGGCTAGCACGCTAGCTACTCATGGCAGTAAAGCATTAGCCACTAATGTTAGCAATTAGCATGTCTTTACTCCCATGAGCAGCAGCTATAACAAAAAGCACAACTCAAATAGTCATTTAAGGCCTGGTTCCTACTGATTGGATGGGTGTGAGTTTGATGTCATGCATGTTGGAGGGTACAACAAACCAAACAGGATGAGGAGGATGCAGTAGGCCTGGCTGAGAGAGAGAGACACTGAGAAGGGTCGTCCTTTATGCCCTTCTACAAACTGAAGGGCAGGTACAGGCAGCAGACCCCTCCCAGCTCCACCTGAAAGCCAGCATCAAATAAGGAAGAGAGTGGGAGGGATCGTCACACCCCCACCTTTAAGAGGGGCGTCCTCACTAGGATCCCCAGACAAAGAACGAGCAAATCGTAATAATTGATCGTTAATCATAATAATTTTAACAATAAAACTCATTACTCCTACCTGAGCAATAGTTTAACAGTTTATGGCACAGTCTTACAGTTAGAAAAACGTCAATATTAAACTTAACACATCCAGGCTGTAACAAGGAATCAGCGATGAAGTGAAGACCTTCAAATTGTCCTGTTAGTCCAGCTCCTTGTCTCATGTTGGACGTCACTGCAGTCTGTCTGGATCAGCTGGAGGAAAACTATAGGCAGACAAATAGACATGTCAAATAATGTTATGTAACATACTGAATATAACTCTTATGAGTGTTCAACAGCTCATTATTTATTTAATTAAAAATATCATATTATATTAAATTACTCCAATTATTTATATATACTGTCATTAATGTTGTTACAAGCCATAAACGTTTCCTACTTTATGTGGTGGAATAATATATTTTTCAGTTTGACACAGTTTTAGCGGCTAACCCCACTAGCCTCCGCGTTAGCTCGCGGCTAACTCCCGCGGCTAACTCGCGGTTAAGTCCCACGGGTCCGCAGTTAAATCCCGGTTAGCTCGCGGTTAAGTCCCGGTTAGCTCGCGGTTAAATCCCGGTTAGCTTGCGGTTAGGCTAACTCCGCGGTTTAGTCCGCGGCGGTTAGCTAGCTGCTAGCTCCGCTAGCTCGCTAACATACATGAGCTATGCTGGAAGGCTAGCCTAAGGCTAAAACATTGGGCGGCTAGTAGTTAACTTCTATTAACAGTTCAGCTATGTTGGGCACAAACACTTAACATATAAATAATTCTAGAAACTCACTTACCTAATAAAGTGATAGCACCAACAGAGGAGGGAGAGAGAGAGAGAGGGAAGGAGGGAGAGGGAGAGGGAGAGAGGGGGGGGGGGTCATGGAGTGTTCTGTCTCCCCATTGTAACAGTCTGAGAGTCCCTAATGTTTTGTCAGTCTGTGTCTGTAATGCTATAGTGGGAGGGGAGGTGGGGGGGTTGGAGTGGGGGGGTCATAGTGTCAGGTTCTGGCTCCCTACTATAGTCCTGTAATGGGTTTAGGGGGTCATAATGTTTTGGCAGTCTGTGTCTGTAATGCTTAAATGGAGTGGAGGGGGGGGGGGGGGTCATAGTGTCAGATTCTGGCTCCCTACTATAGTCCTGTAATGGGTTGAGGGGTCATAATGTTTTGGCAGTCTGTGTCTGTAATGCTATAGTGGGAGGGGGGGTGGGGGGGTTGGAGTGGGGGGGTCATAATGTCAGGTTCTGGCCCCCTACAGTACTGCAGTAATGGTTTGGGGGGTTTTAATGTTTTGGCAGATCCTGTTATCCACTCAGAGCTCTTTTCCCGCCACTCGGGTCTGGTTGTCATGGCTACCAGGGTCAACTGCTCCTGTCAGAATGTCAGTTGGAAGACGGGGAGAGAGAGAGAAAATGCTGAAAAAACGCCTCGAACAGGAAGGACTTGTGGCCAAACCGTATTTCCAATCATTGAACCGACTTAACTTTGGGCATCTTGAGGCTTTCCTGAACGTCTACATATGCAATTTGTGGGTAAAATGAAGAAATGTGACCTATAAAGAGCGATTCAAAGAAAGGTTACGTCTGCTTTCCTCCAGAAATTTCCCTGCCTTTTTAACATGGCAGCCTATGGAGCTGTGGATGGGTGTTGCTGGCGCATCTTTGTGTCTGACGCCAAAACTATAAGACTTACAGCTTTAGCAGACGAATTTGAGTGAGAAGACAAATTTTCCTACGTTTCTATGTATAAATTATGTCTGTCGTGTGAAATTTGTGGCCACGGGAGCAGTTTCTGTACAGTTTTTTGACTAATTTTCTTCTCTCCTCCTCACTCTAGCTGATGATGTCATCCACTCTAGCACAAACATTCCGCGCAATACACACCCATTATAAACCCTGAAATTTGAGTAAAAACCTACACAACTCTGAGGCTTCATAGTTTAAAAACGGTAAAAGTTGTCGATAAGTGAAGTGAATCTCTGAAGAGAAGGCAAGAGTACCTACGTTTTAAAGTTCAAATGAAGTCTCTCGGTTAAAGTATGCCAGAGCAGTTCATTGTTGAAAATGTCTGTTGATTTTTTTTTTTTTTCGGGCTTCTCCATTCATTTCAATGGGAAATTTATCGCGGTTTTTCGCGAATAAATTCGCGAAAAACTCACGAATCCCTTATAAAAGTAATAGCACGGGATTCGGGATCAAAACACACGTTTTGATATATCATGTGTTGGGGTCCTCTCGCTGGTTCGGGCCGCATTAATCGGCGAAAAAGGGCGGAAAATGAATAATAAGTAAAAAAAATAAAACTGCAAAGAAACACGCAGAAGATCAATAGTGGCCTCGTGCCTATGGCACGAGGCCACTCCTCCCATAGCTTGCTATGGGAGGAGTGGCCTCGTGTCATAGGCACTCGGCACTAACTAGAAAATTCCCGCGGAAATTTTTGAAGTGCCGAGTGGGCTGTTGCCGGGGTTCTGTATTGAAAAAGCACACCTCAAATAGCCACAAATGTTAGCAATTAGCATGTCTTTACATGCAGTCAAGCATTAGCCGCTAATGTTAGCAATTAGCATGTCTTTACTACCATGAGCAGCTGGCACGCTGGATGCTCTTGGTAGTAAAGCATTAGCCACTAATGTTAGCAATTAGCATGTCTTTACTAAGTAGCATGTCTTTACTACCATGAGCAGCAGCTATAACAAAAAGCACAACTCAAATAGTCATTTAAGGCCTGGTTCCTACTGACTGGATGGGTGTGAGTTTGATGTCATGCATGTTGGAGGATACAACAAACCAAACAGGATGAGGAGGATGCAGTAGGCCTGGCTGAGAGAGAGAGACACTGAGAAGGGTCGTCCTTTATGCCCTTCTACAAACTGAAGGGCAGTTACAGGCAGCAGACCCCTCCAAGCTCCACCTGAAAGCCAGCATCAAATAAGGAAGAGAGTGGGAGGGATCGTCAGAATTAGCATTTCTTTACATGCAGTCAAGCATTAGCCACAAATGTTAGCAATTAGCATGTCTTTACTACCACGAGCGGCTAGCACGCTAGCTTACTCATGCCAGTAAAGCATGAACCACAAATGTTAGCAATTAGCATGTCTTTACTACCATGAGCAGCTAGCATGCTGGGTGCTCTTGGTAGTAAAGCATTAGCCACTAATGTTTACAATTAGCATGTCTTTACTAAGTAGCATGTCTTTACTACCATGAGCAGCTAGGACGCTGGCTGCTCTTGGTAGTAAAGCATTAGCCACTAATGTTAGCAATTAGCATGTCTTTACTAAGTAGCATGTCTTTACTACCATGAGAAGGGTCGTCCTTTATGCCCTTCTACAAACTGAAGGGCAGGTACAGGCAGCAGACCCCTCCCAGCTCCACCTGAAAGCCAGCATCAAATAAGGAAGAGAGCGAGACGGATCGTCACACCCCCACCTTTAAGAGGGGTGTCCTCACTAGGATCCCCAGACAAAGAACGAGCAAATCGTGATAATTGATCGTTAATCATAATAATTTTAACAATAAAACTCATTACTCCTGCCTGAGCAATAGTTTAACAGTTCACGGCACAGTCTTACAGTTAGAAAAACATCAATATTAAACTTAACACATCCAGGCTGTAACAAGGAATCAGCGATGAAGTGAAGACCTTCAAATTGTCCTGTGAGTCCAGCTCTTCGTCTCACGTTGGACGTCACTGCAGTCTGTCTGGATCAGCTGGAGGAATACTATACGCAGACAAATAGACCTGTCAAATAATGTTATGTAACATACTTAATATAACTCTTATGAGTGTTCAACAGCTCATTATTTATTTAATTAAAAACATCATATATTAAATTACTCCAATTATATATATATACTGTCATTAATGTTGTTGCAAGCCATAAATGTTTCCTACTTTATGTGGTGGAATAATATATTTTTCAGTTTGACACAGTTTCATTTAAAAATATCTTCCCTTTAAATTGTAAAACGTCAACATTATTACTGTGATAAGCTCCCGCGAGCAACGCGGCGAATTAGCCGGCGGCTAACCCCACTAGCCTCCGCATTAGCTCACGGCTAACCGCCGCGGCTAATTCGTGTTTAACTCCCGCGGGTCCGCGGTTAAATCCCGGTTAGCTAGCGGTTAGCTAGCGGTTAGCTCGAGGCTAACTCCGCGGTTGAGTCCGCGGCGTTAAGGTAGCGGCTAGCTAGCTCCGTTAGCTCCGCTAGCTCGCTAACATACATGAGCTATGGTGGACGGCTAGATATAATTTGTGTTTAAAATAAAGAAAAAAGGTCAAACATGACTGAGAAGTTGTCATTCAGTCAATGAGAAGAGCTATAGCTAAGAGGCCCAGCAGCTGTGTGAAAGCACCAAGGGAGACAGGGATGGTTTGGGGGGTTTTAATGTTTTGGCAGATCCTGTTTTCCACTGGGAGCTTAAATAGTGGCTAGCGCTGACGCGCTAGCTGCTCTGCTTTCTCTGTCTGTCATTTTACACACGCAGATTCAAATTAAGTGCTAAGAACTACTAAAATGGCTGCCTAATGTTAGCATTAGGTTAATGCATGTCTTTAATTTTTAGTGGCAAGAAATTAGTGGCTAGCTATTCGCTAACATGCTAATGGTGCCACTAATGCTACCACCAATTTCTACCACTAAAAATTAGCATTAGCCGCTAATGTTAGCAATTAACATGACGCGCTAGCCACTAATTTTAACATTGGTTTAGTGTTAGCATGTCTTTTAAGCCACTAAAAATTAAATACATGCTAATTGCTAACATGCTAATTGCTAATATGCTATTCGCTAACATGCTAATGCTGCCACTAATGCTACCACCAATTTCTTGCCACTAAAAAGTAGCATTAGCCGCTAATGTTAGCAATTAACATGACGCGCTAGCCACTAATTTTAACATTGGTTTAGTGTTAGCATGTCTTTTAAGCCACTAAAAATTAAATACATGCTAATTGCTAACATGCTAATTGCTAATATGCTATTCGCTAACATGCTAATGCTGCCACTAATGCTACCACCAATTTCTTGCCACTAAAAAGTAGCATTAGCCGCTAATGTTAGCAATTAACATGACGCGCTAGCCAATGACAGACAGACACCTGTCATTGTTCAACTTAGGTGCCAAAAGCCAAAATGGCTGCCCCACATACCAGTTACTTATGTCAGTTGGAAGTTTCCCGCCTCTTTCTGTGGAGACCCTCCTCTTCTGCTGCGTGTGAGCGTGTGTATGCCCGTTGGGGCCTTGTTGTCACGGTTACCAGTTTGAATTTCAGTTAGAAGATGGCTAGAGGGAGAGAAAATGCTGAAACAAACCTCCTCGAACAGGAAGGCCTTGTGGCCAAACCGTGTTTCCAATCATTGAACCGACTTCACTTTGGGCATCTTGAGTCTTTCCTGAACGTCTAGATATGCAGTTTGTGGGTAAAATGAAGAAATGTGAGCTATAAAGAGCGATTCAAAGAAAGGATTGCTTCTGCTTTGCTCCAGAAATTTAACATGGCAGTCTATGAAGCTGTGGATGGGTGTTGCTGGCGCATCTTTGCGTCTCACGCCAAAACTATAAGACTTTACAGCTTTAGCAGACGAATTTGAGCGAGAAGACAAATTTTCCTACGTTTCTATGTATAAATTATGTCTGAGGTGTGAAATTTGTGGCCACGGGAGCAGTTTCTGTTTTATTTTTTGCCTATTTTCTTCTCTCCTCCTCACTCTACCTGCCACTCTAGCACCAACATTCCGCGCAATACACACCCATTATAAACCCTGAAATTTGAGTAAAAACCTACACAACTCTGAGGCTTCATAGTTTAAAAACGGTAAAAGTTGTCGATAAGTGAAGTGAATCGCTGAAGAGAAGGCAAGAGTACCTACGTTTTAAAATTTAAATGGAGTCTCTCGGTGAAAGTATGCCAGAGCAGTTCATTGTTGAAAATGTCTGTTGATTTTTTTTTTTTTTCGGGCTTCTCCATTCATTTCAATGGGAAATTTCTCGCGGTTTTTCGCGAATAAATTCGCGAAAAACTCGTCAATCCCTTATAAAAGTAATAGCACGGGATTCGGGATCAAAACACACGTTTTGATATATCATGTGTTGGGGTCCTCTCGCCGGTTCGGGCCGCATTAATCGGCGAAAAAGGGCGGAAAATGAATAAGTAAAAAAAATAAAACTGCAAAGAAACACGCAGAAGATCAATAGTGGCCTCGTGCCTATGGCACGAGGCCACTCCTCCCATAGCTTGCTATGGGAGGAGTGGCCTCGTGTCATAGGCACTCGGCACTAACTAGAAAATTCCCGCAGGAAATTTTGAGAGTGCCGAGTGGGCTGTTGCCGGGGTTCTGTATTGAAAAAGCACACCTCAAATAGTAATTTTTAACATGTATATTTACACACATGAGCCACTAATTCTAGCATTAGCCGCTAATGTTAGCAATTAGCATGTCTTTACTACCATGAGCGGCTAGCACGCTAGCTACTCATGGCAGTAAAGCATTAACCACAAATGTTAGCAATTAGCATGTCTTTACTACCATGAGCAGCTAGCATGCTGGCTGCTCTTGGTAGTAAAGCATAAGCCACTAATGTTAGCAATTAGCATGTCTTTACTACCATGAGAAGGGTCGTCCTTTATGCCCTTCTACAAACTGAAGGGCAGGTACAGGCAGCAGACCCCTCCCAGCTCCACCTGAAAGCCAGCATCAAATAAGGAAGAGAGTGGGAGGGATCGTCACACCCCCACCTTTAAGAGGGCTGTCCTCACTAGGATCCCCAGACAAAGAACGAGCAAATCGTAATAATTGATCGTTAATCATAATAATTTTAACAATAAAACTCATTACTCCTACCTGAGCAATAGTTTAACAGTTTACGGCACAGTCTTACAGTTAGAAAAACGTCAATATTAAACTTAACACATCCAGGCTGTAACAAGGAATCAGCGATGAAGTGAAGACCTTCAAACTGTCCTGTTAGTCCAGCTCTTTGTCTCATGATGGACGTCACCGCAGTCTGTCTGGATCAGCTGGAGGAAAACTATACGCAGACAAATAGACATGTCAAATAATGTTATGTAACATACTGAATATAACTCTTATGAGTGTTCAACAGCTCATTATTTATTTAATTAAAAATATCATATAATATTAAATTACTCCAATTATTTATATATACTGTCATTAATGTTGTTACAAGCCATAAACGTTTCCTACTTTATGTGGTGGAATAATATATTTTTCAGTTTGACACAGTTTTAGTGGCTAACCCCACTAGCCTCCGCGTTAGCTCGCGGCTAACTCCCGCGGCTAACTCGCGGTTAAGTCCCGCGGGTCCGCGGTTAAATCCCGGTTAGCTCGCGGTTAAGTCCCGGTTAGCTCGCGGTTAAATCCCGGTTAGCTTGCGGTTAGCTCGAGGCTAGCTCGCGGTTAGCTCGAGGCTAACTCCGCGGTTTAGTCCGCGGCGGTCAGCTAGCTGCTAGCTCCGCTAGCTCGCTAACATACATGAGCTATGCTGGAAGGCTAGCCTAAGGCTAAAACATTGGGCGGCTAGTAGTTAACTTCTATTAACAGTTCAGCTATGTTGGGCACAAACACTTAACATATAAATAATTCTAGAAACTCACTTACCTAATAAAGTGATAGCACCAACAGAGGAGGGAGGGAGAGAGAGAGGGAAGGAGGGAGAGGGAGAGAGAGAGCGAGGGGGGGGGGGGGGGTCATGGAGTGTTCTGTCTCCCCATTGTAACAGTCTGAGAGTCCCTAATGTTTTGTCAGTCTGTGTCTGTAATGCTATAGTGGGAGGGGAGGTGGGGGGGTTGGAGTGGGGGGGTCATAGTGTCAGGTTCTGGCTCCCTACTATAGTCCTGTAATGGGTTTAGGGGGTCATAATGTTTTGGCAGTCTATTACTGTAATGCTTAAATGGAGTGGAGGGAGGGGGGTCATAGTGTCAGATTCTGGCTCCCAACTATAGTCCTGTAATGGGTTAAGTGGTCATAATGTTTTGGCAGTCTGTGTCTGTAATGCTATAGTGGGAGGGGAGGTGGGGGGGTTGGAGTGGGGGGGTCATAGTGTCAGGTTCTGGCTCCCTACTATAGTCCTGTAATGGGTTTAGGGGGTCATAATGTTTTGGCAGTCTGTGTCTGTAATGCTTAAATGGAGTGGGGGGGGGGGGGGGGGTCATAGTGTCAGATTCTGGCTCCCTACTATAGTCCTGTAATGGGTTGAGGGGTCATAATGTTTTGGCAGTCTGTGTCTGTAATGCTATAGTGGGAGGGGGGGTGGGGCGGGGTGGAGTGGGGGGGTCATAATGTCAGGTTCTGGCCCCCTACAGTACTACAGTAATGGTTTGAGGGGGTTTTAATGTTTTGGCAGATCCTGTTATCCACTGAGAACTCTTTTCCCGCCACTCGGGTCTGGTTGTCATGGCTACCAGGGTCAACTGCTGCTCCTTCTCCTTTTCCCTCTCACCTCTGCCTGAGTCAGAGGGAAAGTGCAGACTAGGATTTGCCCTCCGAACAAATGCTTGTATCTCAAAAACTACAAGTGCTATCGAGAAAACAAACACATCGTGAGCGTCAGCCAAG
Source organism: Chelon labrosus (assembly GCF_963514085.1). NCBI lineage: Eukaryota > Metazoa > Chordata > Actinopteri > Mugiliformes > Mugilidae > Chelon > Chelon labrosus. Next base: position 33,221,401 of record NC_140337.1, read on the forward strand.
GGTTTTCTACAATTTAGTGTTGTTGCCACGCGCGTACTGCCAAAATTGTGGCCGTAGTCGTTTTGGAAAGAAAGTATGCGACACGAAAAATCGTCGAGAAATCCCTCTCGATTTCCACATACACACACATGGGGAAAAATTCGAAAAGCTGTCGCCGCACTCCTCGCTCAGAGGAGCCTCCAGTCCAAACCGTACGTCCCACACATATTAAACCAACACCATCTTAAAGCCAACAAAAATCCCTACGTTTTTATGTATTTTTTATCTCTGTACCTCAAAAACTGTGGCCACCACGTGAGATTGAACCTTTTTTTTTTCAGAATATCACCGAAACTCTGAAGCTAGAGTGACAGTTAGAGTGGGCCATAGAGCCCCATTATAAACGCTGATTTTTAATCTTTTTCCCCAAATTTCACCAAAACGTAAACTGCGACCCTGACCAAACCGTAAAAGGTATCGAAACGCCGTTTTCAGGAAGAGAAAGCTACACTTCCCGTGCCTCGTACAAACTTCCAAGCATTTTTCTACTACAAAGCATGGCCGAGTAATCGCTCGACAAAGCCAAGCTGGAAATTTTGGAATGTTGCCGCTTTTTTCGGGCTTCTCCATTCATTTCAATGGGAAATTTCTCGCGGTTTTTCGCGAATAAATTCGCGAAAAACTCACGAATCCCTTATAAAAGTAATAGCACGGGATTCGGGATCAAAACACACGTTTTGATATATCATGTGTTGGGGTCCTCTCGCTGGTTCGGGCCGCATTCTTCGGCGAAAAAGGGCGGAAAATGAATAATAACTAGAAAATTCCCGCAGGAAATTTTGAGAGTGCCGAGTGGGCTGTTGCCGGGGTTGTGTATTGAAAAAGCACACCTCAAATAGTATTTTTTAACATGTATATTTACACACATGAGCCACTAATTCTAGCATTAGCCACAAATGTTAGCACGCTAGCTACTCATGGCAGTAAAGCATTAACCACAAACGTTAGCAATTAGCATGATGAGCTAGCCACTAATTTTAGCATTGGCTTAGTGTGGTATAGCTTCACAATACCCTCAAATAGTAATTTTTAACATGTATATTTACACACATGAGTCACTAATTCTAGCATAAGCTGCTAATGTTAGCAATTAGCATGATGCGCTAGCCACTAATTTTAGCATTGGCTTAGTGTGGTATAGCTTCACAATACCCTCAAATAGTAATTTTTAACATGTATATTTACACACATGAACCACTAATTCTAGCATAAGCTGCTAATGTTAGCAATTAGCATGATGCGCTAGCCACTAATTTTAGCATTGGCTTAGTGTGGTATAGCTTCACAATACCCTCAAATAGTAATTTTTAACATGTATATTTACACACATGAGCCACTAATTCTAGCATTAGCCATAAATGTTAGCAATTAGCATGTCTTTACTACCACGAGCGGCTCGCACGCTAGCTACTCATGGCAGTAAAGCATTAACCACAAATGTTAGCAATTAGCATGTCTTTACTACCACGAGCGGCTAGCACGCTAGCTACTCATGGCAGTAAAGCATTAACCACAAATGTTAGCAATTAGCATGATTCGCTAGCCACTAATTTTAGCATTGGCTTCGTGTGGTATAGCTTCACAATACCCTCAAATAGTAATTTTTAACATGTATATTTACACACATGAGCCACTAATTCTAGCATTAGCCACAAATGTTAGCAAATAGCATGTCTTTACATGCAGTCAAGCATTAGCCGCAAATGTTAGCAATTAGCATGTCTTTACTACCACGAGCGGCTAGCACGCTAGCTACTCATGGCAGTAAAGCGTTAACCACAAATGTTAGCAATTAGCATGTCTTTACTACCATGAGCAGCTAGCACGCTGGCTGCTCTTGGTAGTAAAGCATTAGCCACTAATGTTAGCAATTAGCATGTCTTTACTACCATGAGCAGCAGCTATAACAAAAAGCACAACTCAAATAGTCATTTAAGGCCTGGTTCCTTCTGACTGGATGGGTGTGAGTTTGATGTCATGCAGGGTACAACAAACCAAACAGGATGAGGAGGATGCAGTAGGCCTGGCTGAGAGAGCGAGACACTGAGAAGGGTCGTCCTTTATGCCCTTCTACAAACTGAAGGGCAGGTACAGGCAGCAGAGCCCTCCCAGCTCCACCTGAAAGCCAGCATCAAATAAGGAAGAGAGTGGGAGGGATCGTCACACCCCCACCTTTAAGAGGGGCATCCTCACTAGGATCCCCAGACAAAGAACGAGCAAATCGTAACAATTGATCGTTAATCATAATAATTTCAACAATAAAACTCATTACTCCTGCCTGAGCAATAGTTGAACAGTTTACGGCACAGTCTTACAGTTAGAAAAACATCAATATTAAACTTAACACATCCAGGCTGTAACAAGGAATCAGCGATGAAGTGAAGACCTTCAAATTGTCCTGTTAGTCCAGCTCTTTGTCTCATGTTGGACGTCACTGCAGTCTGTCTGGATCAGCTGGAGGAAAACTATATGCAGACAAATAGACATGTCAAATAATGTTATGTAACATACTTAATATAACTCTTATGAGTGTTCAACAGCTCATTATTTATTTCATTAAAAACATCATATTATATTAAATTACTCCAATTATATATATATACTATCATTAATGTTGTTACAAGCCATAAACGTTTCGTACTTTATGTGATGGAATAATATATTTTTCAGTTTGACACAGTTTTAGTGGCTAACCCCACTAGCCTCCACGTTAGCTCGCAGCAAACTCCCGCGGGTCTGCGGTTAAATCCCGGTTAGCTCGCGGTTAAGTCCCGGTTAGCTCGCGGTTAAATCCCGGTTAGCTTGCCGTTAGCTCGAGGCTAGCTCGCGGTTAGCTCGAGGCTAACTCCGCGGTTTAGTCTCCCCATTGTAACAGTCTGAGAGTCCCTAATGTTTTGTCAGTCTGTGTCTGTAATGCTATAGTGGGAGGGGAGGTGGGGGGGTTGGAGTGGGGGGGTCATAGTGTCAGGTTCTGGCTCCCTACTATAGTCCTGTAATGGGTTTAGGGGGTCATAATGTTTTGGCAGTCTATTACTGTAATGCTTAAATGGAGTGGAGGGGGGTCATAGTGTCAGATTCTGGCTCCCTACTATAGTCCTGTAATGGCTTAAGTGGTCATAATGTTTTGGCAGTCTGTGTCTGTAATGCTATAGTGGGAGGGGGGGTGGGGGGGTCATAGTGTCAGATTCTGGCTCCCTACTATAGTCCTGTAATGGGTTGAGGGGTCATAATGTTTTGGCAGTCTGTGTCTGTAATGCTATAGTGGGAGGGGGGGTGGGGGGGGTTGGAGTGGGGGGGTCATAATGTCAGGTTCTGGCCCCCTACAGTACTGCAGTAATGGTTTGAGGGGGTTTTAATGTTTTGGCAGATCATGTTTTCCAGCAGCTGCGTGTGTGAACGTGTGTAAGCTGGTTGGGGTCTGGTTGTCATGGCTACCAGGGTCAACTGCTCCTGTCAGAATGTCAGTTGGAAGACGGGGAGAGAGAGAGAAAATGCTGAAAAAACGCCTCGAACAGGAAGGACTTGTGGCCAAACCGTATTTCCAATCATTGAACCGACTTAACTTTGGGCATCTTGAGGCTTTCCTGAACGTCTACATATGCAATTTGTGGGTAAAATGAAGAAATGTGACCTATTTAAAGCGATTCAAAAAAGGTTACTTCTGCTTTCCTCCAGAAATTTCCCTGCCTTTTTAACATGGCAGTCTATGGAGCTGTGGATGGGTGTTGCTGGCGCATCTTTGTGTCTGACGCCAAAACTATAAGACTTACAGCTTTAGCAGACGGATATGAGTGAGAAGACAAATTTTCCTACGTTTCTATGTATAAATTATGTCTGTCGTGTGAAATTTGTGGCCATGGGAGCAGTTTCTGTACAGTTTTTTGACTAATTTTCTTCTCTCCTCCTCACTCTAGCTGATGATGTCATCCACTCTAGCACAAACATTCCGCGCAATACACACCCATTATAAACCCTGAAATTTGAGTAAAAACCTACACAACTCTGAGGCTTCATAGTTTAAAAACGGTAAAAGTTGTCGATAAGTGAAGTGAATCTCTGAAGAGAAGGCAAGAGTACCTACGTTTTAAAGTTCAAATGAAGTCTCTCGGTTAAAGTATGCCAGAGCAGTTCATTGTTGAAAATGTCTGTTGATTTATTTATTTTTTCGGGCTTCTCCATTCATTTCAATGGGAAATTTATCGCGGTTTTTCGCGAATAAATTCGCGAAAAACTCACGAATCCCTTATAAAAGTAATAGCACGGGATTCGGGATCAAAACACACGTTTTGATATATCATGTGTTGGGGTCCTCTCGCTGGTTCGGGCCGCATTAATCGGCGAAAAAGGGCGGAAAATGAATAATAAGTAAAAATAAAACTGCAAAGAAACACGCAGAAGATCAATAGTGGCCTCGTGCCTATGGCACGAGGCCACTCCTCCCATAGCTTGCTATGGGAGGAGTGGCCTCGTGTCATAGGCACTCGGCACTAACTAGAAAATTCCCGCGGAAATTTTTGAAGTGCCGAGTGGGCTGTTGCCGGGGTTCTGTATTGAAAAAGCACACCTCAAATAGTATTTTTTAACATGTATATTTACACACATGAGCCACTAATTCTAGCATTAGCCACAAATGTTAGCACGCTAGCTACTCATGGCAGTAAAGCATTAACCACAAACGTTAGCAATTAGCATGATTAGCTAGCCACTAATTTTAGCATTGGCTTAGTGTGGTATAGCTTCACAATACCCTCAAATAGTCATTTTTAACATGTATATTTACACACATGAACCACTAATTCTAGCATAAGCTGCTAATGTTAGCAATTAGCATGATGCGCTAGCCACTAATTTTAGCATTGGCTTAGTGTGGTATAGCTTCACAATACCCTCAAATAGTCATTTTTAACATGTATATTTACACACATGAACCACTAATTCTAGCATAAGCTGCTAATGTTAGCAATTAGCATGATGCGCTAGCCACTAATTTTAGCATTGGCTTAGTGTGGTATAGCTTCACAATACCCTCAAATAGTAATTTTTAACATGTATATTTACACACATGAGCCACTAATTCTAGCATTAGCCATAAATGTTAGCAATTAGCATGTCTTTACTACCACGAGCGGCTCGCACGCTAGCTACTCATGGCAGTAAAGCATTAACCACAAATGTTAGCAATTAGCATGTCTTTACTACCACGAGCGGCTGGCACGCTAGCTACTCATGGCAGTAAAGCATTAACCACAAATGTTAGCAATTAGCATGATTCGCTAGCCACTAATTTTAGCATTGGCTTCGTGTGGTATAGCTTCACAATACCCTCAAATAGTAATTTTTAACATGTATATTTACACACATGAGCCACTAATTCTAGCATTAGCCACAAATGTTAGCAAATAGCATGTCTTTACATGCAGTCAAGCATTAGCCGCAAATGTTAGCAATTAGCATGTCTTTACTACCACGAGCGGCTAGCACGCTAGCTACTCATGGCAGTAAAGCGTTAACCACAAATGTTAGCAATTAGCATGTCTTTACTACCATGAGCAGCTAGCACGCTGGCTGCTCTTGGTAGTAAAGCATTAGCCACTAATGTTAGCAATTAGCATGTCTTTACTAAGTAGCATGTCTTTACTCCCATGAGCAGCAGCTATAAGAAAAAGCACAACTCAAATAGTCATTTAAGGCCTGGTTCCTTCTGTCTGGATCAGCTGGAGGAAAACTATAGGCAGACAAATAGACATGTCAAATAATGTTATGTAATATACTTAATATAACTCTTATGAGTGTTCAACAGCTCATTATTTATTTAATTAAAAACATCATATTATATTAAATTACTCCAATTATATATATACTGTCATTAATGTTGTTGCAAGCCATAAATGTTTCCTACTTTATGTGGTGGAATAATATATTTTTCAGTTTGACACAGTTTAATTTAAAAATATCTTCCCTTTAAATTGTAAAACTTCAACATTATTACTGTGATAAGCACCCACTAGCAAAGCGGCGAATTAGCCGGCGGCTAACCCCACTAACCTCCGCGTTAGCTCAAGGCTAACTGCCGCGGCTAATTCGTGTTTAACTCCCGCGGGTCCGCGGTTAAATCCCGGTTAGCTAGCGGTTAGCTAGCGGTTAGCTCGAGGCTAACTCCGCGGTTGAGTCCGCGGCGTTAAGGTAGCGGCTAGCTAGCTCCGTTAGCTCCGCTAGCTTGCTAACATACATGCGCTATGCTGGAAGGCTAGTCGTCGGCTAAATCACTGGGCGGCTAGTCGTTAGCGTCTGTTAGCAGTTAAGATATTCACTGACCTAATGAGATGAAGGAAACGGGTCAGGGATGTTGTGTCAGGAGTTTCAGCAAAGCAGCCAGATATAATTTGTGTTTAAAATAAAGGAAAAGGTCAAACATGAAGTTGTCATTCAGTCAATGACAAGAGCTATAGCTAAGAGGCCCAGCAGATGTGTGAAAGCACCATGGGAGACAGGTATGGTTTGGGGGGTTTTAATGTTTTGGCAGATCCTGTTTTCCACTGGGAGCTTAAATAGCACTGACGCGCTAGCTGCTCTGCTTTCTCTGTCTGTCATTTTACACACGCATGTTCAAATTAAGTGCTAAGAACTACTAAAATGGCTGCCTAATGTTAGCATTAGGTTAATGCATGTCTTTAATTTTTAGTGGCAAGACATTAGTGGCTAGCTATTCGCTAACATGCTAATGGTGCCACTAATGCTACCACCAATTTCTACCACTAAAAATTAGCATTAGCCGCTAATGGTAGCAATTAACATGACCTGCTAGCCACTAATTTTAACATTGGTTTAGTGTTAGCATGTCTTTTAAGCCACTAAAAATTAAATACATGCTAATTGCTAACATGCTAATTGCTAATATGCTATTCGCTAACATGCTAATGCTGCCACTAATGCTACCACCAATTTCTTGCCACTAAAAAGTAGCATTAGCCGCTAATGTTAGCAATTAACATGACGCGCTAGCCAATGACAGACAGACACCTGTCATTGTTCAACTTAGGTGCCAAAAGCCAAAATGGCTGCCCCACATACCAGTTACTTATGTCAGTTGGAAGTTTCCCGCCTCTTTCTGTGGAGACCCTCCTCTTCTGCTGCGTGTGAGCGTGTGTATGCCCGTTGGGGCCTTGTTGTCACGGTTACCAGTTTGAATTTCAGTTAGAAGATGGCTAGAGGGAGAGAAAATGCTGAAACGAACCTCCTCGAACAGGAAGGCCTTGTGGCCAAACCGTGTTTCCAATCATTGAACCGACTTCACTTTGGGCATCTTGAGTCTTTCCTGAACGTCTAGATATGCAGTTTTTGGGCAAAATGAAGAAATGTGAGCTATAAAGAGCGATTCAAAGAAAGGATTGCTTCTGCTTTGCTCCAGAAATTTAACATGGCAGTCTATGAAGCTGTGGATGGGAGTTGCTGGCGCATCTTTGCGTCTCACGCCAAAACTATAAGACTTTACAGCTTTAGCAGACGAATTTGAGCGAGAAGACAAATTTTCCTACGTTTCTATGTATAAATTATATCTGAGGTGTGAAATTTGTGGCCACGGGAGCAGTTTCTGTTTTATTTTTTGCCTAATTTTCTTCTCTCCTCCTCACTCTAGCTGATGATGTCATCCACTCTGGCACAAACATTCCGCGCAATACACACCCATTATAAACCCTGAAATTTGAGTAAAAACCTACACAACTCTGAGGCTTCATAGTTTAAAAACGGTAAAAGTTGTCGATAAGTGAAGTGAATCTCTGAAGAGAAGGCAAGAGTACCTACGTTTTAAAGTTCAAATGAAGTCTCTCGGTTAAAGTATGCCAGAGCAGTTCATTGTTGAAAATGTCTGTTGATTTATTTTTTTTTTCGGGCTTCTCCATTCATTTCAATGGGAAATTTATCGCGGTTTTTCGCGAATAAATTCGCGAAAAACTCGTCAATCCCTTATAAAAGTAATAGCACGGGATTCGGGATCAAAACACACGTTTTGATATATCATGTGTTGGGGTCCTCTCGCCGGTTCGGGCCGCATTAATCGGCGAAAAAGGGCGGAAAATGAATAATAAGTAAAAATAAAACTGCAAAGAAACACGCAGAAGATCAATAGTGGCCTCGTGCCTATGGCACGAGGCCACTCCTCCCATAGCTTGCTATGGGAGGAGTGGCCTCGTGTCATAGGCACTCGGCACTAACTAGAAAATTCCCGCAGGAAATTTTGAGAGTGCCGAGTGGGCTGTTGCCGGGGTTCTGTATTGAAAAAGCACACCTCAAATAGTATTTTTTAACATGTATATTTACACACATGAGCCACTAATTCTAGCATTAGCCACAAATGTTAGCACGCTAGCTACTCATGGCAGTAAAGCATTAACCACAAACGTTAGCAATTAGCATGATGAGCTAGCCACTAATTTTAGCATTGGCTTAGTGTGGTATAGCTTCACAATACCCTCAAATAGTAATTTTTAACATGTATATTTACACACATGAGTCACTAATTCTAGCATAAGCTGCTAATGTTAGCAATTAGCATGATGCGCTAGCCACTAATTTTAGCATTGGCTTAGTGTGGTATAGCTTCACAATACCCTCAAATAGTAATTTTTAACATGTATATTTACACACATGAACCACTAATTCTAGCATAAGCTGCTAATGTTAGCAATTAGCATGATGCGCTAGCCACTAATTTTAGCATTGGCTTAGTGTGGTATAGCTTCACAATACCCTCAAATAGTAATTTTTAACATGTATATTTACACACATGAGTCACTAATTCTAGCATAAGCTGCTAATGTTAGCAATTAGCATGTCTTTACTACCACGAGTGGCTCGCACGCTAGCTACTCATGGCAGTAAAGCATTAACCACAAATGTTAGCAATTAGCATGTCTTTACTACCACGAGCGGCTGGCACGCTAGCTACTCATGGCAGTAAAGCATTAACCACAAATGTTAGCAATTAGCATGATTCGCTAGCCACTAATTTTAGCATTGGCTTCGTGTGGTATAGCTTCACAATACCCTCAAATAGTAATTTTTAACATGTATATTTACACACATGAGCCACTAATTCTAGCATTAGCCACAAATGTTAGCAAATAGCATGTCTTTACATGCAGTCAAGCATTAGCCGCAAATGTTAGCAATTAGCATGTCTTTACTACCACGAGCGGCTAGCACGCTAGCTACTCATGGCAGTAAAGCGTTAACCACAAATGTTAGCAATTAGCATGTCTTTACTACCATGAGCAGCTAGCACGCTGGCTGCTCTTGGTAGTAAAGCATTAGCCACTAATGTTAGCAATTAGCATGTCTTTACTCCCATGAGCAGCAGCTATAACAAAAAGCACAACTCAAATAGTCATTTAAGGCCTGGTTCCTTCTGACTGGATGGGTGTGAGTTTGATGTCATGCAGGGTACAACAAACCAAACAGGATGAGGAGGATGCAGTAGGCCTGGCTGAGAGAGCGAGACACTGAGAAGGGTCGTCCTTTATGCCCTTCTACAAACTAAAGGGCAGGTACAGGCAGCAGAGCCCTCCCAGCTCCACCTGAAAGCCAGCATCAAATAAGGAAGAGAGTGGGAGGGATCGTCACACCCCCACCTTTAAGAGGGGCATCCTCACTAGGATCCCCAGACAAAGAACGAGCAAATCGTAACAATTGATCGTTAATCATAATAATTTCAACAATAAAACTCATTACTCCTACCTGAGCAATAGTTTAACAGTTTACGGCACAGTCTTACAGTTAGAAAAACATCAATATTAAACTTAACACATCCAGGCTGTAACAAGGAATCAGCGATGAAGTGAAGACCTTCAAATTGTCCTGTTAGTCCAGCTCTTTGTCTCATGTTGGATGTCACTGCAGTCTGTCTGGATCAGCTGAGTGTTCAACAGCTCATTATTTATTTCATTAAAAACATCATATTATATTAAATTACTCCAATTATATATATATACTATCATTAATGTTGTTACAAGCCATAAACGTTTCGTACTTTATGTGATGGAATAATATATTTTTCAGTTTGACACAGTTTTAGTGGCTAACCCCACTAGCCTCCACGTTAGCTCGCGGCAAACTCCCGCGGGTCTGCGGTTAAATCCCGGTTAGCTCGCGGTTAAGTCCCGGTTAGCTCGCGGTTAAATCCCGGTTAGCTTGCCGTTAGCTCGAGGCTAGCTCGCGGTTAGCTCGAGGCTAACTCCGCGGTTTAGTCTCCCCATTGTAACAGTCTGAGAGTCCCTAATGTTTTGTCAGTCTGTGTCTGTAATGCTATAGTGGGAGGGGAGGTGGGGGGGTTGGAGTGGGGGGGTCATAGTGTCAGGTTCTGGCTCCCTACTATAGTCCTGTAATGGGTTTAGGGGGTCATAATGTTTTGGCAGTCTATTACTGTAATGCTTAAATGGAGTGGAGGGGGGTCATAGTGTCAGATTCTGCAGCCCAACTATAGTCCTGTAATGGCTTAAGTGGTCATAATGTTTTGGCAGTCTGTGTCTGTAATGCTATAGTGGGAGGGGGGGTGGGGGGGGTTGGAGTGGGGGGGTCATAATGTCAGGTTCTGGCCCCCTACAGTACTGCAGTAATGGTTTGAGGGGGTTTTAATGTTTTGGCAGATCATGTTTTCCAGCAGCTGCGTGTGTGAACGTGTGTAAGCTGGTTGGGGTCTGGTTGTCATGGCTACCAGGGTCAACTGCTCCTGTCAGAATGTCAGTTGGAAGACGGGGAGAGAGAGAGAAAATGCTGAAAAAACGCCTCGAACAGGAAGGACTTGTGGCCAAACCGTATTTCCAATCATTGAACCGACTTAACTTTGGGCATCTTGAGGCTTTCCTGAACGTCTACATATGCAATTTGTGGGTAAAATGAAGAAATGTGACCTATTTAAAGCGATTCAAAAAAGGTTACTTCTGCTTTCCTCCCGAAATTTCCCTGCCTTTTTAACATGGCAGTCTATGGAGCTGTGGATGGGTGTTGCTGGCGCATCTTTGTGTCTGACGCCAAAACTATAAGACTTACAGCTTTAGCAGACGGATATGAGTGAGAAGACAAATTTTCCTACGTTTCTATGTATAAATTATGTCTGTCGTGTGAAATTTGTGGCCATGGGAGCAGTTTCTGTACAGTTTTTTGACTAATTTTCTTCTCTCCTCCTCACTCTAGCTGATGATGTCATCCACTCTAGCACAAACATTCCGCGCAATACACACCCATTATAAACCCTGAAATTTGAGTAAAAACCTACACAACTCTGAGGCTTCATAGTTTAAAAACGGTAAAAGTTGTCGATAAGTGAAGTGAATCTCTGAAGAGAAGGCAAGAGTACCTACGTTTTAAAGTTCAAATGAAGTCTCTCGGTTAAAGTATGCCAGAGCAGTTCATTGTTGAAAATGTCTGTTGATTTATTTATTTTTTCGGGCTTCTCCATTCATTTCAATGGGAAATTTATCGCGGTTTTTCGCGAATAAATTCGCGAAAAACTCACGAATCCCTTATAAAAGTAATAGCACGGGATTCGGGATCAAAACACACGTTTTGATATATCATGTGTTGGGGTCCTCTCGCCGGTTCGGGCCGCATTAATCGGCGAAAAAGGGCGGAAAATGAATAATAAGTAAAAAAAATAAAACTGCAAAGAAACACGCAGAAGATCAATAGTGGCCTCGTGCCTATGGCACGAGGCCACTCCTCCCATAGCTTGCTATGGGAGGAGTGGCCTCGTGTCATAGGCACTCGGCACTAATAAAACTGCAAAGAAACACGCAGAAGATCAATAGTGGCCTCGTGCCTATGGCACGAGGCCACTCCTCCCATAGCTTGCTATGGGAGGAGTGGCCTCGTGTCATAGGCACTCGGCACTAACTAGAAAATTCCCGCGGAAATTTTTGAAGTGCCGAGTGGGCTGTTGCCGGGGTTGTGTATTGAAAAAGCACACCTCAAATAGTAATTTTTAACATGTATATTTACACACATGAGCCACTAATTCTACCATTAGCCACAATTGTTAGCAATTAGCATGTCTTTACATGCAGTCAAGCATTAGCTGCTAATGTTAGCAATTAGCATGTCTTTACGACCATGAGCAGCTAGCACGCTGGCTGCTCTTGGTAGTAAAGCATTAGCCACTAATGTTAGCAATTAGCATGTCTTTACTAAGTAGCATGTCTTTACTACCATGAGCAGCAGCTATAACAAAAAGCACAACTCAAATAGTCATTTAAGGCCTGGTTCCTACTGACAGGATGGGTGTGAGTTTGATGTCATGCAGGGTACAACAAACCAAACAGGATGAGGAGGATGCAGTAGGTCTGGCTGAGAGACAGAGAGACACTGATAAGGGTCGTCCCTTATGCTTCGCCTTCTACAAACTGAAGGGCAGGTACAGGCAGCAGACCCCTCCCAGCTCCACCTGAAAGCCAGCATCAAATAAGGAAGAGAGCGGGACGGATCGTCACACCCCCACCTTTAAGAGGGCTGTCCTCACTAGGATCCCCAGACAAAGAACGAGCAAATCGTAATAATTGATCGTTAATCATAATAATTTTAACAATAAAACTCATTACTCCTGCCTGAGCAATAGTTGAACAGTTTACGGCACAGTCTTACAGTTAGAAAAACATCAATATTAAACTTAACACATCCAGGCTGTAACAAGGAATCAGCGATGAAGTGAAGACCTTCAAATTGTCCTGTGAGTCCAGCTCTTTGTCTCACGTTGGACATCACTGCAGTCTGTCTGGATCAGCTGGAGGAATACTATATGCAGACAAATAGACCTGTCAAATAATGTTATGTAACATACTTAATATAACTCTTATGAGTGTCCAACAGCTCATTATTTATTTAATTAAAAACATCATATATTAAATTACTCCAATTATATATATATACTGTCATTAATGTTGTTGCAAGCCATAAATGTTTCCTACTTTATGTGGTGGAATAATATATTTTTCAGTTTGACACAGTTTCATTTAAAAATATCTTCCCTTTAAATTGTAAAACTTCAACATTATTACTGTGATAAGCTCCCGCGAGCAACGCGGCGAATTAGCCGGCGGCTAACCCCACTAGCCTCCGCGTTAGCTCACGGCTAACTGCCGCGGCTAATTCGTGTTTAACTCCCGCGGGTCCGCGGTTAAATCCCGGTTAGCTAGCGGTTAGCTAGCGGTTAGCTCGAGGCTAACTCCGCGGTTGAGTCCGCGGCGTTAAGGTAGCGGCTAGCTAGCTCCGTTAGCTCCGCTAGCTCGCTAACATACATGCGCTATGCTGGACGGCTAGTCGTTAGCGTCTGTTAGCAGTTTAGCTATTCACTGACCTAATAAGATGAAGGAAACGGGTCAGGGATGTTGTGTCAGGAGTTTCAGCAAAGCAGCCAGATATAATTTGTGTTTAAAATAAAGGAAAAGGTCATAATGTCAGGTTCTGGCCCCCTACAGTACTGCAGTAATGGTTTGGGGGGTTTTAATGTTTTGGCAGATCATGTTTTCCACTGAGAGCTCTTTTCCCGCCTCTCGTCCCCAGCAGCTGCGTGTGTGAACGTGTGTAAGCTGGTTGGGGTCTGGTTGTCATGGCTACCAGGGTCAACTGCTCCTGTTAGAATGTCAGTTGGAAGACGGGGAAAGAGAGAGAAAATGCTGAAAAATCGCCTCGAACAGGAAGGACTTGTGGCCAAACCGTATTTCCAATCATTGAACCGACTTAACTTTGGGCATCTTGAGGCTTTCCTGAACGTCTACATATGCAGTTTGTGGGTAAAATGACGAAATGTGACCTATTCTAAGCGATTCAAAGAAAGGTTACGTCTGCTTTCCTCCAGAAATTTCCCTGCCTTTTTAACATGGCAGTCTATGGAGCTGTGGATGGGTGTTGCTGGCGCATCTTTGTGTCTGACGCCAAAACTATAAGACTTACAGCTTTAGCAGACGAATTTGAGTGAGAAGACAAATTTTCCTACGTTTCTATGTATAAATTATGTCTGTCGTGTGAAATTTGTGGCCACGGGAGCAGTTTCTGTGCAGTTTTTTGACTAACTTTCTTCTCCCCTCCTCACTCTAGCTGATGATGTCATCCACTCTAGCACAAACATTCCGCGCAATACACACCCATTATAAACCCTGAAATTTGAGTAAAAACCTACACAACTCTGAGGCTTCATAGTTTAAAAACGGTAAAAGTTGTCGACAAGTGAAGTGAATCTCTGAAGAGAAGGCAAGAGTACCTACGTTTTAAAGTTTAAATGAAGTCTCTCGGTTAAAGTATGCCAGAGCAGTTCATTGTTGAAAATGTCTGTTGAATTATTTTTTTTTTCGGGCTTCTCCATTCATTTCAATTGGGAAATTTGTCGCAGTTTTTTCGCGACTACGTCGCGAAAAAATCTTGTTTGAAAGAACTGTATAGAAGCACACCGAGTCTGATCGAGACGCACGTTTTGATGTATTTTGACCTGTGTGCGACGAACGGTATTTGAGTTGAAAAGTTTCGAAAATGCGTAGGAAAAAGTTTAATAATAATAATAATAAAAAGAAAAAACGTAGTGAAGAACAATAGTTTGCATTGCGTAGCACTGCATCACTAACTAGACAATTCCCCTGCGGGAAATCGCGAGAGTGATGCAGTGGCCGCAGCAGTCTGCGATACCATGCTATATTGCTGTGATAGTACGATGCTACGATGATGCTACTATGCCAAGATGCTACTACAATGCTATGATGCTAAGATACTAAGATGCTATGATACTAAGATGCTACAAAGCTAAGATACTATGTTGCTACGATGCTAAGATGTTACAATGCAATTATACTAAGATGCTATGAGGCTTTAATGATCACCTATTCATATAGTCATAATATAATCCTGGTGAAAATATTTGCGACTTACGTTGCAAATAATTTCATGTTTGACTACAAAAAGTAATGGTCAGGTCAAGACAGGTATGAAAGTATTCGTATACTTACGTCGCGAATGTCTTTACTAAGTAGCATGTCTTTACTACCATGAGCAGCAGCTACAACAAAAAGCACAACTCAAATAGTCATTTAAGGCCTGGTTCCTTCTGACTGGATGGGTGTGAGTTTGATGTCATGCAGGGTACAACAAACCAAACAGGATGAGGAGGATGCAGTAGGCCTGGCTGAGAGAGAGAGACACTGAGAAATGGTCGTCCTTTACGCCCTTCTACAAACTGAAGGGCAGGTACAGGCAGCAGACCCCTCCCAGCTCCACCTGAAAGCCAGCATCAAATAAGGAAGAGAGTGGGAGGGATCTCACTAGGATCCCCAGACAAAGAACGAGCAAATCGTAACAATTGATCGTTAATCATAATAATTTTAACAATAAAACTCATTACTCCTACCTGAGCAATAGTTTAACAGTTTACGGCACAGTCTTACAGTTAGATAAACAATAATATTAAACTTAACACATCCAGGCTGTAACAAGGAATCAGCGATGAAGTGAAGACCTTCAAATTGTCCTGCGAGTCCAGCTCTTTGTCTCATGTTGGACGTCACTGCAGTCTGTCTGGATCAGCTGGAGGAAAACTATAGGCAGACAAACAGACATGTCAAATAATGTTATGTAACATACTTAATATAACTCTTATGAGTGTTCAACAGCTCATTATTTATTTAATTAAAAACATCATATTATATTAAATTACTCCAATTATATATATACTGTCATTAATGTTGTTGCAAGCCATACATGTTTCCTACTTTATGTGGTGGAATAATATATTTTTCAGTTTGACACAGTTTAATTTAAAAATATCTTCCCTTTAAATTGTAAAACTTCAACATTATTACTGTGATAAGCACCCGCTAGCAAGGCGGCGAATTAGCCGGCGGCTAACCCCACTAGCCTCCGCGTTAGCTCACGGCTAACTCCCGCGGCTAATTCGTGTTTAACTCCCGCGGGTCCGCGGTTAAATCCCGGTTAGCTAGCGGTTAGCTAGCGGTTAGCTCGAGGCTAACTCCGCGGTTGAGTCCGCGGCGTTAAGGTAGCGGCTAGCTAGCTCCGTTAGCTCCGCTAGCTTGCTAACATACATGCGCTATGCTGGAAGGCTAGTCGTCGGCTAAATCACTGGGCGGCTAGTCGTTTTAATGTTTTGGCAGATCATGTTTTCCACTGAGAGCTCTTTTCCCGCCTCTCGTCCCCTGCAGCTGCGTGTGTGAACGTGTGTAAGCTGGTTGGGGTCTGGTTGTCATGGCTACCAGGGTCAACTGCTCCTGTTCGAATGTCAGTTGGAAGACGGGGAGAGAGAGAGAAAATGCTGAAAAATCGCCTCGAACAGGAAGGACTTGTGGCCAAACCGTATTTCCAATCATTGAACCGACTTAACTTTGGGCATCTTGAGGCTTTCCTGAACGTCTACATATGCAGTTTGTGGGTAAAATGAAGAAATGTGACCTATTAAAGCGATTCAAAGAAAGGTTACGTCTGCTTTCCTCCAGAAATTTCCCTGCCTTTTTAACATGGCAGTCTATGGAGCTGTGGGTGGGTGTTGCTGGCGCATCTTTGTGTCTGACGCCAAAACTATAAGACTTACAGCTTTAGCAGACGAATTTGAGTGAGAAGACACATTTTCCTACGTTTCTATGTATAAATTATGTCTGTCGTGTGAAATTTGTGGCCACGGGAGCAGTTTCTGTGCAGTTTTTTGACTAACTTTCTTCTCCCCTCCTCACTCTAGCTGTGCTTCGCACTGCAAACTATTGACTCCCATAGCTTTGCTATGAGGGTCAATAGTTTGCATTGCGTAGCACTGCATCACTAATTAAAAAGAGAAAAGCACTGGAGACAGATGCAGCCAAATGTGCAAAAATCCAGCGATCCAGCGAGAGTGGAAACTGACTTCTCCAGTGTTGGCAATGCATAAAAGTCTTTTATTGTTTGCAGGTTTAATTTCCTATAGTCCACGCATAGGCGTACATCGCCATTCTTCTTTCTCACCACCACAATAGGTGAAGACAGTTCTTCACAGGACCACAGTCTGGAGCAAACTCAGACCTCTGGGATGAAATTAATTAATAAATTAAATGTGAAATGAAATAAGGAATGTGTTTATGAATTGAGCTGACCTGCAGACAGACTGACAGCAGAGTCCAGCAGAGAGACGCAGATCTTCCAGCAGACATGTTCTCTGTCTGCTTCTGTTAAAGTCTGCCGGGAGTTTCAGACGCCGCTTGAAGCTGTAATGGTAAATTTAATGTCTTTGTCTCAGCCACTAGAGATGGCCGACCTCCCCCTTCCTAACATGAGATACTGGGCCCTTTTGTCTATGTGGATTGTGATGTCTGGACTCGGCTTTGCACCTAAATGCAAGATCCTGCAGGATACCCCAAATGTAAAACACACCAACGGGGGGTCGGCGTCGATACCTGCAATAGACAAAAGGGTGTGACAACACTTCCTGGAGGGACCGACCCCTGTAGCAGACAAAGGGATGCAAAAGGGGTGTTCCTCTGGTATAATTGTTTAGGTTTCCCCACATTTGGGGTTTTTCTTCACCTTTGACCTCTCGCGTGTTGATTGAACTCTCGCGTGTTGATTTTTTTCCATGATTGAGACGAGACGATAATGAGACTGCACCATTGTCCAAAAACGCTGGCTACGACTAAATTAACATCCATTATTGTTGACGAAAAGAGACGAGACAAAAATGTTTTGCATAAAATAAAAACTAAGATAAAATCTCTCTTCAGTTTCGTCTACAATTGTCTCTACTTTTTCATCGTGAGATAGAATATTCAACTGTTAGGCCTTCGAAATATGCCGAATGAGTTCGTGCTGTTGCTGCCAGCCTGTGGCTGCAACATGAAACTACATGGAGCAAGAACACCCATAGGTAGAGAGTGCGGATCAGGCCGCATTTTTCTGTCCGAGCCCGGCCCGCGTCCGACAGGCATTATGATATTTATGTCCGAGCCCGACCCCAGCCCGACACAGTTAAAATCTATTTTTTTCTCATACTAATGACACATGCACTTTTTTTGTGTGGAAAGCCCGCTTTTATTAAGCAACTGTAGGAAGGCGTTCGGAAATGTCAACAGATGAGCGCATCAGCGCACACGGGGCAAAAGGGCCGTTATAACACAGGCGCACACATGTAGCTTAATATGCACGTCTTTCGGAAGACGGATTTGGGGTAATATTTTACATTTATTTTAATCACAAAAACGAACCTTTGCATCAAGTCAAACAGGCCCATTGGCTACCTACATAAGCAGTTTTAAATTTTAAATGGTCAATGCCTTCCCACTGCGCAAAGACACGTTCAAATCACGTCTTTTCAACGTCGTTTCTGCACGTCGAAGTTTGGTCCTCTGAAGGTGCAGACTGTTACAACAGACGACGTCTTTTCCCGACGTCGAGTGAACGTCCGTTACTGACGTCCACAGGACCTCTGTATAGGAGCCAGTTGTAGTCCAAATGTGGTCTTCTAGACGTCGTTTCTACATTAAACTTAAACTCATTTTAGACTACTGTCAGGTCTACAATAAATCACAATCCAATCCCGACAGTTTTTCCCCAGTCTTTATTGCAAACGTCAGTCTTAGGCAGCATAAAATGCAGTACAATCTGTGAAAAAGTGGTAAAATACAATAAATAAAATTACCTTCGGTCTGTGAATAAAAATGTAACAATACAAATATAATAATAATAAAAATAAAAGTAAAGAAAGTGCCCTTATGAAGTCTTCAGTTGCCCAGCTATCAAACAGGATGACTCCATCTGCACAAGTAGAAAGACAAATGATTAGCGATCGAAACGGTAGTTAACACTGCCAGCTTTTTTAGAATGCGTCTGTATTGCCGGAAAAAAACAACAACAAGAATTCTTCGCGCTGATGTGACCGAGCCCGACCCGAAAGCGAGCATCCTTTCTAAATATCTGTCCGAACCTGGCCTGGCCCATCGGGTACCGTCGGGCTCGGGTCGGGTATACATCCTGTTGAAGGAAAAAACAATCCAAGTCTTAGTTCCAAGTTTGCTGAAGTGGTGGAGGTTTATTGGAGTTCCAGGTCATGGTGAGCCTACCGACACAGAGTGGTTCTGAGACCAGAGACTGACCCTGAATGCAGGGCCAGAGCACAGATATACCCTGTCCCCCTGTGTGGTTGCAGACAGTTCCTGATTAGATCATATAGTGGATGTATATTGGTCAGCTGAGGGCAACTTTACACAGGAGGGTGAACTCAGTAGGGGGCAGGAGTGGCTCCCTGACGTGGTAAAGACAAAAGGACAAAAGGAGAGACAATCAGGTAGCTTGATCAAGGCTCTGATCAGCAGGGGAGAGGAGATGAGGAGGGTAGACAAAGGAAACTCTGATTGGCAGGGGAACGGAGACAGGAGAGAAAAACATATGGTTGGAATTGCCCCAGACGTGTCAATTCCTAATGTCTCTTTAAAGTTTACTTCTTCAATCCTCTAATAGACAGTAGCAAACACCAGAGATTTCTGCCAGAGTGAGTGCCGATGTCGACATGCTAGGTAGAAGGAAAAGGCTTGATATTTGACTGAAATTGTTATCAGAAATAATCTCAGAAATAATTTGTTATATAAAAAAAGACTAAAATGTTTTGACTAAAACTTGACTAATATATATTGAGTTCTCTTTTGACTAAAACTAGACTAAAATGGCGAGACTTTTAGTCGACTAAAACTTGACTAAGAAAAAAAGATATATGAATGACTAAATATGACTAAAACTAACAAGGACATTTGGCACAAGACTAAGACTAAATTTAAAATAGGTGACAAAATTAACACTGCTTGCAACAGCTCTTACTAGATCTCTATTTTTTTCTGAATTTAATTCACTTTTTGCTTCCCTTTTTGTGGAGATTACTTTTGTACATAGTTTTTCAGACAGCATTGCACTTTTGTAGTTTTGTTTTGTATTAGGAGTCTCGCCATAGACAAATATTTTTAACAACATCCAGTCCGGCCGGCGCTACTATCCAAGAAGTGGCCAGCGTGCCAGAAAAGAAGAGACGCTTCACTTCTCTACAGCATGGCATCAGCTGGAGGTAGGCATTATGGCAGGGTGTACAATCTCTCCATTAGCCTTTACAATGGCAATGGAGGTCATTATTAGGGCTTCCAAGTGGGTGGTAGGTGGAGAAAGGCTGCAGGGAGGGCTTCGCCTCCCCCCAATTAGGGCCTACATGGACGACATGACGACAGCAACGCCAACAAACTTCTTATCTACTAGGAAAGGTAGTAGATAAGAAGTTTGTTATAAATGATGAGGTAGTTCCCACAGTGCTGGAGAAGCCAGTGAAGAGCTTGGGAAGATGGTATGATGCAAGTCTTAGTGATAAGGCGCAGTTTGAAGGGTTGAGGCAGGAAATGATTCAAGGCATTTCAAGCATAGACCAGTCAGGGCTACCAGGGAAGCTAAAATTGTGGTGCTGGCAATTTTGTTTACTGCCCCGGCTAATGTGGCTGCTGACGGTGTATGAGGTTGCCCTTTCAAAGGTAGAAAAGTTAGAAAGAATGATTAATTCATTTATCAGAAAGTGGCTTGGTGTCCCACGCTGCTTAAGTGACACAGCCTTGTTTGGGAAAGGCATTCTGGAGCTCCCAGTTAGTTAAGTGTGCTAAAGTTAGACTGGAAATGACTCTTACTCAGTCAAAGGATCCAGTGGTTAGGAGTGTAGCGGCTACTTTTAAGACAGGGAGGAAGTGGAACCCAAAAGAGGCAGTGCAGCAAGCACAGGCACCTCTTAAACATAGGGATATCATAGGTCATGTACAGCAAGGGCGTGGAGGCCTAGGGCTGTGTGCAGGGAAACCTCTGTGGAGCAAGGCATCAGCAGTAGGCTAAGCAGGGTCAGTGGGTGAACTGGGAGTGTGTGGAGAAAAGGAAGTTGAAGTGGAGAGAGTTTTGGAGCATGGAGGCTAGCAGGATTAGATTTATGATAGGGGCTACTTACGCATACGCATAAACGCATCCGTGTTTATCCGAACAGGAAGCCGTGGATGACAAAAGAAGTGCAGTGTTTGCTCAGGGAGAGGAACACCGCCTTCAGGTCTGGTGATGGGGCATTGTACAGCGCTGCCAGAGCCAACCTGAAGAGAGGCATCAGAGAGGCCAAGGCTGTCTACAAGAGGAGGATCGAGGACTGCTTCCAGAGCAACAACACCAGGCAGGTGTGGCAGGGGGTCCAGCACATCACCAACTACAGACCCAGCAACACCTCAGCTGATGCCAGTGACACCTCACTGGCGGAGGAGCTGAACCACTTCTTCGCCCGCTTTGAGGTAGCTTCACAGGACACAGCCATGCTACACCTACCAGCCCACAGCAGCCACATCCTCACAGTGGAGGAGCACGAGGTGAGACGCACGCTGAGGGCTGTGAACCCGAGGAAAGCTGTGGGATATGATGGCATCTCAGGACAGGTGCTACGGGACTGCGCAGATCAACTGGCTGGGGTTTTCACCATGATCATTAACCAGTCACTGTCTCAGGCTGCTGTCCCTCCCTGCCTCAAGTCCTCAACCATCGTTCCACTCCCAAAAAAGACCACCATCACCAGCCTAAATGATTACTGTCCAGTAGCACTTACTCCAATCATTATGAAGTGCTTTGAGAAACTGGTCAGAACACACATAACTTCAAATCTCCCACCCAGGTTTGACCCTCACCAGTTCGCCTACAGAACCAATAGGTCCACAGAGGACGCTATCGCCACAGCTCTCCACGTTACTCTGTCCCATCTGGAGCAGCAGGGGAACTATGCACGTCTGCTCTTCATGGACTTCCGTTCAGCGTTTAACACCATCCTCCCCAACAGACTGGTGACCAAACTGTCAGACCTGGGAATATCCGACTCCATCTGCCTTTGGATCAAAGACTTCCTGTCAGACCGCTCCCAGAGGGTGAGGATAGGCCCCCACATCTCCACAGCCCTCAGCCTGAACATCGGCTCCCCCCAGGGTTGTGTGCTGAGCCCCCTTCTTTACACCCTCTATACGCACGACTGCACCCCCGCATACTCCAGCAACGCCATCATCAAGTTCGCTGATGATACCACTGTTGTGGGGCTCATCTCTGGGGGGGATGAGTCCGCTTACCGGGACGAGGTGGAGCGGCTGTCAGTGTGGTGCTCTGACAACAACCTGGCCTTGAACACCACCAAGACCAAGGAGCTGGTCATTGATTTTAGGAGGAAAAATAAAATGGACACTCAGCCCCTGTTCATCGGAGGGGAACAGGTGGAGAGGGTGACAGACTTCCGGTTTCTGGGCGTTCATATTGAGGAGGACCTAACTACCCAACACCACAACCATCATCAAGAAGGCACAGCAGAGACTGTACTTCCTGAGAGTACTCAGGAATAACAACATCACTCAGAAACTGCTGTTGTCCTTCTATCATTGCTCCATAGAGAGCATCTTGACTTACTATGTGTGTGTGTGGTTTGCTAGCTGCACAGTAGCAGACAGGAAAGCGCTCCAGAGGGTTGTCAACACGGCCCAAAAAACATCGGCTGCCCTCTCCCCACCCTGGAAGACCTGTATAGCTCACGCTGTCTCAGGGGGGCTAAAAACATTCTCAGGGACTCATCCCACCCGGGACACTCATACTTTGAACTGCTGCCCTCGGGCAGACGATTCAGGGCATTAAAAGCACGGACAAACAGACTAAAAAACAGTTTTCTATGCAAAAGCCATAACCGCATTAAATTAACTGCTGTGCCATATTTATTTATGACTCGTGCAATACTGCAGAATGTGAGTGTGTGAATGTGAATGCTAGTATACATGTGGTATGTTTTGTTTTTTATCCTTTCTTTCTTTTATGTTCTCTTTTTTAGTTCTCTTTTCACTTTAAGAGAAGGCACTTTAAATTTTGTTGTACTTGTGCAATGACAAATAAAGACATTCTAATTCTAATTCTAATGTGCTGCCAACTCCCCAGAACCTAAACCAGTGGGTAGGTGAGGATAATGCCTGTCCACTGTGCACTTGTGTCTGCACGCTTAGACATATTCTGACAGGTTGTAAGGTTAGTCTGTCCCAAGGACGTTATACCTGGCGTCACAATCAGGTACTGAAATGTTTAGCAGCTGCAATTGAGGAAAAACGGGTGAATGTAAATTCCATGGCCGTTAACAGAGAGAATAGATGTATTAAGTTTGTACGGGAGGGAGAAAAGGCTAGACCAGCAGGCATCAGGCATAACACGGGACAGCTAAGAGCAGGAGGAGCCTGGGAGATGAGAGCGGATTTAAATGGACAACTAGTTATTCCAGGTGAGATAGCTAGCACTCGACTACGGCCAGATCTGCTGTTGTGGTCTGAGCCAGAGAAAGTAGTTTATTTCATAGAACTGACTGTCCCATGGGAAGATAGAGTTGAGGAGGCTAACGAGCAAAAAAGAGCTAAGTATGCAGAGTTAGCAGCAGATGCAGAGCAGAATGGATGGAAGGCTTATGTCCGCCTGGTAGAAGTGGGCTGCCGTGGATTTGTGGCAAAGTCGGTGATTGCTCTGCTGAGTGAGCTGGGCATACGGGGGAGAAGCCAGAGGACTGCGGTTAGCAATATGTCCCGGGCAGCAGAAAGAGCCAGCGATTGGTTATAGGCAGAGCCGGATTACCGCAAAGGCAAACTAGGCACGTGCCTAGGGCCTGATTGGCTGGGGGGGGCCCAGACAGAGGGACAAAAAAATAAATAAATAAATAAATAAAAGATAAAAAAATAAAAAATATACAAATGTCCTTTTTACAACTTATTTCAGTGTCAATATATACATATTTAATAATTAACTAAAAATAGTGACGTTGTTTACCTTAACGTTACGTTACGTCACATTAACGCAACTACGCAAGGCAAGTCCGAGGGGAGGTCAGCGCGGGTCAGGACTAAGCGGGAAGGTAGCAGGCATTTTTTGACTACGCGAACAACAGGATGCTTTCAGGTGCGGCAAAACGTAAAAAGAAAAAAAATGAAGAGGAACAAAAGAAAAGACAGCGGGGGGCTTTACAGAAGTTTCTGTCGGGCAGCCGTCCGACAGCTGTGAACCTGCTTGTGTTAGCAGAGCCAGAGGCCGAGCCAGGCCCAGAGACGCGGCGGAAGACGCTGTGGCGCCGTCAACATCAGCGCCGTCACAGAATGACAAAATGATGGATAAACAGCAGCCAGCCAGAAAAAGTGAGCCCAATATAGTTTTGACGGAGCCTCTAGACCCAGAAAGGGTATTGTCAAGATATCCATCTGATCCTGCAAAGTGGGACCAAATTGACAATAGGATGCGTGAGTACTTTGCACGAAACCATCCCTGTCAAAACATTGGAGATTTCTCTGCATCACAGAGGAAATATGGAGACATTAACCGAAGCTTAACTAAGGAACATTTCTTTAGAAAAAAGCTAAATGGAGAAACCCTGTCAAGAAAATGGTTAGTGTACTCACCGTCTACTGGCACTGTATTCTGTTACTGCTGCAAGTTGTTCAGTATAAGAGACAATCAGTTTGTCACTGGATTTAATGACTGGAAAAACTGTGCTAATCGCTTGCATGAACATGAGAATAGTACGGATCATCGCACTGCTGTGCTGAGTCTGTCATCACTTGGAAATAAAAATGCACGCATAGATTCAAACATAGTACAGCAACAGGAGTCTGAGAGAGCATACTGGCTCAACATTTTGAAACGTATAGTGGCAACTATTCAGTTTCTTTCTTCGCGAGGACTGCCCTTCCGTGGGGATGATGAGTTAATAGGATCACCCCACAATGGGAACTTTTTGGGCTGCTTGAGTTAATTTTGCGCTTTGAATTTTGCGCTTTGATCCACTACTGTCAGAACATCTAACCAGATACGGAAACAAGGGCAGGGGAAATACCAGCTACCTGTCCTCTACAGTTTGTGATGAGTTTATTCAGTTGATGGCTGAGAAGGTTCTGCGTGCCATTGCAAAAGAAGTTAAAGATGGCAAGTATTTCTCCATCATTGTGGACTCAACACCTGACGTCACACATGTTGATCAGCTTGCTTTGATAATTCGCTATGTCCTGAAGAAAAGTGGGGAGCCTGTGGAGAGATTTTTGGAGTTCATACCACTACATGGTCATACTGCAGAACACATGGAGGAAACACTCAAATCTGAGTTAAAAGAACTGGACATTGATTTGATGGACTGTCGTGGGCAGAGCAACGACAATGCAAGTAATATGGCAGGGAAATATTCTGGACTGCAGGCAAGAATAAAAAATAAAAATCCTAATGCTGACTTCATACCATGTTCTGCACATTCTCTTAATTTAGTTGGTGCATGTGCAGCAGAATGTTGCCTAGAAGCAGTTTCATTTTTTGGCTTCATTCAAAATCTCTACAACTTTTTCTCAGCTTCAGCTCGGCGGTGGGAGATTTTAACAGCCCACCTCACAAAATGTGAGCGGGGTCTGACACTGAAGAGCCTTTCCGGCACAAGGTGGTCTGCGAGAGCTGATGCAACAAAAGCTCTGAGATTTGGCTACAAAGCTATTCAGGATGCTTTGAATGAAATCAAAGTTGACCATGGAACCCCCAGAGCTGCTCAATATGTGGCGTGTCAATTAATAACAGTGATGGACACCCTTGAAACTGCAGTTATGACAGTAGTGTGGGATGACCTGCTGAGAAGAATCAATTTAACCAGCAAAACATTGCAGCAGGTGCAAATTGATGTATGTACTGTTCCTATTCTGTACAGTTCACTCATTGACTTCATAGGACAGGCCAGAAATGATTTCGATGTCTATAATAATAATAATAATAATACATTTTATTTAAAAGCGCTTTTCAAGATACTCAAAGACACTTTACATAAAAAGGACATCAAATTAGCAAAACAATGTGAAATATAACATCAAAAACACAATAAACTGAGCTAAACATTAAAAGCAATTTTAAAAAGGTGTGTTTTTGTCAGAGATTTGAAGGTAGGAAGGTCGGTACAGTCGCGGATGTGTTTGGGGAGAGAGTTCCAGAGGGAGGGGGCAGAGGCCAAAAAAAGAGGCCAAAACTCTCACAGCAACAGAGGGATACAAAGCAGATAGCCAAAGAAGACGAGTGAAGAAAGTTATGTTTGGTGAGTCTGCAGGTCCAGAGGTGCGGCGCACAGGCCGTGAAGCATTCCTGATTGACACACATTATGTCATCTGTGACTGCTTGTCACAAGAATTGAAACGACGCAAAGACGCATACAAAAATGTGGAGGAGAAATTTGGTTTCCTTACCAAAACAAAATCAATGGACATTGAACAAATCCGTGCAGCCACAGAAAAGCTGAAGAAAATGTACCCTCAGGACCTTGAGGAGGACTTTACAGCGGAGTTCTGCCAGTTCATCTCAATGGTAAAAGATGAAAAATCAGTCATGGCCATGTACAAGAAGCTCCTAGAGCTAGGCTTGAGGGATACTTTCCCTAATGTGGACATTTGCCTTCGCATGTATCTGACATTACCGATTGCAAACTGTTCAGGAGAAAGATCATTTTCTTTGTTGAAACGAGTGAAAACATACTGGAGAACAACAGTAACAGAAAAAAAACTGAATGCCTTTGCCCTGTTGGCAATTGAGAATGGATTTACAACCTCCCTGGATTTTGAAGACATTATCGAGGACTTCACCTCATCGAAACTCAGGAGAAAGCATCTGTAAATGTAAGTTTTCCATTTAAAAATCTAAATCTGAATAAGTAAAGTGAATATTAAACTCAAATATAAAATGCATATACATTAAATGTATAATATAGGGCTATACTTTCTACTATAATGAAATGAAATATGAGGAACAAATCATGTTAATGAAATGAAATATGAGGAACAAATCATGTATGTTCAAATCTCAAACAGCTGTCTTTCATCTTATGTGTACATTTTATTATTTCTCCACAAGATCGTGATGATGCTGTCAAGACGTGTTTCTGCTGCGATGGAGGCCTGCGATGCTGGAAGGCTGAAGATTATCCCTGAGTGGAGCATGCTAAATGGTTTCCTCACTAAGTGCTGCTGGTTTTATTTATTATTATTTATTGTTGTACTGTTTATAAATGGTCTTGATAAATGTGAAGGGTTCATTTTTGTCTTCTTGTTCCTGCACTTAATCACAGGTGTGAATATGGGCTCCAGGAGAAGGGACAAGAATTTTTGTTCACCCAATTCAGGCTCGTTTTCCTTGGCTGTCTGAGAAGGTTAGTAAAGGAAAGTGAACAAAATGTGTTCTTGGTTCAAACATAAGGTATGGATCAAGTTATTTAATGATTGCTTATTTTTCCACGATGTTTCTGTGATTAAATCTGCTTTTAGAATGCAGTCTACTAAAACACATCGTCCAGAGAAACATCCAGACCAGGAGCTGAGCTGCTGAGTGTTGAATACCAGAAAATGGAAGAGAGGTGATGCTTGTGTCTATGAAAATAAACATCTTACTACTACATCACACTTTCTCTTACTGCAAATTTTATTGGTCTCTGTAAATTTGACTACTTATTTAACTATTCAATTTAATCAACACATTTAATTAGGATTTTCTGCAAAATGCAATAGCTTACAACATTTATCTTATTTGCTCTTTTTACATAGCAATATTGACACCTATTGGTGATTTACTGATACTACTGCCTTAACAATGACACTTGCAATGGATAAGGATAATTTAATAGCATTTAATAGAGCCGTGTAACAACGTATTAAATAAAAATCCAAAAATAGTCTGACAGACTGTTTGATATACGACACAACTTATTTTGGCATACGAAGAACCAACTTGCAACCAAAGACTACACTATGTAAAATGTGAATTAACTTTTATTAGTAACTTTGGTAAGTTTCAGATTTCAATTCATAAATAACATCGTAAAAAGGTTGAGTTGGAGTGCTGCCTGGAACCGTATATCTTTTTTTGTTGTTAAGATGGTGCTCTTAGGTTGAGGGCAAAATCAAATGTAAAAAAGTAGAGAAAACCTAGGCACTCATCCAATGAGAGAGTTAAAATGCCTTTATTTTATGGGCAAGTCATATTATAAGACCACTTCGACGCGTTTCGGCTCAAAACAGCCTTCGTCAGGAAGTGAGCAAACTCTGTCACAAGTCTGTTTTAAAACAATCATCAGTAGCAATGAGTGAACAGGTGTGAGACATTCAGATCAATCAGCCAGCGGCAGACAAAGATGGCCAATGATCAGACAAGAAACAAAAAAAAAAAAAAAAAAAAAAAAAACATAGGTGGCCATCAGGGGTCCTCAATAACGCCTAGTAGAATAAGAGTCCATTAGACAGATACACAGCACAACAATACAGTAGCAAAAGCAAAAGCATACATCTTTACAAAAAATGACAATATTCTATATCTTCATTGAGACCTGGATAAAGGGTTGCTTTTAAACTAAAGATCCAAAAACTCTCTCTTTGATTTAATTGTTTTAATCTATTCCCTCCCCTTGTAGACTGTGGGATGTGGTCAATGCCAATTGCCCTTAAGATTGAAGGATCACTTCCGTGTCTGTCCTTAAAATGGCGAGCCATTGGATAGTTGTCATTTTTGGTCCTTATGGCGTACTTATGTTCTGAAACACGGTCCTGAAGTCGGCGTTTAGTCCTGCCAACATAAAAAACGTTACAAAGTGGGCATTCTAGCTTGTAAATAACAAAAGTCGTTTTGCAGTTAATAAAATGCCGTATTTCATATGTTTTGTCTCCATGTGTATCAAGAAAATCTTTACATTTGACCACATTTGAGCAATGATTACACTGACCACACTTGAAACTACCACAGGGTCTACCTGACAACCACATGTTTCTTGAGGGTGCTGGTAAATAGCTGTGTACAAGTTTATCACTCAAAGTAGGTGGCCGCTTGAAGCTGAATATGGGGGGTTCCAAAAACACAGAAACATTGAAAATGGAATTAAAAACAATGTTGATTGACGCAAGAGATAACAACTGGATTTCTGAGAATTAATGTAAGTTTGTTTTTAAAGAATATCCAAAACTAGCTTCTTTCTATCTTCTCCCTAAGATCCATAAAAATCTGGAAACTCCCCCGGGGAGACCAGTTATTTCAGGTATTGACAGCCTTACCGAACTTATTTCGAAATATATTGATTACTTTCTCAAACCCATTTTACCCTCACTCCCAGCATATATACAGGACACCACAGTTGTTCTAAATAAGATCTCTGAACTGGGTAATGTAGGACGAGATACTATTTTAGCTACTATGGATGTGGAGGCGCTTTACACCTCAATTGTACATGAAGAAGGGTTGGCAGCACTAGAATATTTCCTGAGGTTAAGACCACAAACAGAATCCCCCCCTGTACATTTTCTGTTAGACCTAACAAGATGGACTTTAAATCAGAACATCTTCATTTTTCAAGATCGCCTATTTAGACAAGTAAAAGGGTGTGCAATGGGAGCTTGCTATAGTCCCTCGTACGCAGGGATATATATGGGTAAATGGGAGTATGATTTTGTATTCAATACCACCAAGCATTCCTTCTGCAATAAGATAATCTATTGGGGCAGGTACATAGATGATGTAATCTTACTGTGGGCTGGTTCTGAATCTGAACTCTTGTCCTTCCATGAATATCTTAACAGTACAAATAAAAACATCAAATTGTCCCTGGATTTTGACAAACAAAGGATCTGTTTTCTGGATTTAGAAATATCTAAACATAGGGAAGGTTTTTTACATTCCACCATCTATAGAAAACCTACCTCCCGTAACACCATTTTACATGCCAAAAGTTTTCATCCCAAACACCTTAAGGTAAACATACCTTATGGCCAATTCCAGAGACTTAGAAGGATTTGTGATGAAATAGATGTCTTTGATGCTAAGGCTACAGAGATGGAAACCAGATTTATTCAGAGAGGTTATAAGAAAACAGCCCTCCGAATTGCTAAGAATAAAACAAGAAATCTGGAACGACAGTCCCTTTTGGTAAGTGGTAACTCTAGACAGAGCTCTGAGAGGGTTTTCTTTTCCACTAAATTTAGTACAGAAGCACACCAAATTAAGAATATCATTAAAAAGAACTGGAGCCTATTACAATGTGATGCCTTTTTGAGGAATGTGTTTTTGGAACCCCCCATATTCAGCTTCAAGCGGCCACCTACTTTGAGTGATAAACTCGTACACAGCTATTTACCAGCACCCTCAAGAAACATGTGGTTGTCAGGTAGACCCTGTGGTAGTTCCAAGTGTGGTCAGTGTAATCATTGCTCAAAAGTGGTCAAATGTAAAGATTTTCTTGATACACATGGAGACAAAACATATGAAATACGGCATTTTATTAACTGCAAAACGACTTTTGTTATTTACAAGCTAGAATGCCCACTTTGTAACGTTTTTTATGTTGGCAGGACTAAACGCCGACTTCAGGACCGTGTTTCAGAACATAAGTACGCCATAAGGACCAAAAATGACAACTATCCAATGGCTCGCCATTTTAAGGACAGACACGGAAGTGATCCTTCAATCTTAAGGGCAATTGGCATTGACCACATCCCACAGTCTACAAGGGGAGGGAATAGATTAAAACAATTAAATCAAAGAGAGAGTTTTTGGATCTTTAGTTTAAAAGCAACCCTTTATCCAGGTCTCAATG
The DNA here is from genome assembly GCF_963514085.1 of Chelon labrosus. Classification (NCBI taxonomy): domain Eukaryota; kingdom Metazoa; phylum Chordata; class Actinopteri; order Mugiliformes; family Mugilidae; genus Chelon; species Chelon labrosus. Next base: position 33,252,080 of record NC_140337.1, read on the forward strand.
AAGATATAGAATATTGTCACTTTTTGTAAAGATGTATGCTTTTGCTTTTGCTACTGTATTGTTGTGCTGTGTATCTGTCTAATGGACTCTTATTCTACTAGGCGTTATTGAGGACCCCTGATGGCCACCTATGTTTTTTTTTTTTTTTTTTTTTTTTTGTTTCTTGTCTGATCATTGGCCATCTTTGTCTGCCGCTGGCTGATTGATCTGAATGTCTCACACCTGTTCACTCATTGCTACTGATGATTGTTTTAAAACAGACTTGTGACAGAGTTTGCTCACTTCCGGACGAAGGCTGTTTTGAGCCGAAACGCGTCGAAGTGGTCTTTTAATATGACTTGCCCATAAAATAAAGGCATTTTAACTCTCTCATTGGATGAGTGCCTAGGTTTTCTCTACTTTTTTTCATAAATAACATCGATGGAGGGGGGCCCAAAAATTACAGTCTGCCTAGTGTAGTCCATTTATTTAATCCGGCTCTGGTTATAGGTGCGCAGGAAGCATGCTAGCTGGGGAACTAGCTAAGGTAAGGATGGCCGTATGTAGGCCACGGTCGATTTGTTTGTTACGCGATTTGTTTGTTACGTGTTTCGGCCTGCATCAATCATGGTAGATTTGTTTGTTTGGCTCGTGGTTATTAGTTACTATATTAGCTGTTGATAGAAAAAAAAAGAATAAGGATACCCTCTGTCAGTCAGTCCCTTTTAATAATGATGATTGATGACCCTGAACTTCCGGTGACCCCGGATGTACTGTATCCTATGTCTTGTGTCTTGAGGAAGGGGGGGGGAGTGCGGAAGTGCGGAAGGGAGGAAGTGGTGTTTTCCGGCCTGCGGAAGTGCTGTTTTCCGGCCTGTCCCATTTTCCCACACACCCCCACACACCAACACACCCCCACACACACACACACACCCACCCCCACACACACGCACACACACACACACACACACACACACACCAATACACGTGAACCAGGCTAACAGTGGACTGTCATTCTTCATTGACTAACAGGGGACTTGGGTTTCTGGGCATTTTTAATCAAAAACAATTACATAGAAAATTTACTTTAAAGGCCTTTTACCACATTATTACTTAAAATGTGCTTTTTAATTTTTTTTGAAGAAAAAGCAAAGAGGGTACTTGCATCTTTGAGCGATCTCTACCTATCAAGCAGGGGACCTCCCACTGCTACAGTGACACTATCTGCAGCCATTGTTTCACCTAATGAGTGCCTGTTTACTGCCAAGCCTTTGATTCTTTCAAATGATAATTTAACTTTAATGTTATCAACATTTAAACCTTTCTCTGTGATACAAATATTAAATAATCATGGCCACTGGAATTCTGAGAATAAAAAATGTTTATCTTCAAATTAGGAGTAACTTCGCTGCATGCACTAATTTCAAATGCTGCAGTATTAGCAGCAAAATTGACTTTTATCTGGGATTCATAATAATTAAAAATAAATCTCAAAGTTACTAAACATAAGTGTGCAGTTCATCTGGGGTGTTTTAACCACTGGTGCAGAGTAGTAATGTTCCCAAATCTGTGTACAAAATGTGCCAGAACACATCAGGCAAGATAAGCCATAAGATATTGATGTGGAATAGGCAGTCATTTTGAGTTACGCTGAGCCAAGTTAGATCTGTCTTTGCATATAGTAATCACTCTTTCCTGCATTAGAACATGTTTCCAACCTGATCTGATCTGTCCTCCTATGGAATCAATTACAACCTCTGTCAGAGCTAGTACAACAAGAGGCACAACCGTAAAGAGGACATGTCACCGTTCAAAAAACTAAACAAGAGGGAAAAGAAAAACAACCAGGATGAAGTTACAAATAAAATGGGCAGGCGTAAGATAATTTATTTATATTTTTAATCACTCTGATCACTTTTATTAGACATTCAAAGCTGTCTAATCCAAATTTTAAAAAAAACTGCTGCTGAGATTTTACAAGCCCTGGATTCCAATTTATAATAATAATTCACACATATAGTAATTTGCACATAAAGGGCTGCAACATTTGCTCATACACATTACCAAAAAAAGGACATGAGTCCACTGTTGGCTGGCAAATTATGACACAAGTTCCCTCTTGGATAGCACACAGCGACAGTCACATTCCAGCATGGGTGAAAAGAAGAAATAAGCAAGATTATTTAAAACTTAACTCAATATCTCAACTAAATAATTCAAGAATTAAACATGATTAGTTAATATGTTCTTTGTTTTTGTTTTTGAATACAGCATGATGGCTCTATTAAAGCGTAATTAAAATGAAAAGCTACCCAGAGGGCAACGGAGTACCTGAAAATCTAAAAATGGGGAAAGAAAAGAAAAACAACTAGGAAGAAATAATAAAATGGTTTATAGCCAGATCTTCTATACTTATAGAAGACTATTTGTTGTACTATTTGTTCATTTACATTAGAGCAAAAGGTCCACACTTAAATAGTGTGTAACGACACAAGTCCACTGTTGGCTGGCAAATAATGACACAAGTTCCCTCTTGGATAGCATGGAGCGATACACTCCAAAATGGATGAATAACAGAAAAAAGCAAAATGAATGGTAGTTTTTTGTTTGTTTTGTTAGTTTTTTTCCAGCGTAATAGTCTCTTGAGAGATGATTTAATATGTTTTTTGTAACAAAACACAAAGACTTCCTGACCAGTTTCAAGTTTGAGTTGTTTTAAATGAAGGGCAACCCATGAGGCAGCAGAGAATTTTTAAAACTTAGAAGAAAAAAGTTTCACATGATCTGTGTTTTTTTTTTGTGTGTGCATTGAAGTAACATCCTGTAGGGTTAAGGGGGGTTAGGTTGGGAAAGAAAATGCTGCAGAGGGACGGGGGAATAAAATGTATAAAATATGTTTGTTTGGCTCCTTTTGATGAACCAATGCTGGTTAAAAAGCGTAGGAAAAGAATATATTAAAAGTTATAAACATAATAAAAACAACATCAAAATAATAAAAAAAGGTAATGACAATTAGTAATAAAATAGACAAACATATTAATGGTTCTAAGACACAAGGGTGTTGTGGTGAGCTTCTAATAAAATTCCATGGTAGGGGATCCCCTCTGAAAGCTGATGCCTGGAAATTGGGGTGACTAAAAAGATAATTCCTCTCTGTGGGTTTAACATAAATAAATAAATGTTACGGAAATTCTTTTATCAAGAGTCACAGAGTCACTGGAGTTTCGTTTAAAAGTTTTACTTGCAGCAAGGAGTTGACACATGCACTACAGCAAGTACAGAGTCAACCGGCAATAATAAGATTACATACACTTTTGTCTAATAGGTGGTCCTGACCTAGTGATGGTTACAGAGAGACAGCCTTGCTAAATTTGTCATAATAAACAGAGCCATAATAAAAGTAGACCTGGCACATCGGTGCCCCACCTGTGGGAAGAAGACGGAAGCAAACATTTTTTTTTGCGACCGTTTAAACTTGGTATTTTTCCAATAAATAAATAAATAAGGAAACTCATATGGTGAGGCAAAGTCAAAATCAGCATGCACAATACAAATATTTTTATTAAAATATTAATAAAATCACATCAAATCAACATGCATTTAAAATAAAACACACTAAAACAATACTCATGTTGTCCCAACTCCCCTAAAATGGTTAGGAGGAACAGGCGTTGCCATTGCAGACCACGTAAAGTGGCAGCCAAATGGAGCTCTCTACTTGGAGATGGTCCGATGGCTGCAGCTCTTTGAATCCCTCCTTGTCAAGGACGACCATGTAGTTCTCTGGAGTCTCTGTCTGTGTAAGTCCATACTCCTGGTGGTCTCCCTACTCCTCTGGTCGTGCATGCGGAGGTTAGGTTGATGGTTAGGTCCCCGTCCTCTCCATGGAGGACAAAGGAGTGCACTATTTTGAAGACTGATTTTCGGGATCCCATACTTAGAAGTTTTGGTGGGAAATTTTTCTAGCAGATTGATATGTATACATAGGGAAATACAAATATGTGCAAATATTTGACCCCTCTAGACTTGTTTCTTGGGCCCTAAGACATCAAGCAAAGCCTTCTGGATCTCCAAGTTCTGGTGGCCATCGGGCACCTTTGACACTGTGATCTTGGTGGCTTTGTTGAGAGCGCTGACCCACTCCACAAGGTCCTGCTGATCACTGGCCTGCAGGAAGAACTTCCTCATCCCGGCATTGATAACAAAGCAGAACTCTGCTTTATGCCTCAGCTTAGTGACATCGCTGACCTTAGAAATGTAAGTGAGCTTAAGGGAGCCAACACACAATTTTGGCAAAGGCAGTGATGTCCTTTTCGATGTTGTACTTCTCCATGGCATCCTGCTGCATTTCATCAGACATATTTGTGTTCTTGATCACTGCCTTCTTGTCAGACATGATGGCTTTCTGGCGTCTTTCAGCAAAGTCTTAATATTGGAATGGGGTTAGGCAGAAAATAAAATAAAATAACTAAACTTTACTGTTATGATTCAAACAAAGGGAAAAACAGGTAAAAGGTCCCATGAAGGCCGGTCCTGGCTTTGAAATTATGCGGTTGACATTGTTTGCTCTTATCCACAAGGAGAGAAAAAAGGCAAAGTCCACATTCAGCCTGTCCGCTATTGAGGTGACCCTTTTGGCTACAATTTTTCCACTCAGAGATGTTCTCCTTGATCCATTTCAGGACAGCTGGTTCTGCATACAGGTTATCAAGGTTAGGGGGTAAGGAACTGAACCCGTCTCCCTTGTGGTCCCTGTCTGGTTCGAGGTAGTGGCAAAGCAGCTGGTTGTGTAACAAACGTATACCACCAATTAACATTAGCCCTCCATTCATGACATGGATGCTGTAATCAAACAGAGAGTACATAGCATACCTTTATCTTTTGCTCGTTTCTCCTCTTCTTTTTGTCCTAAATTGGGCACCTGATGGCTTTGACCTTTTTCTGTCCATCTCTGTTTATTTGGCACTCGATTCTACGGACACCTTTCATCAACCTGATAACGGATTCCATAGATTAACAGGTTATTCGCTGTACCTTTTACAGATGCTTCTGTCAATGCTTAAACGGATAATTCCGTGGATTTACAGGTTCCATTTAGTTGAATTGTTCATAGTCATCTATTTTCTTCTAAGTTTTAAAAATTCTTTGCTGCCTCATGGGTTGCCCTTCATTTGAAACAGTCTCAAACTTGAAACTGGTCAGGAAGTCTTTGAGTTTTGTTACAAAAAACATATTAAATCATCTCTCAAGAGACTATTAAGCTGGAAAAAAAACTAACAAACAAAAAACTATCATTCATTTAGTTTTTTTCTGTTATTCATCCATTTTGGAGTGTAAGTATCGCTCCATGCTATCCAAGAGGGAACTTGTGTCATTATTCGCCAGTCAACAGTGGACTTGTGTCGTTCCACACTATTTAAGTGTGGACCTTTTGCTCTAATGCACATAAACAAATAAAATTGATTTGTATAAGTATAGAAGATCTGGCTATAAACCATTTTATTATTTTTTCCTAGTTGTTTTTCTTTTCTTTTCCCATTTTTAGATTTTCAGGTACTCTGTTGCCCTCTGGGTAGCCCTTTATTTTAATTCCGCTTTAATAGAGCCATCATGCTGTATTTAGGACAAAAACAAAAAACAAAGAACATAATAACTAATCATGCTTAATTCTTGAATTATTTAGTTGAGATATTGAGTTATGTTTTAAATAATCTTGCTTATTTCTTCTTTTCACCCATGCTGGAGTGTGACTGTCGCTCTGTGCTATCCAAGAGGGAACTTGTGTCATAATTCGCCAGCCAACAGTGGATTCATGTCCTTTTTTTTTTTGGTAATGTGTATGAGCAAATATTGCAGCCCTGTATGTGCAAATTACTATATGTGTGAATTATTTATGCTATAAAACTAAAGAAAGTCCCAGAAATATGTACTGTTCAACAAATTCAACTCTTTCTCCGAGCAAAATGACATAGGTCGCCTATGCAATGGTGGAACACTCATACTCCTCCATGTATACTTTAGGACAGAAAACCATGTATTGCTGATTATTGTGTTTCCTGCTCTGCTTCTCCTGAGGGGAATAAACATTTGCCTAAAATAGAGAGGACTATATTTGTTTGAAGTTTCTGAACTTGTTGAAATTGTTCTGAATTTGGATTGCTTTCAGCAGGATATTCAGTTGGTGAGTTGTTGATTGACCGTCTGGGGGTGGGGGGTGGGGTGTAAAGACTAGAGTGGAGTGGTGGGGGGGTGGAGGGCCAGCAGGGGGTCCAGAGCTGAATCTGTTGCTTGGCTTTGATGTTGAAGCCGGTGATCAACTTCATGTCCCTCCACACATCCCGGGAGTTGTTCTGTTGGAGTTTGGCCTCCAGCTTCCTCCTATAGTCGTCCTTACATTCCCTCAGCTTGACCTTGAGTTGCCACTGTATCCTCTTCAACTTGTCCTCATCTCCAGATCTAAAGGCCTGCTCCTTCTTGTTCAGCAGACCCTTCATCTGGCTGGTGATCCAAGGCTTGTTGTTAGGATAACAGCGGACAGTCCTTGTAGGGATTGCTGTATAAGTTGATATAGTCCATGATACAGTAAGTACTGCCTTGGAAGACCAGTATGTTATAAGTTTATTAGAGATGATATATAGGACAAATCAGATGGAGGCTAGATTAACCCCAAGACTTGCACTGATGAAAAACTGCAAGATTATGTTTTACCACCATAAGATATTGGATTTGCTGCTGTTTCTTACTATCCATCTCCATTTTTGTCATGGGTATAAATACACTAACCTTTAGTTAATTTTTTTTTTCTGATCACGATAGACTGTATCACACAATACTGGGCACATATGATGAAGAAAATCTGAAATGAAACAATTAGGACAACAATATACTGATGGGGCTTATTTTAAGACAGAAAGGGCCACGTAGCCACACAAATTCCAGTAGACCATAAGCATCTTACTGTTGTCCAAAATATTAACCTCAAAACACAGGTCACACTTATTGATGAAATTAAACTCATATATTAGTGTTGCAATTGCTTCTGAAATATTGTCAGTAAAACAAGAAACACAAAATATTTAATCCTAAATCCTGGACTTGTATAGTTTAACTTGTATGGAAATGGGCTGCTAAAACGGACCTCTGAAGGAGTCACACAAAGCTTCTTTCAGGATCAGCACAAATTCTGAAACTTCATCTATTCACTGAGTTTGGTTAACTAGAGTTGTATTGTGTGCCACTGAGATACAAGTGTATAGTTCATTTAAAGTGTTTCACCTCACACTTCAAAAGTGTGGAGTGAACCACTGCAGTTAAAAAGTTTGCTTAGAACTGAGATCACGCTTCTCTGGTGCAATTTTTTTTCACGAAATGTTTATTGCACTGATGAACTTTAACAAAACAAAAAAACATAAGATGACTGAGGAAACTTGTAATGCTGCAACGAGGGCAAAACACACTTAACTATGCACCTCACACTGTTTGTCATCGTGTGGCTTAAATCCAAAATACTTCCACACTGCTGAATGACATCAATCCTTTTATGGGCATGAGTTTGGTTCGGGTGGGTGGATGACTCTCACCACTACCACCTGGGTTTTCGTTGCCATCCATTTAACCCTCCTTATCGCAGACTTTCCTCCGCTCTATCTCTCACTTACTCTTTCCAAACACTCAATTTTTTGCAAACCTTTCTGTGTTAAATCAAATCATTTTCATTTCACGTGAGTTGTGTCTCAGTCTGAATTGGAAATGTCATCTTGGCTATGAGTAGCTAGCAGCCCTGAAGCCCAAGGTAGAGAGGCCCAATGGTTACCATCCCCCACGATGCAGACAGTGAAGGACTGATAGCTTCATTACCACAAATTCACACTCTCTCTCTGCTTGATGTCACTCACTTTCAGACAGCACTCA